>NC_138787.1:29550529-29985754 GCF_965178545.1 Coloeus monedula | reverse complement strand
AAAAATTTTAACCTCTGCTCTGTCTGATGTCCTGCTGTTCTGGAGAACATTTTTTGCATCGTTAAGGCTGTGTCTCTTAGCCTGTCACATAGACATCCCTAGAGAGCAAGGCTGACGTGCTGTTGAGACCTGAGATAGTCTAGAAGTAGCTTGCTGGACCGGTCCCTGGGCTGTCACCCAGCACAATGACCTGTGTGGGCCACTTCACCCTCCCTAGGTGGGCTTTGCTGCCCTTGCTCACATTTGTGCTGCTTTTCCAGACATGCTGCCGCCTGACCATGGTCACTGCTGTGAACTTGTCCTCAGCTTGTTTTGGTTTGTCCTTCTGTTGTTGCTGCTATCAAATTCAGCAGGGAAAGCGCATGATGAGATGTTCTCAGTGCTTCTGGAAGCTGGAGTCCTACTTTGTGCACAGGCTGAGTAGAAGAGAGAGCACACAGAGGATCTCTGTGCCATCCCATGCCCAAGTAGCTATAACTAAGAAGGAGAGATTGGATGTATCTTGATGTCTTGTCTATTCTAGAAACTTCTAGATTAACCTAATATTATGTTTATGCCACTGAAGCTGGAAAATAATTCTGTGCTTACATTGCTGGAAGAGAGCTGACTATTAAACAGATGTTCAAGTGCAAAAATCGACTCATTTGCCAAAATGCTGAAGAGATGCTCCCACCTTGGAGAAACTCAAAAGACATCTGAACATGGTCTTGGGTAACCATCTCTAGGTGGCCCTGCTTGGGCAGAGGGTTAGACAAGATGACCTCCGGAGGTCCCTTCCAACTTTAACATTACTGTGGTTCTCTGAAAGCCTATTTTGGTGTTAAGAGCCTAACCCAGCCTTTCAAGTGAGAGTTTTGTCAACTTTATCCCAGTCCATCCCTCTTCTTTCTTCTTCCTTGTTCACAGTATGACTTAATGACACTCAACACCAATTGCAGTGGATGGTGTTGTAGCAGCCTGAGACACCGTCCTCACCCATTAGCCTAGTGAGCACACCGACAAGGGCAGACTATAGCCAGCAGCATCCTTGTTGCATCTTTGCTCATGAATGCTTGTTTCTTGTGAACAATGATTATTTCATTATGACATATTAACTCTTTCTTCTCTTGTAGGTAGTGCTCATTGTGGTAAAATACCATGGCTTTGGTTCACATCCAGTCAGAAGCACTTTGCAGCTATTATAAGCCATTAAAGCTCACCGAGTCTGGGGTTTTGTTCTGTTTCCCATGCAGTGCCTGTGGTGTTTGGTTTCCAGCAACACATGGTGTTTATATTCATGACTGGCATTACCGTTGTGATGGTGATAGGGTTTGTGTTTCTTGCCTTGCTTGATTTATGTTGTGGCTGGCGTGCATGGTGCGCACATGTCTTGAAATAGAACACGACTGGTTTTTTTGTTTTTACATTAGAAGCACTGATGATTTAATTTAGCATTTTGAATAATCCTGCATTTGCAGGGAAACCTGTGTCATGTCCCTCCTTTGATAACTGTATTAGCTTCAGACACTTAAGTCTGCACTTCAAAATCATTCTCTGTAGATGTGTGTGGTTTTTAAATGTCTCATGTGGTTTCCTGCTTCCCACCTTGTCCTTAGCTCTTCTTATTCCTTATGTTCTTCTTTGCTTTCTGCCAAATCTCTCCCCCTGCACACTTGCAAAGAAAGTTCTCCTTTGCTATATTTTGCCATCCCAAAGACCCTGGGATGCTTCTGCCTCAGGGTACATCAGTAGTGCAAGGATCACCTGACTTATAGGAGATAGTTTTAAAGGACCTGCAGTGGTCGGACTCCCTGTGCAGTGGGATGGACCTGAGCTGGTCTCTGGGATGTTGCACTCAGGCTTCTGCTGATTCCAGAGCTGCTTGTCCAGGTGTATCTTAACTGTTGTATGAGTGCTTTACAGACCAAAAAATGGGAAAGCTGAGCTCAGCAGGTTGGGAGTGTTCTCTTCTTGTCTCTGCCTCCTAGCTGTGCCTCCTTCCACTTCAGCTCAGTCTGCCTTTGCAGCTTTCTGAAGCGCTGTGCAGAAAGCAGCCAGACATCCCATTCATGAAGGCCTTACAGTGCACTGTGTCCTGGTGGTTTTGGGAAGAGCCAAACTCAGGCAGAGGCTGGCATTCCCATGGCAGCAGCAGCTGGAGCTGTGAGCCCAGCCTGCCCTGTGCTGCCCTTCAGAAATGGTGGAATCAGCAGGAGCCAGCAGTTACGGGGTGTTCTAATCCATGTACCCACCTTTTCTGTTCCCCTGCCTGGTGCTTGGGTGAGAGCAGGCAGGTATCAGGCTGGTCCCTAAGCAGAGGAGAGGCTGGCAGGATCTGCCATCAGGCTCTTTTTCATCTTTTTTTCCTGTCAGTATCATGAGCCACACAGGGCAACAGGCATAAAACTGAGCTTGCCTTGTACAGCTATGAAATCTTGAGCCAGTCCTTGCTGGAAATAGGAACTGAAATAGGAGCTTAGGAAAGTATTCACCTCTACCCTAAAACACAATTTGTGGTACTTTTCAACCAAAATAAAACAGAAGGAATTTTAAAAGACGCATAAAATTAATGATAATTCCTTTTTTCTTCTCTGTCTTTCCCAGAAATAAACCATTTTCTGTATTTTTTTGAGGTCATACCCTGGTTACTGCTGGACAAAACCCAATCAGATGGTAAATCTGAAGACAGTGATGGAATGGAAAATATATCAAGAGCTCTGAAGCCATTACAACATTTTAATTACATGCTAAACTGGTTTTTCCACAAAGCAGTAGCTTCCCAGATGAAGGGACTGGGACTCAGGGCTTATAATAGTTGCTGATGCCCAGACTGCAGATTGTGTGGTCAATCCCTTCTAATCAGCTTCAGCTAATAATACTGCTAAACCACTGCCTTACTTATCTCACGATATTTTATAGCTATAATAATTATTTCATTTGACCTTTTGTTGGCCACTGTCATTTACTGCACATTTTGGCACGAGGGAGGCCCATTACAGGCATTGTCCTCCCACCAGCAAGGAAATGGCATTACCTCTGAAGACTGATGAACAATTGGCTTGAGTTGGGCTCTTCATCACAATCCCCAACACCATGGTCCTTTAATAAAATCTCTTCATTGCTAAGGGTAGTCTGACATGTAAGACAAGTGTGTGGAGCGAGGAGCTAAGGGGAGGGGGAAGCTGTGTGTTTAATCTCTAAGGCTGCTAGTCTGGGTAAGATGCACTGGCAGGGTCCGGAGGTGCTTCAGTCGTCTCACTGCATGTGGGTTGTGTGTATAAGGACATAGATATAACAGGCTTTGTTTTCAAATAACAGCTCTGACTAAACGCAGGATGAGGATCATGTGCTGTTCCCTGATGGCTACTATAAGAGAAACCATTTTCCTAGTCACTTCTGGATTGTTGCCTATTTTACAGGGAGCAGGCTGACTTTTGGCGTTACAAGGGCTAATAACAAAAGGAATTGAAGTTCCTGGGTCCCTGTTCCTCCCTTGCAGGACTGGGACTGAGAAACCTGGCTGGTGTCTCTGCTGCTGGAGCTGCAGTGCTAGCAGGGATGTGTGGAGGGGGCAGATTATGCAGAGGAGTAAAATGGGATTTAGTGGCTTTCAGTTCTTTGTTGAGAGCAGAGGACTGGGGCTTCAGGCTGGGTTCAGGTTCGCAAGGACTGTTTGCTCTGACTCCTGTCCTGTTCTTTCTCCAGTCGCCTGACACGAATGTGTCTCTATCCTCTCAGTCTTCAGTTCCCAGATACCTGTCCTCTGCCATCTCACATGCAGTCCTTTCCATACCCTGATGAGGTTTTCCATTCCCTGCAGCCTGTGTGCCCCAGAGAGTGTCTTCTGATAGCTCAGTGGTGTAGCTGTTTGGTGGCAGAGCAGGTGACACAGCTGTAATGCACTCAGGTGCTTGGCCAGCAGACACTAATCTGTGTGTAGAGCAGCTCCATAGGTCTCTGCTGATTGCTTCATTTGCATGGTAGAAAATATTGCCACAATTTAACTTCTGGAAATGTCTGATCCATTTATCTAGCATGGTAGTAATGGGGAATGAAGGGAGCAACCTCAGTTATTTGTCCATGTTTATTAGGCATGAGGAGAAGGCTCAGGGCCTCCCTGTGTAGTATTTTCAGATACACCCATTGACACCTGAATGTCAGAGCAGCAGCTGATCTTTATTTCTCCTGTTCTAACACAAGGCTGTTGCAACATGCACACAAGCAAAGAGTGTGAACATGTTCAAAAGTGAGTAATCTGCAATTTGCCCCAAGTTGGAAGAGGAACGTGCTAGCAACAAGACACATTTTGTTACTGCCACAAGAACTGGAGACATTTCCCATTTGTACATTACATATTAGCACATACTTAAGTTGCTTATGAGCAATACAGACTTGTCTAAGCTTTCATTTGATTTCAAGTGTGTTTCTTCAGAAGGTTTACTTTTATTTGTAAATATGTGGAATCTTGATTTATTTTTGTGTGTTTTCTCAAGTGTTTAAAAATGGCAAAGTATATTTTGATTCAGACATCCCTTCATTCCTGTCTTGTTTTTTTCTTGTACATTTTAGCATCAGTCTGACTAACAAAGAAGTATTTAATACAATATGGTTGGTTGGTTGGTGATTTATTTGAGTTGAAATGTAGAAGGAAAATATGAAAAGCATGCCAGAATTGAAATGTGTTTCAGGCTTTTTGCAAAAATTGCTTGTGAAAATATTTTTGTTGGTTTTGCTTTCTGACTGAAGACATTGCAGGGAATTCCAACTGAAAACATACCTCTGCAATTTGCCTAAAGCATGTTGGAGTTTTATTTTACAAAGAAGAAACAATTCCAAAGTGGTTGTTATTTAGACTTTTAATTTCTTTTCCAAGTACAGCTTGATGGCAATAATCAACTTCAAAGAACAAATCAACCACTGGATAAATGTTCCAATATACAAGTAGAGCTTATGAATTTACTATTTGTATGAATGTGCATGTATGTATACATTTTATCTTAGATCTAGATAGATACAGTCTGCTGCTTGTTTTACTGAATAGTCTTAAATTTGCCATAATGGATGGGTTTGATTGCAAGTCAGTGTTTTCCATGTTGTAATTATCAATGAGACAGAATCTTCATACAGTTAAAAAGAAACTCACAACCCACTGTTGTCCTTGCACTACAACATTAATATTGATTCACTGAAATCAAAGGCTCATTAATAATACTTGTGATTCAAATAATTGTGCTTTCAAACCAGTCTGGGCTGCTTTCACAGGGCTTTCCCAGTCCCTCCTGGGCGGATGAGTGATGTGATATCCTTGTGTCACGGTTGGCCTCAGTTGGCAAGTTGTAATTGTCATTTGGCAGCACATGGTCATTTTGTGCTTGCAGCCTTACTGAGAGGAGCTCCTGTGCACTGCAGGTGTGATAGGGGCTGCATCATAAGGTGCCATTAGGGTTGCTCATCTCCTTGTTGCTATAGGGCTGAGACACCCCTACATGCCTCCCCATCCCAGACTTCTACCTTGGAATTTACACTTACACAAATATCAGCAACAAATTTTGTAACCTTTTTTTTTTTTTTTTCTCTTTTCCCAAGCATCCTCTTTGCAGACATAGAGGGTTTCACAAGTCTGGCCTCCCAGTGCACTGCTCAGGAGCTGGTCATGACACTGAACGAGCTTTTTGCCAGATTCGATAAGCTTGCAGCTGTAAGTGTTCTATTATAATTTTGTTTCCTCTTGTTTTTATTCTTCTCTTGCAAAAATGACATACTGTGCTGGTTCACTGGATTTCTTAAATATTCACTGCCCTAAAAGGCAAGCTATTGAAAGCATGAATATAATCTGAATACTTCCTTCTCCTTTATTTTTTTTTTTTTTTTTTAGGAGAACCACTGTTTAAGGATCAAGATCCTGGGTGATTGCTATTACTGTGTGTCTGGGTTGCCAGAAGCAAGAGCTGACCATGCACACTGCTGTGTTGAAATGGGAATGGATATGATAGAGGCCATCTCGTAAGTACCATATTCCCCATAGAGAAGCTCAGAACAAATGCAAGTAGATTTTCTTTCCTGTTAGGTCTTTTTACATTAGGAGCAAGGTAACCAAACCAAAGAACTCTGGCCAGCAAAAAGGGAAACCAGCTGGAACAAGAAAACAAAATGCTGTAAAGGTTTGATGTCAGCAAAACAGACACTTGTGTCTATACAGCCATGTGGATATCAGAGCTCAGTCTCTTGATGAGAAAGGCAAAGGTTACTATAATTACAGGAAGTCTTGTTCCCAAAGGAGGATTACAGTGAATTACAGAATTGTGAATTCAGAGGATTAATAACAACTTTATTCAATTTCAGTCGCTATTCATTTATATCTCTTTAAATCAGTTTTTTACTCACCTTAAAATTGCTCTGCTACGGTCTGTCTTGTCTAGTTCAACAAATCCATCTCTATGTGTCCCTATGCCAAACGGGTCAGATTCAAGGCTTTCTCACTTTAGTTAAATTAATTACTGAAATAAAGCATGAAGTTGGTCTGGCACAGAGTGGGACAGATTCATGGTCTTCTTCTTTATTTCTATTTGCTTCCTCATCTTTATTTTTCTCTTTTAAAACCTCTGGTGATGCTTTGCCTGCTCCTGAGGTCAGACTAGAAATTATGTTAGTCCAGACCATTCCTGTCTTTAAAGAGTAACAAATAGGAGACCTGTATCTAGTTTTTATTACTTGGAGGATTACAGACAGTGTTGAATATTGTTTGCATTGTACATGTGCTTTCACAGGCCAATTATTTCAGAATTCAGGGAAGGAAGATTTATTTGGTCATCTTGAGTGTATGCAAGTTTAGGCACAAAGTTCAGTTTTGGATAGTAACTGAGCTGACCTTGATATCTACACCATCCCTGCTGCACAGACTCTCCTGCTGTTTCCCTTCTCTTCTGTTTTTTATTTTCTGAAAGCATCTTCTGAAGTATTAGTGGCACCAACAGAGAAGTAGATCATCTCTAGGCAATTCTCCTCTTATTCCATACAGTAAATTGATGGAGTTTCCACTTCAGCTTGATAAAATCTACAGCTACCTATTTACTGAGCTTGGTACAGTACCTCCTTAACCATTTGAATTTCTGCAAGGACATCAGTACACCCCCAGAGTTTTCAACCTCATTTTCATAACACAAATACATCGGGTGAAAAGCAGTGTTTTCACCCAAGGGCTCCATTCAAAGCACAGTATGCAACAGCATTCCCTTGCTTTGTATACAGTGTACACTGCCCAGACTTCCTACCTCTCCTCTCCTGGTTTTAAACTCCATTGCTTTGCACCAGTCTCCTTTTGGGGTTTGTATGCAACGTGCAAAATAAAAGGAGTTGCAAGTAACTAGTTTCCAGTAGCCCTTGAAAGAATGCTATTTCCTCCAGGTGAAATACAGTTAAGTAGCAGGTGACAGAGGGTCTTGTCAAACACAAGAAGCAGCAATCCTTAGCCACCAGCCCTACCAACAGAACACTGCGTCCATTGCCCAGTAGTTGGCCTGATGAAATCCAGAGATCTTCATGTGTTGCTGTGTAATCCCCCACAAGGCTGGATAACACCAGGGTGTCTAGACTTCATTGATTAGCTGCAACCCACCTTACTTGGAATAAACACAGAGCTGAAGGGCACTCAGTGTTTGTTTACAAATAGCTCTTCAACAGCCTTTAAAACTTGTTTCCCACTCGCTGTATAATGAATGCATTTAACAATCTTATCTCTTAATAAGTCTGGAAGGTGACTCTGTTCTCACTACCCCTGCTCTCCCTCTTCCCCCCTCCTCCTCTACGGATCAAGATAAGAGGTTTCACAATTAAGGTAACCAATAGCTACTGAACATTTGATTGCAGGTAACAAATAACTACTGCACATTTGATTGCAGGCTTCACCAACACTGGGCCCTGCCTGTAGGCTGATTTCATCTGTGTCTAATAACAGCAGAGAGTGTTACCCCAAATAGAAAACATTTCAAGAAAATTGTATTCACTGTACTGCTGGTATAAATGAGCTAAAAAAAAAAAAAAGGTAACAAAGGATATTTCATTTGTTTATAAAGAATAACCAAACTTATTTGTTTACTGCAAAGTCTAGACTAGACAAAGTCACCTTCTCATCAATGACTCTACTGAGAAAATTTCCCTGGTCTCCTGTCAGTAACATGGCTTGGCAGGGGGTGCAGGAGGGGTTGTAGCACCCAGTGGAGGGAGGAGCTGCAGCTGTGTTGTTCCTGTCAGGTTTATGGGTGCTACATTTTTATTACCCCTGTTCCTTTCCTGAGTGTTGTGGTTGGAGTTCTTTCAGTTCATAAGCCTGTAACACCTTACCCATGTCATCTTCCTTTACCTACTAGAGAATCTCTGTTGCTTGTTAATAAAAATAATGAATGTCTCTTCAGTGAGTAGGTACTGAAACATAAGATATGGATCATAAAGAGAAAGGAACTCGAGGAAGATAGAAGCTGTTTCAACAAGAAGTCATCTTGGCCACTGTTTTTTAAGGGACATATTGCACTGTTAAGAGTGAACCGGAGTCCAGAATTGGTCTATCTTTAATCATGCAATTTCATTAATAACTAAAGCATAAATATTAGAACTGTTGATGTTAGGGAGTTGGGAGGACTTACCTATCCAGATGATGTTATCTAGAAAGGACTGGATGAACCTGAAAACTGAAGAGATTGAAATCTGGTATAAAGGTATAAATCTGGTGTAAAGGTATAAATCTGGTATAAAGAAGGTATAAAGTACCTTCTTGCTGCAAGGAACTTACTTCTCAAAGGAAGGGAGAGTGGTACATGATGTAGGTGAATTTGCCTGCGAAACATGGACATTCTGAGAATGATGTGATTGGCAATAACGAGAAGCAGAGTTGTTCTGAAGGCCTCAAGACTCTTCTACCCACACTCCTAAATATATTTTTCATGTGAACAGCTATTGAAGTTAACTTTTGCCCCAAAAGGGCAAAACCCACAAAGCATTCCAGCAGTCTTTTTGGGAGTGAGCAGAGCATCCAAAACCTCATTACAATCAGAACTTGAGTATTTGTAGCTGTCTGTTTGCTGACTGCAACAGATGTGGTTCTCTGGCTTTGCTACTGTAAGGCCTGTTAAAGCTTTCCAGCTTCAGTGGGGTATTTCACACACGTATCATATTTCATCTGTGGAAGAGTTGATGCTTGGTGCCATACAGACAAATTAAGATCTGTGAAATAATTTCCTTTTTCTCTTTTCAACATGCTATTACTCTTAATGAGGCCGAGTGCTGGCAGGTTATGTCCAGCTTTGGTATGGAAATCAGAGACCAGCACTTTAATCCTTTTACTGCCCCAGAGATAATTTTTTTTATGAGTTCTCAACTTGGTCCTAAGTTCAGTGTACATGGATTTACTCCAAGAGCTCCCTGTTCCAATTAGTGCTGTTCTTGGCCAGCCTGGCCATCCAAGAGCAGTACAACTTGTCCAGTTTTGTCCTGTTGTCCTGTTGATGTGGATGAGTAGCCCCATGTGCATATGTGAATAATTTATGGATCATTATGGATTTTTGCGTTCTGGATGCCAGTATGTGCTGCTGACTGCAACCATTCAGTTGTAAGTAATGCCCCTTCTCCCCCACGTCTCTTTTCAGACTAGTCCGGGAGGTTACCGGCGTGAATGTCAACATGAGGGTCGGAATCCACAGTGGGAGAGTTCACTGCGGGGTCTTGGGCCTTAGGAAGTGGCAGTTTGATGTGTGGTCCAACGATGTTACATTAGCCAACCACATGGAAGCAGGGGGCAAAGCTGGGTAAGTTGTTTCATCAAAGCTGTTGTGTTTAGCCATGAAACTCACGTACTAAATGTGTAAGAGTAGTAGCATGGCTAAATCAATTGGTGTTTATTGCTCGTTTGTTCCAGTACATGGAACCCATCCCTGACAGGCTTTTTAGGTGACATCCCCAGGCTTTTTAGGTGACAACTTTTCAGAGTCTACAGAACTTGCTTGTCCTTTGTCTCATTCAAGGCGCATCCACATAACAAAAGCAACCCTGAACTATCTCAATGGAGACTATGAGGTGGAGCTGGGCTTCGGAGGGGAGCGCAACGCTTATCTGAAAGAGCACAGTATTGAGACCTTCCTGATTGTACGGTGCAGCCAGAAGCGGGTAAGACCAAACAAACTAAACAGGTTTAGGTACCTTTAATAACTTGATGTCTCTGAAACACCAAAGTAAAGCCTTTCTAGATGAGACAGTTGACTTTCAGTGACAAAAATTCCTGTTTCTCTCTCCTCTTCCTGAACTTTTATGTGCATACAAGGGAATAGCCATCAACTACATAAGGTGTCTGTGTCAAGCTCTTTCTAGTTCTCTCAAAGAAATTCTCTTCAAAATCACACGAAAGAATGTTGTTAATATAGGTGTGTGTTTTGTAGAAGTGCTTAAAGGAATAGAGTAAAACCACAAAGATCTTTTCTCTGTCAGATTACAGAGGTGATTTTGTCTACTGGCTCACCAGATGAATGACCATAAAGATTAGAGCAGTTCCTATCATTGCTTTTCAGCCTCTCTTTCTGAAGATGGGAAAAGCTGGCCCATTGTAGTGATGGATGATCATTGTGATAGTAAGATGAGATCATACCAATTATGACATGGGTCAGGCTGCACAAAATAAGCCTATTAGGGCATTACTGAACTGAACTTGAATCAAGTCAAACTCGAGTGGACTTCAGCTGATATATCTTCTTTTTGTGACACTGCCAACAGCAAATTATCACTGGTTTGTATTCTTTTTTAAAATGGTAGACTGAAATACTAGAAAAGGACCTTTTTGATCTAGTTGAGCATAACCAATAATATTTCACGTAGTAATTTCTGCACTGTAGGCACTACTTTGCTATTCACGATATAGGCAAGCATATACAGATTGGCCTGAATTGAAAATAATTTCATATTTTTCTGAATCTAAAACCAATTAAACCTTCCCACATCTGTAAATAGGACTGCCATGAGATTAAGTGAATTAGAGTTTGTGACATGTTCCAGCAGCATGGTTGATTTGAATAACTAACACCTGTACAGAAGTACTTTGCTACCATTCCCTCATTTCCTGAGAGAAGGGAAGCCTCAAATCTCCTTAATGGATACTGTGTAAAAAATCTCCAAGAAAACCCATTACCATCTACTAAAGAGAGAAGCTGATGTTTTGGTCTCTATCTGCTCATAAAATAAATCTCATTAACAATTGTCAATCTTCAAAAGAGGATTAAAACTTGCAGTGCAAGATTATTGTTCCTGAGCATCACTGCCTGTCAATGGACCAGCTGGTGTTTATACCCAAATCGCTTTCTCTTTGCTGGGAAGATTTAAGAATATAAGTCAAAATACCCTTGTGGTCAGACCCCATTTCCTGGAGTGGAGAACCTATACTGACTTCTTAAGTCATGCAGTCACCAAGCTGTCTGCGTATTCTTGTGGAGAACCGAAAGTTTCTCTGGACAGAAGAGAAAGACATAAGATCAGGATTCTGCTGCTTGCAAGTACAGACAAAAAACCTCAGAAACAGAGACTTCAGAGTGCTTGGCACCCAACTTCATTTTTGAACATGGCATGTATTTTGAGTAGGAGATTGGACAGACAATCATAAGAGATGTGGATTCAGTTCCAGACATAGGTTTTGAGGAACTTCCATCTTTATGCCTTGATTTGCCATAGTAAAATAAAATGGGCCATTCTTTCACTGCTTAATGTGATTCAAGGCTGTTAATCCAAACCCAACGTATTTACTGCAGCTCTGTTACATAGTGCAGCCCTTAGCTGAAGTCTCTGAGTGCTACTATAATGCTGCTGTAATGTACTGCGTCCCAGAGTGGCTAAAAATTGGGACATTTGCATGACTTATGTAATTATTGGGCTAAACTGAAACATAAAAAAGCAGCTAGCCAGTGTCATGGGTATTAGGTGTTTAGAGTTTTGAGGTTTGCCCATACTGCTGCAACTTCTGTGCTCCCATAGCTATTTTTTAATCTCTTTGTGAATCTTTCCGTAGAATGCCTTGGATTGGAAAGGACCTTAGAGATCACCTTGTTCCAAGCACCCTGCCAGGGCAAGGACACCTTCCATTAGGCCAGGTTGCTCAAAGCTCTATCCAACCTGAACTTGGACACTTCCAGGGATGGGAAATCCACCATTGACAACCATTGTTCCAGTGTTTAAAGTTGTCTCCCTCTTCAAAAACTTTTTCACATAACATGAAGATCAGAAGTGAGAAGTGAGATCAGAAGTTTTGCCCATTGTCAGTTCAGTCAGTCTTGAACATTTTGCCTGATGGCTGGCAAAATTCTGGTACTTTACTTTTTCCTTTCATTTCTGCTTGATTTTAATGGCATCTTGTGATGTATTTAGCCAGGTTTTCAGTTCATTCTGTTCCAGTAATGGCCATAAAATGTTCACCTCACTTAGTAAAGAGTTCCTGTGAGTTGTGTCTGGGTTCCTGCTGTCCTCGTGCATAAGGCTTGGAATTAGCATTGGCTTGAGAGCAGATGCAAGTAACTGCCTGAGCAGTTCCTCAGTTCACACAGCAGACTTGAATTATCTGGATACCTGGTTCATCAGCCCCACAGCCATCAAAACCCAGCAATACCATGAGTTATGATGAATACATCAAATGTAAGGGTTTATGTTCCATACCCTTTCTGCTTACTGTTGCCATGGGGAGCCACAACTTTGAATTTTCTCTCTTTTTTGGTTTTTTGACTTTTTCACTGTGTTAATACCATTTCTTGAGAACAGAGCAAGTGGGAGGAACATTTATCTCATATTCTTGTTCCAGGAACTGAAACTAGCTTCTTCTTTGAAAATATTTTTTTTCTTCGTCCTTTTTAAAATTGCTGTTAACTGGAATATAATTGGTGCAGTTTTAGGGGGAAAAAGGCTAGATTCTGCTCCCTGAGTCCTTAATAATATCTCTAGAGCTGAAAAGGTAGTTGTTGTTTTCTGTCTGGTATGCAGAAGAGTTGCTTTCTATTAAAAGAGAACAAAATGCAAAGTTTTAACACCCAGTCTTTTTAGATTTTTTTCTCCTCATCTCTACCTCCAGGTCTGCTTTCACCTTTCTGTTTGCCCTGTCCTCTGATTCTGCTGCCCTCATGGGTGAGCACTTGCCTGTGAAGCATATAAAAAATGAAATTAGCAGGTTCTGCCATAAAGGTCTGTTGAATCTTTTGCTGTGGTTTGTTTGCTCCCATTAGTGCTAACAGTGGGCTGCTCTAAAACCTAGTTGCTCTGGTTGTCTGGTGTCTGCCAGAAATTGTGTCCCCTCTCCTTTTTTCTCCTGAAACAGACTCTTCTAATGTCTTCACACAACAAAGAAGAGACAAGCACAAGCTCTCACATTTTCTTGTTCATCAAAGGAAACCTTTACCTTTTGCAAAGTTGGATTATCTCAGCGTCTTCTATTTATTCTGTGATGAACTAATGTGATTCCTGATAATCAAATGAAATTTCTGTCTGTGATCTCTAAGGTAGTGACCATGTGCTCTGTACACTCAAATGTCTCAAGTTCCATTTCTACCATGTTAGTCCTCAAATGTTGGGTGCTAATACTTCTTCATATCTATCAAATATACCTCTGCTTCCCTCGTTAGCCAAATCTGTCATTGCTCACTTGCTGCCAGGTAATATAAGAAAAAATTCACCCAAATCTGCCCCAAGAGCAGTAACTGAGTAACTCTGCTAGTGACTTTCATCTAGACTAATACTTCCTTATTCAACACTGTCTCTTGCCATTTCACTAGAAACCAGCTCTTTTCCCAGCTTCATATTCCCCATCTGTCTTAGCCATTACTCTCCAGCACAGCACTCTGTCAAATGCTCTATGGAAGAAACAAAGCCAGTGAGAGCTACTGTATTTTTTCCTCTTTAGAGAAACTTGGATTGAAGGCTGTTAATCCAAACCCAGCATTTGCTGCTCTACAAGCTCTGTGTCATGATCGCTGACTAAATAGTTATTAAAAATATCTTTTACCAGAACTGAAATGGAATCTGGCGGTTTTCCACAGATCTGGAATGGAGGTTGTCTCTCTGACTTCAGCATATGACACTTAAGTTTTGCTTCCAGACATGGTTTAGTGGGACTTGGCAGTGCTGTGTTTACAGTTGTGCTCAATGATCCTCAATGCAACCTAAATGATTCTGTGATTCAATGCTTTCCATTTATAACCCTATGCTTATGAGACTTCTTCCCTTTTGCCTCTACCGTGGCAGTAGTGATTACCTGGAGAGAAACAATCTGTTCCTTCAGCTCTACAGTAATGAAGAATTTTAAGTTTCTGTTATCCTCACATGGGTGATTTACACAGGGTGACTTCGGCTCTTATTCAGTTAATTTTCACAACCATTTGGATATGTGTTTCTAATGGACTTAATACATTAGCATGGAAGAAATACAGGAGTTCTCCAAGGAGATCTTTGCCTTTCTTCCTTACTGACTTCATTCTTTACCTGAAAGTCTCTATTTCCAGACAAACAGCAATTTATCAGCTAGAATTACTAAAACTGTTGCCCACATTTTAGTGATTCCCAAAACTTAAGCCCTAGGTATTGCAATGGCCTGCATGACATCTTTACCCTTCTACAGAATGGGGTTTTTTTATTCATGTTACATGGGGCTTTTTTAGCTCACCCTGCAGACTGTAGCATTCATATTGCATAACTCTGGTCCTCCACCTTCACAACTTTTATATCTGCCCTTCTGAATCTTATTCAAAATGTTTGTCCCACTCATTATTGCTATCCTATCACTTCCCTGATATTCTTACTGTACTCCATTTATTATTCCCAGTTCTTGGGCTGCCCCAGTTTCTGGTGTTTGTACAGGAGCATGTCACTTGGTGGTTGTTGCTCGGATTCTGCTCTTCTCTGAGATCAGGTGCTGCACTAATTTGAAAAACCATCACAACTCTCTTCCCAGCACTTCTAATCACTGGTCAAAGCTTTACTCTGAGAAGGGTGGAAAAGTGTGTGTTTGAAGGAGTGGGAAACAGACCATAAGGTGAATAGGATTTTAGCAGCACATTGTTTTACACCTAGTTTTATCGTCCTCAACATTGTCAGAAATCTAGGGAAATGTTTTGTTTTGAACACAAGTAGAAACAAAATGTGCCTGAAAACAGATGAACAGTACTGCTGATCAAGCATGCTGTGCTGAGTGCACAAAGTCTGAAAGGGGAAAAAGTGTTTATTTTTTCTAATGTCTTTCAATTGATTACACTTGGGTGTTTCTTTTAACAATAGCAGGTACACACCAGTTTCAAAAAGGATTGTTGATGGTGGCCTTAAAACAGCTCAACAAAACTTTGGCTGTAACTCCTAGAAAAACAATTCTCATTCTTTTCTAAATAACGTCCTGGAATTCCATCCAGCTGAAGAAACAAAATGGTCCTTTAAATGTTGAGCATGTGAGTCTCCTAAAACACAATCAATCTAATGTGATGATTCCTCAATTTAGCACATTTAATCAGAGCTCAGCAGGGTTCCACTCATGTAGATTTATGAAGGCAGTGGTTTGGAGCATTTAACACTACAAGAAACATCATCCAGATGTCAGAAGGACTTCAAGACAATTCAAAGAATAATATGTAGCTAAATCTGATATGGCTGATCCATGATTAGACTTCACTGTTGCACTGATAGTGATCAATATGTTGGAAAATCCTATCACACACACTAAAGAGGTAACAGGCATTCTTGATTCAATTGATAAGTAAAAGAAAATCCCAGCTCTTTCTGCAGTTTTGCTGTAGCATTACTGTAGCTCAGTGTGTGGGAACTGGTGGTGGGAACACAATACAACCCCTGGGAATCAGATTTACAGTCTCTTTGTGAGTCCAGATTTGAAAAGTTCCCACAACAGCCTTCTGGAGTTTATCCATCTAAAATCTGAAAAACCCATTGCTGTCAGAGACTTTTGCACCTTCTTCTCGTGTTGGTAGTACCTGTAATGAGTAGGACTGAAGGGCATCACCACTTCTCTTTCTTTATTCTTCTTTTCCAGTCTTGTTATGCCTTAGGCAGCCTTGTGTGCAAGTTCTCCTTATGCTGTCACTTAGCCAGGAAGAAACAGAGGAGGCAGTCTCATAAATTTCCACAGAGGAGCTGTGTCCCATCTAATGCTTAATTTTTAGAGTTTGTTATTTTCATCACCCACGGAACAAGTGATTTTGCAGAAAATAAATTATCTCAAGTTTTTAAAATAACAGTATAATAAGTATTGATGTTAACAGCAAAGTCCTATTGTTCAAGATGATATAGTAGCACATTATGTAATGTGGAAAAGCTAAAGTGCACTGTATTTGTATACATGTGTTTTAATCTGATTGGAAATACTGCTGAAACACAGTCCACAATCCAGTGGGAACTTCCTACCAGAGGTGGGGGGGAAATACTGCCAGAGTTCATGAAGCCATAGAAAATTTATGGCGCCTGACCTCATGGTTAGAAACAATCTCAGAATCATGTTTACCCATTTGTCCTGTCCTTACCTCAATCCAGATGTGTCAGTCAATACATTTGAGGTCTTTTATTTCCTTCAAATTCATCAAGTGATGCTTCAGACTCACTAGCACTTGCAGCAGGTACAAGGATCACTCACGGGCTGAGAGGGGTAGTATGCCTTCATGGACTTTGGCATTAAGGTTTTTCTCAAATTCTAACTGAATTTACTAACTCATGGGGTGAAAACCTGCTGTATATCATTTTTATCATCTGTTGATGTAAAGGCATTTGTAAAGTAACCAAATAGCTTTGCTTTTATGGATCCCCAGACTAGTTTCAACATCAGGGGTTTTTTATTACATTTGGTTGAAAACCCTTCCCTAAGTTGGAATAAAATGGATTGACAGTGTCACTTCTGTTGTTGAAAAACAATATCTATTTGCTTGCAGATAAAGAAACTGTATTTCCTACCAGTTTTCTGGCATCGCATCATAAAAGAAAGAAGCATAGCTATGAAAAAGATTGCATAACTGAAAAACAACCACAAGACAGTACTACAAATGATGGCAAAGAGTATAAAGAGCAGTGACTCTTAAAAAACAAAACCTCAAACCAACTCAAATCTGGACATCAGAATTTCATCACATTAATATATTTTTAGAAACATTTAAAAGATGTCTCTCCTGGAGGTTATCCAGTGGCTCTGTCATGACTGCTCATGTCATGAAAACTCAGCTGGTACCAAGTGCTGGAATTTTCAGCCGTTGCAGACGAACCAATGGTGGGCTCAATGTGGAGAAGAGGTGACACAGGAGGCACTTGCTGTCCTGGAGGTGTCGATGGGGGAGCACCTATGGTTCCTCTTAATGGTCATCCCGGGGTGCTGACAGCTCCCTTAGGTCTGCTTCCACAGGGTTTCCTTGTGAACCTACCCTTGTCATCCTGGCTGGATGAAGAAGGTCTTTGCTGGCAGCCTGGAGCTGCAGGACCACTGCTGCTCACTGTCACGGGGCCAGCTGGGTGTGGGCACAGGGCTCCTGTCACAACTGGCCCCGTGTCCCCAGCCCGTGGCCATGAAGCTGTGGCCCCACGTGCTCAGGAATGTTTGGTGCCCATGTGGTGAGCTGTTGTCATTGTAGCTGTCTCTTTGTTGCAAGGAGAGAGAAGATGATTTCCCATGCTTGTCAATCAGGCAGCTTTCTCCAGCACTGACTTTCAGCAAGTCTTTTTAAATTTCTTTTTAAAAACCCTAATTTAAGGCAGCATAGCACTTGACATTTAACTCTGTGGTTACCATGGAGATAACACCAGGTATTTTGCAAACTCCTGAGAAGTACAAGTTACACTGAATAGTGGGGAATCAAAATAAATAGGTATGGAATGCAGACCCCAGGCAAGAAAAGCAGTGGACCTACTTGTACTGTCAAGTAACACTTGAACCAAAATTCTAGAGTTGAAAGCAATGGAAGTTTCCTTTTAAATAACTCAGTTGTCTGGAAATCCAAAATTAACTATTAAGTCTATTTTTTTTCTGTAATGTCATTGAAGCAGCAATTCTCTTGAAAAAGTTTAATCTCTCAAGTAATAAACAACTATCCCTACCTTCTGAATTTTCAAGCTCTCCAGAGGTTGTCTGTTTTAAGAAAGGATATAATAATTGCCACCCCTCTGTCTTCTGAGTCAGTACAGGTAAATCACACAATCCTCCCTGAGCCAGTCTGCAGTGCAGCCCTTGATAGAGGGACTTCTGTCTGCAGAACACATTCCATGTGGAGACCTGCCTGTCTTTTTGGCTAGGGACTATATTCAAAATAAGGACCTGATCTGCCCATTGTTGAGCCCAGTTACATGCTGCACTTCTGTGCTCTTGTGGCTGGCACTGAGCTTGAATGAAACCTGTCTGACAGATCCTGTGCTAACCTCACAGTAAGATCCCATTGTAGCCAAGAGTCAAGGCCTTGATAATGAAACCAGACTTTGTTCAAACTCAGGAGAATTAGTGTCAGTGTGAAATTGGAAGCTAGCATTAGAGTCAGGAAGACCATTTTGTCACACACTGCAATTTCATCACCCTTAACATATACACAGTTGAGTGAAAGATTTATGTGCTTTCCTTAGCATGTCTGGGAATATACTGTTGCAAGTGTGGAAAATTATCTGCTTGTACCTGTAGAGAAAGGTGTCCTGTATTTCCATAGCTTCAAGGACCTTCAAGGCTCCTGTTCTTCAACGAGATCACTCAGTGTGTCATTTCTCTTCCAATTTTAACTGTTTGATTGCTTTTTGAGGACCCTCTGTGTAGTATCTCACCTTGGAACTGCAATTTTCTATCTGAAATTATTCAGTTTGATTCAATTTGCTAATAAAGAAAATAGATGTCTCCATTTTGGAATGCTCCCCATGTTTACACAGGTTATGGTGTTTGTTCAGAACAAGTAAAGGAGTAAAATAATGGGTACCACTTAGAGGCAAGTGTTCTAAAAGTTGAGAAGAAAGAGAAACGGTGGACTGGGACTGCTTCTGGTCAGCGGCAGCTTCATAACATTCAAGGTGCAAAGCCAGCTTTTGGAGTGAGAGATCAAAAGTGAGAGATGCTTTGAAGAACAACTGCCATGTAAATGTTTGAAAATTTATTATGCATTTCTCTCTGGTTTGTATTCCAGAAAGATGAGAAAGCCACAATAGCCAAGATGAACCGCCAGCGTGCCAATTCCATCAGCCATAACGCGCCACACTGGGGTGTTGACCGGCCCTTTTATAACCACCTCGGAGGTCACCAGGTCTCCAAGGAGATGAAGAGAATGGTAATGCCTTGCTTTCTGGACATAAATTTATTTTCTTCTTAACACAGTGTTATATATCCCTCCTGCTTTGTCTGAAGGTTTTTACAGCCCTGAGGGCGTTTTCCAAATGGGGGTGAAAAATTCTACTTTGACTCCAGAAATAACAATAATTGGTACATCTGGAGGTGAGTGATTGTGAGATGAGGCACAAGGTTGCTTGAGAGGGGAAGGGAGGCTGAATGGCACAAAGAAGGCTCTTTTGTCTGACTTGTCCCACATTCTGAACACTCATCATGGCTGTGTGAGAAGATGTGATTATCTGCAAAAACTGCTCCGTAATGCAAGCATTCAAGAGGCATCTGGCATACATTTCTATTAGCTTGGTACCTGCAGATGTTTCTGGCTTGCATTGTCACAGCCAGGTGCTGTTCTCCTCTCTAAGCTGCATGCCCATGTGTGCTCATGAGGCCCCAGGAATGTCACTGCTGTGTTTAACTCTGGAGAATACATTCTCGAGTACATGGATTAATTGGCCTAAGGTAGCAGGCATCTTCCTTTCTTTCTTGTACCTTTCAGTCTTTCTAAATTAAAATGAACAAGAGCTAATTACCAATGCAATTGCACTGAGAGGACTTTTATGGCTTATTTTACATAAAGGTCTAGATGATATCTTTGTTTTCTGCAATAGAGATTAAGAAGATAGTTTATATTACAGCAGCTATTTTTAATAATGACACAATATTTAGCACCTCTATAATTGCATGCATAATCAGATTGGTCTACAACCTTATTTATGCTGTTTTGAACCTTCATGCACAGTGAAAAGTGTCTATTTGTTGCTCTCTTTGCTGTCTATAATCAAAGTTCTCCTCCAGGTCACCAAAGCCTTTAAGTATTCAAAAAATTCATAAACAAGAGATTCAATCCCACAGCTTAAAAATTTAGGCATAGCTAAAAGCAACTGCATATGGTATCTTTTAAAGGGAAATGCTGGCACATTTATTAATAGTTGGTGCTAATATTATTCAATCTTAATATTATTTTACAGTGCTAAACCAAATTTCTTGATCTCCATAGTAATGTTTCTTTCATTTCTCAGATCTCCAAATGAGGGCTTCTGACATGAGCATTCAGATCAGTGGAACCGTGCATTTTTTATGTGGGCTTTTCAATAGGGTGTGCTCAATAGGCATGACATTATTAGAAGAGACTAATCACACTAGCACATAATTATAAGTTTCTTTGAATAGCTTTTAAGGGGTTCTTGAAGCCTCCTGTTCAGAAACAAGGTGTATGCTTGCCAAATGGTATTATGCTTCTTGGTGTTAATTACAGTTTGCCGTGTCTAGCTGGTTGTTCAGTTGGAAAAACATAATTATTTATTGAAACACCAAACTGAGTCCTAGAAACTTCACTGCCCCTCACTTGTAGGAGGAAAGACTTACTTGTTTTTCCTTATCTTGAGCCTTTCTCTGTAATGCTATTTGCCTTTTTGAAAACTCAGCAGCTCAGAAAGTCTCTTCTACTCAACTTGCTCCTGTACTGCCTCTTGTATTACGGTCTTTTTTGAGAAGCTGATGTTGCATGCATCAGGCTGTTTCTTGCACACCAACTGAAACCTGATTTAGATGTATTATTTTCAGCTAGACTTTTTGTTGTTCCTATGGACTACTTTTTAAAATCTGTTATTTACAGATTTACAGATCTATGATGTTTGAGATGCATTAGTGAAAATGCAAACATGCCACTCCCCATGCCCTCCCCATTTTAATATCTGCTAGACGAACATTTTAGTGATTAGATCACAGGAACAATTTCTTCATCTCCTGTCTGGACTCTCTCTGTGTTAACTTCTAATTTAAATACGCATTTCTTTGTACCACCCAGCTTTGCACAGTACCTTCTAATCTTTAACGCTGTGTTACATGGATGCTGCGTGTGCTTAATGCATGTGGAGTGCACACTGGCTGCAAACTGCCTGCTTAGAAATACAAAACACAGAGAGACAGAAGGGCAGCAGAACTACAGAGGCTTTTATCAGTGCTCCTCTGGGATGACATGTCATTGATCTTGGTAAACAGCACCAGCGTTCAAACCTCCTGAAAATATGCTCCTTGTTCCACATCACCCACCTTTCCCCCAGATGCATTGCATGTTATTATATGTACTCTTTTTTTCTTGGAAGCTGTGAACATGTAAGGTTGGATTAGTCAAAGTAATATGCCAAAGGCAGGCAGTGCAACATTGCCGTTCTCTTCAAGACCTGGAGCTCCTGAGCTCTGTAATTTCAAAACAGGTATTTATAAGAGTAATTGTGAGATAGTCCTCAGGCAGGAGCCAGGTAATGTTGCAGTGATGTGCAGTTCCATTATATTGCTGGGTAGATATGAATACATTTGTGTGTAGGAAATAATACGGATGGTGATGAAGGGCACTGGGGTTTGTCACAAATGTAAAACATTTTGCATTTTAAAGGCAACCACATTTTCAGATAAAAAAAAGAGAGATTTTTTGTGGCTCTACTTACAATTCCCTGAAAGAGAATGTTAAAGTTCCTTGAATTGCATTTTTGGGAAGGCACTGTTATATTTAATAGAAAACAGAATTATTTTGGCCATTTTTCTTTCCAGTGAATGCTGGCTCTGGTAGCTGTCTCTATTCTTAGGATATATTAGCAGTAGTCCTGGAGGAGATGGATTAGCATCAAATGTAGCCATACATTCCCTTTTTTCTCCTCCTCCTCCTCTTTTGTCACAGAATTTCAATGTGCTGCCATGTCTGGGCACATCACCAGTGCATCTGGTCAGGTTTGTGTGGAATGGCAGCCTAGTCAGTGGCATGAGGAAGCCTTTGGTCCCTGCTTTTCTCCACATTGTAGCTTGGAGCTTAACCTGCACCAGGTCCAGCAGATTTTCCATGATGTTTCTAGGTTAAGTTTTTCCCTTGTGCACACAGGAGTTTTTTCAGGCACTTGTACACATGAATAAGACAAATTACTCTACACATGTCCATGCAGTGGTAATCTGAAGTGTCCTAGAAAACGGGAGTCACTTTTCTACTCCTACCCTGGCTAACTGGGGCCTGAGTCAGGTGAGGTTGCAGCTGTGTCAGCTCATCCCCTCCAGCCCAACAGCCCCTGCACTTTCCTCATGCACTGGTCTTCTCTCCAGACCATCACATATGCTTCTTTTTCCCTTCCCATCACTTAGCAGTGGCCTTTCTTGTGCAGAGCCTCCAGGGAGGCAGCAGCCCAGAGACACCAGTGTTGCACACTGCTGATCCCGAGCACCATTAGCTGGTGGAGCACTGCCCCGAAAGGACTGGTAAATGTGCAGAGAGGAAGGTCAGATACAAATGCCCCGGGAGGGCAAAGAGCCTTGCTCTGAGCTGGCAGCCTCTGCTGGAGCTCCTGGGAGCCCACATTGCTGCAGGAGCTGGTCCTCAGGCAGGGGAACCTGCACAGGATCAGCTTAATGGCTGTATACAGAGCATGAACAGAGCCACAGTCCGGCAGAGCAGCAGAGCTGCTTTCTATTTTTATTGCTTTTTACAGCTTGCCTTCTTGTTTCCTAAACAAAAGCAATCTGTCCAGGACCAGTGGCTGTATCTCTCTGGAAATGGAGACTTCTGTGCTGCTCATCCCCCCACGGCTCCATACACCAGCCTTGTCTTCCCCACTGCCTCTCTAGTCCAGTTTTTAATTGCAAAAGGGTCAAAAATAAGTGGACTTGAAACCATTTGAGAGTACAGGTATATTTATAGCTATAACAATATTTATACACCAGTGAGAAATACTTTGCTTTTCCCAGTATATATTTCAGAGGGCTTTTATAAATATTGATGAATTTTAGACTTCTGGAAATAATACTCATGTCTCAGTTTTCATCAGCAAAACAAAATTGCTATTAAAGAAAAACCAATTTGGGGATTGTAGTTGACTGTAAACTGAAAGGGGTTTGTTGTAAACAGCAATAAAAAGGCAAATGTTGATACTTTCCAAAATTACAGGGCTGTTCTAGATGACAAATTATTCTCTTGCATCTTTTATTCTGCTCAGCATTAATAAGTTTGTATCCAGAAAAACACATCCAGTTTGAGATTACAACAATTTAGGAGAATGTGGATGAGTTAGAGACAATCCAGTGGAGAAAATCACAAATTAGCAGAGTTTCAGCAGTGTGTCCTCTGAAGAAGTGTTGAAGTATTGTATTTGCTCTAACCTAGAAGGGAGAATACTGATTAGAAAAAAAAGTCTTCAAATACAGGAAGGTTTATAAGGACAAAAAATAATGATAAATCATTCTCCATGACTGTAAAGGGCAGGTTTAAAAATAATCATCTTAATTTGCTGAAAGGAAGGTCTAAGTTAGGAAAAAGACGCCAGGAACAGGCTGTATAAGAAGCTTGTGAAATCCCTGATTTTCCTGAACAGATTTTAATTATTTTATTCAGGGCTTTTCATTCTGGAGTGGCAGCACAAAATCCTTCGCAAATATCAAAACAATAATATTAAAAAGTCTGTATTAGGAGAATGTATAGGGAATAAATAATATAAGAATAATATGAATAGATGTAAAGATTTTAGGAAGTTTCCAATCTAGGCTGCACAGATCTTCGTGCCATGGATCTCCCTCCTTTCTGCAGGAGCCACCTATACCCCCAACATTGCTGGCATATACTTGTCTAGCCCTTGTTTAAAGACCTCAAAGGATGGAAATCCCACAGACTTGATGGGAATTCTCTTCAACAGTTTTATGATTTTTCTTGATGTTTTGCTTCACCTTTCCTCACTTCAGTTGGAAACCATCGTACTGCATGAGCTATTCACAGTAGATAGAAGGCAGTTTAATTTTCTCTCCTTTACAATTACTTTCTCTGCAGCTGAAGACTATTACCATGTCTCTGCACAGCTCTGATTCCCTCCTCAAGTTTGTTCCCTAGTTGGTGCTTTCCAGCCCAATGGTTGTTCTTGCTCCCACTGAGCACTTGCCATTTCACTGGTAAGAGGGAGCACCCACACTGAACCCAGCACTCATCCTGAAGTTTTATTAATCATGGAATGACAGAATGGCCTGGGTTGAAAGGGACCTTGCAAACCATCCCGTTCCACCCTCATTGTCATAGACAGGGACACCTTTTCCTAGACCAGCTTTCTGAGAGCTCCATCCAACCTGGCCTTAAACAATTCTAGGGAAGGGGCATCCACAACTTTTCATGTTAGACATTACATCACAAAATGACCCTTCAATTCGCTGTACAACAGTACCATGGTGGCATTCTCGCATCATGAGTGCTGCCCAGAATATGCTGGCTATTTTTGAGGTCTTATAACCAGACTTGACACAGCCTGATGCTGTCTGGCTTCCAAAAAAAAAAAGGCATGAATTGTGTCATGAGATCTAATCATCTGTGGGAAGTCCTGCTGTTGGATCTTGAGGCTGCCATACAGCCATCATGCTTGTTTTACACTGGCTGGTATGACAGCTTAGCTTGTTTCACTGGTGCATGCTTTGGGGAAGGTTCACTTCAGAAGGTACCTCTGAGTTGTTACAATCAAATATGAGCAGAGTGGCTAATGGGATTACTGAGTGCCATGTAGATGCCTGGCAGACTTCCTTCCATTTTTCTGCTGCTGGAAAAGTTTAACATTAGGAAATCTAGGAACAGAAAGAGGCAGTCCTGAAGATTGCAATACTGATTTCAGTCTGACCATGCTTCTGTCATGAGTCTGAGTACAGCTAATGAAGCATTTAATTTGCAGTAAAATTGTCGATGAAGTCGATGTTAGTTACAAAGTAAAAAATGGACATAAAATCAAATAGAGATTATATATGTGTAGGAAATACTACTGCATGGAGATGTTAAAGATGTGAGACAAGGCTGTAAAAATGGATCCTGGATATGGCTGGCATGATAAAGAACAAGCTCTTTCAGGTAGGTGCTGCCTGATTCCTTGTGGTCCTGCACAGAGCTCTGCACAGCCCTCTACATGATATTTGATTGCTTGGTGTTTGTTTTCTAATGAAACAACACTAGTCCACAAGCCTGGTTATTCAACCATAAAATAATTCTTTGTCCTATTCCCCTTGTGCTAAATCAAACAATTCTTTGCATTTTGCATTGTAAATACAGCTCATTTCCTCTCTTTATGTCTCCAAGTTGCCCTTACAATAGATCTTGTTACTTGGAAATCAAAACTGGGGAACAGGTGCCTAGAGGAACAGATGCTGTAGCTGGTTCTGTGCCAATTCTACTTCTTAAAAATCAGAAACAACTGAAATTTAAAATAAAGCTCAATAGGACAGGTTTTCCTCAGCCAGTAATGCAGCTCTGTCAAAGAGAATTGGATTTGAGTCCATGAATTAGGCACCGAGGGTTCACCCTCCTTCTGAAGGTTTCACTTAACTGCAGGTCACTATTATCCTCTTTTCCAGCAATCATCTGCTAAATCGGGTAATGGCAACACTGACGTCAGCAAAGCTGGACAGGGGCCCCCAATGGAGAAGAATTTGACCCACTATTTTTTCACTGCTATTGTAGTAATCTAACTCGTAATCAAGCAGGGAGAAGCTCTCAAAATCCTGTAATCTTCATGTATTGCTATAGACCTGGGAGGAAATTGTTAGTCTAGTCTGGGTTTTGTAGAGCCAATTTGGTTTTGATAGCTCTCAAACAGCAAGGGGAGGAATCCTATGCAGCAGTTATGCTGTGTAACTGCTTTGGTGCTCACCTGGAAAAACAGTTTGCCTCATTCACATGATCCATGGGATCTCATATAAGTGAGTGGGAGTACAATGTACATTGCTCAAATTGTCAGAGGCTTCATGTCGGCTTCACACTGGTTTGTATCCCCATCTGCTAACCTAACTTTTATTCTAGTTGATCAGGACTTGCAATCATCCTTGATTAGTTCCTTAAGAGAGGCATTCTTATCCCTCTTTCAAGGAACTAAATGCCTCTTTCAAGGAACTAATCAATGCAACAGCAGATGTGCAGCTGCTATTGTGAAACCTAGATAGAGTTTGATGTTTGCTTGGAAGTCTTGCACTGATAATTTTTCCACCATTCAGTACCCTTTTCTGGAGTAAATTTTGCTCATATGGGAAAGGTCATTTGTATTAAGACACTACTAAAATGTGTCAGACTGGTTTTGAGTGGGACTAAATTAAACCTACAGAAATAGAAATACAATTCCCCTTTATTCACAGAAACATTTCCTCTGATGTTCATGGAAACATTGCACAGGTGGACTTGTGACACTTACCAGAACGATTTCCAAAGCTTCCTCAAGCAGACAGTAGGCCTTAATGTCAAAAGGATGCAGGTCAGCAGGTCTGGGTCTGGGTTTCGGAGAGGGTGAGCAGCTCAGGCCAGTGCCAGTGGGCAATTTCAGTTAAGGCTGGTTAGGCTTGGATTCAGGCTGTCTGCATCTGATTAGAAGGCTGTTTGACAGTAGTTTCTGGAGAAGTTCATTGTGTTTATCATTGTTTGGACATGGAAGGCAGAGATTATGGAGCCAGGAACTGATTCAGAGCATTTCTAGGACTGCTTATTTTTATGTCTGCTTTGCAAGTTTTGATAACTGTTCACAAATGAGGCACGGAAACCAGAAACCATTTCACTTGAAAATGTGACCTTTGGACTGGAGAAATTTGGATTCAGAGTTCACAGAAAACTGGAAAGTGTGAGCAATCTGAACTTTTCAGAGGGGGAAGTTCAGAGCCAGAAGTTAATTAAAAGTAAGGTGCAGCAAGCCTATTTCAACCAAAGCAACCTCTTATGTTCTATAGATTTAAATTTGATGGGTCAGATAAATTCATGGCATTAGCCAGGTCTGGTCTGCCAGCTGAGGATTGTCTACAGAATCATTTTGAGTTGAAGAAAGTAGAGGGTTTCACCATCTGTGACCAGTGCAGTGGAATGAAAGTCTATTTATCAAGTGGAGTGGGCTGCAGAAAAGGAGCACTTCAGCCTTCCTTTTCAGATCTCATTAGTCTGTGTTCCAGTTATAGCAGACACACTCATCTTTTAATATGTTCCATAAACTGGTTTTCTGCCGGTCTGTTGTTCTGCACTTAGATGCTTGTTAAATATCCTTCCTATCAGGCTTGATTCTTTCTGGACTCTGGAAACAGAAATTGTGTTATTTTTGGCTTGAGTGCTTTGAAGTCCTTCAGTTTTGCTTCTACATTTACACCTGGCAGCATCTATCTTCATAGCCTTCTCTTTTTGACCACAAGGACAAAGCAGAATGTACAACAGTGCTGAAAATAGATGTGAATAATTAGTTTTGTGGTAGGACCAAAACAGTTTTGTTTTTAACAACATCCACTCTCAGCCTGTCACTCTCCCTTTCTGTTTTCCATGGTCACTATCTCTGTGAAGCACCTCTGCAAGTTGGCCTTAACTCTTACAAAGCTCATTTTGTCCCTAAGTCCAAAGTTATCTCAATTTCTGCTTTGCCATCATGTAAATCCTATTTTGACTTTGTCCTGGGGAGGAAAACAGGGCAAGAAAAATTAGAGTCTTTGTCATTTTTGCTCTTAAGATCTTTGCTGGAGTTGAGAGTGAAGTTTTTAAGGGTGGAATTCATGCTTCCTACCCACATTGCCATTAAGAAGGTCATGAAGCACATCAGCCCCTCTACTGTCTTATTTTTGGAGTTAAATGAAAAGTTAAAAGCATATAAAATCTATTACACTTTTCTTTGCATATTTACAATATGTTAATAGCTGCAGTCAATGTTCTCAAAGTTAGAATAATTATTTCTAATAGTTCTTGATTTTAAGTGTTATGGTATAGCAGTCAGCTTGTCATGTCTTTGACAAACACTTTATCATTCTATTTAAGGAATCAGTTTTAATCTTCAAAGAAAAGGGCTTAGTTAATTTAGAAGTCAAGCAGAGAGATGGCAGTCATATGAGCTTTTAGCACAATAGATATTCATAAAATATCCCCCATAAAATAGTAAGCCTTAGGAGCCATAGGGACAGATGCAGTAATATAACATTCCCTCTTTTCTTCCTCCTGCACATCTACTCCCACTGACGATGTCAGTGTAGATTCTGAGTCACCTGACCTGCCATAAAAAAATAAGGCTTTTTTAATAATCTCCTGTAGAAAAGACAAAAGAGCAGAGCCTTTAAGGGAGTTGCTCCAGCTGAGTTTGTGTTAATGTTCCTGAAGTCAGAGAGAGGACTGTCTTAGTCTCAGAGCAATTATTAAATGCTATTACCTTTGCTTTTGCAATCTGATGGCAGAGTAATACAGCCTCCCAGGGGAATGAGAAAAACACCAATATCGGGGATATTTAAAAGGAGACTGAATAAAATTTGCATGAGGTCCTCTATGCAGCAGTCCATTAGTAGTGCACTGTGATAAGACCTGTCATGCCTTATGGTCCCTTCTAGAAGAAAGGAATTTTGGCCTTAACAAGGCCTACTTTATCATCATGATTATGGAGCTATTCTTGAACTCCTGTGAACTGCTGTCTGTCCGATTCTTGTAGCCATCACCACTTTTGCGATTTTCATCCCTGCTGACAATTCCCAGCCTTTTCTTCATAGCGCCCTAGAAAACCACTGGCACTGCTTCAGCCTGCTGGGTACAAATCCATAAGCAGTCAAGAGGGGATTTACATTCTTAACCCCAGGAACTGGTTGTTTCTCTTCTTATCCCTTTACTCCCCCTCTCCTAAGTTACTGGCACCTCATTTTTATCAGCATTTTTTGCAGGGGGGGTGGTGGGGGGGTGTTCAGGTTTCTGTATATGTGGTGCAGAAATGCCAATTTTGGCGTATCGCTGTGCAGCAGTACCCAAAGAAGCGGAGTCCAGCCCCAGCCCAGCCATCCAGCCTCCAGTGGGAAACACAGACAGGTGACATGAGGGGTGCTGGAGAATGCCTTTAGCCCTTCTTATTTCTCTTTCCTGCTTGAGCTTGGAAATTTGGCTAGCAGATTATGAGTGGGAATGAAGGAAAATCCATGTAGACCCTATTCCTGCAGGGTTGGTTGTGTGTTTATCCTGTGTGTAACACAGACTATTGCAGTTGATGGGAGCAGCCTTACTCTGAGCCAAGGGCTTTAACTGGAGCAAAGCATCTGACTCCTGAAGATCCTAAACTATTTGCCAGCTGTGGAGAAGAAAAAAGACCAATATGTCATTAGTGCTCAAGCCTTGTGCAAAGGGAAGGAAATAATTTTAAGTGCAGATTTTTCAATGAACCGAGCATGACCACGACACTGGAGGAGGTGAAAGCACATTAACCAAAACCCAGGGGGAAATTTCCCTCCCAACCCAAACCAGGGCAGGCAGTGTGACCCTGTGTGTGTCATCACCTCCTCCTCCTGAAAGGCTTCTTGGTGAGTGATTGAAACATGGGTGCTTTAGTGGAGAGGGAGGGAAATCTCTGGTCACAGCAAGATCCTCGAGGTATATTTGCTCTATATTCTGGCAAAGTCTTCCAGGGCAAATAAGAAAGATATCCTGTAATAAATGGCCAGTTTTTAAGAAGCTATGTTTAAGGATTTTTTTTCCTAAAATAATCCCACAGACCTTTCTCCATAACAATTCCATTTTTGGCAATTCTGCTTGAAGAATCTTTAGTATGAAATGGGAGCGTTTGAAGTGAATCATTTAATTTGCTTAACTACAACATTTAGGTTCCTACAACATTTAATTTTAAGCTGATTCTCTCTAATTAAAGTTCAAGTCACTTTTAAATATTTAACCTTGTTAAAGGAAGACCCAGGAAAGAAAATGTAATAGTCTTTTCCTTTTCTGCTTCACCTGAAATGTGTATTTTTTTAGTCTTTGGTTTTAAACACCAATTTAATTTGAGTTACCAGCAAAAAGAATTTCCAGAATTTCAAGCACAATTTAGTATTGTAAATTGAAAAGCTAGATAATTAATTCTCAATCATTTTAGAAACTTTCCTTGTAACAATTTTGATGAGGGAGAGAAGCAGGGCAGAATCAAACTCCATGTGGATTAAGTGCTCACCCGTATAAATGGCCAGTTAAATATTATTCCACACTTGAAATATTGGGGATTTTTTTGAGGATGTGCTTGCTGAGGTGTTTTAGTAACTTGACCTGGTTTGCCTGTATCCTCAGACTTGTGCATCTTGAAGGCAGGAGTGTGAGATCTGAATTTAGTTTGAGGAATTCAGTGAGATGGATGGTTATGCAGCCGGTTGTGAAAATCAGACCATTTTAGGGGACTCTCCCACTGCAGTCAGTCATCCAGTTCCCAAGTGGCTAAGCTTGAAAATGTGAACTTGATATCTATCTAATAAGCAAGTACTGGCTGTTTTCTCATCGGTTCCCTCTGCTTATTTCTTGGCTGGTAGCTAGTCATGTTCAGTTGATTTTATTTTTTTCTTTTTTGCAGCCTAACTAACTATGACACCAGACAAATTAGTGAGCATTTTGTCTCCATGATTAAGCAGTGAGCTTTCACTTTTGGCACTGTGTTGTAGGATTACTTGGATGATAAATAAATAAATCAATCAGATATTTCTGACAACTGTAAAATAATTAGGCAAAAGAAGAAGGAAAAAAACACACAACAAAAAGTTGAATGATCACTTCACTCTTTAATGTGAAATCAGAAATTACCTTTTCTTTTTTTTTTTTTTTTTTTTGCTTAGATAACTGGACATGCTAATTTTGAATCAATATTACTATGTGCTTCTTCCCACTGGATCTGCTGGTGGTTGTGACATGGAACTGAGAGACTTCCTTTATCTGAATTTCTGATGGGTTAAGTTGAAGTGGCAGTTTCTTTTAGGAGTGTGGTTTTAGTCTGAAATGGAGTACGTAAAAATGGAAATTGCTCTCTCAGTGAATCACAGTCCTGGCTTCTGACCTGAGTGACAGACCTCACTTTTCCCCTCTGGCAAAGCTGGTGCTGTTCAGAGATGCTGTGTTGGCTTTCCTTCTGCCATGTGGCCACATTGCGAAATCATTGCAAAGGCAAAATCTGTTCTCATTTAATATCTGGTCAGTGCTGTTGTTTCTGATGGTGTTGGACAAGGCAGCTGTGGCAAGACTTTTTCCCAAAGATGTTTGCTTTTCCACAGTCAGGATGGACCTCAGTGTGCTGCCCCCAGACTGGTTGCTGCTGCAGGTCCAGCAGCTGGAATATCCTCACGTGCCCTGAGCAGTTTTGGCCTGAGATCTCTGGGAGAAAAACAAAAGCAATTCTTCATATCTCCCAGATACATTTGTTTTATGTTTTGGAACACAGGGTACAAACTCTGTGCCTGAGTATTTGACCCTACTTGTCAAATATACAACTTTTCTTGACTAGAGTTAAACTTAAGCCAAGATGTCAGAGGGCACATTTTTTTCAGCCATGCAAAGTGGCAATTTTGATGCAATTTGGTCTGTTATGTATGTTAATACTAAATATGTAAACTAATGCCTCCATATATAATTTTGTCTAAGGCCTTCTAACCATTAAAACTATGGATGACTCATAAATACTTACACTTAATCAATTCAGGTGGTCCTGAAAGAATTGTGAATATCTGGGCTATTGCAAATATTATAAATTATTCCTGAAATCTTATTCAAGAAAACATATTCTGTGTATGCATGTGATGAAGGGAGGAGCAGGGAGACCCCTGGGAAAGGTGAAAATGAAAATGCATCCATTGCCCTTAGCTGAGCCCTGACATAAAGAGATGCAGCCTTCTTGAATACAAAGGTTGACTAATGTTATCGTTCTGAGTTTGGTTTCAAGTAAAATACATCCTCAGTTATAATATCAGTGCAATTTCCACTGTATTATTTGTAACGGTGACTGCTAAAAAGAAGACACCTGGAATAAAGTGTGCCAGCAGGCAGCTGAAACATTTCCTTTATCTGCACTTCCATGAATTTATATCCGAAGGAATGTGTTTTGCCAAAGCTGCTCTGTCTGCCTGCTGACACGGCTGCACAAAATATTGCTGTGGGTGGGTAAAGCTGTCCATCCACACCTAACAAATGAGCGCCCTGAGAAGTCCCCTGTGAAACGCCGTTCCCGGAACGCTTTGTGTTCTCAAGGTCAGCCTGTTTGCTCACCCTTGTGCCCTTTTCCTTTCTTTCAGGGTTTCGAGGACCCCAAGGACAAGTAAGCAAATTTACTTCTGTCATACACTGTTATGTTTACACGTTTGGGATTTTTTTCTCATATTAAAAAAGGACAAAAATTGATGCCCAGAAGCCAAAAATAATGCTTGGACTCCCCAGAGGTTTGCCCTGGAGGGACAGCCAGTTGAGGGCACAGGATTGACTGATGTGCATTCAGAACAGCCACTGCCCTCAAGACATTTATTTGTTTGGTGGTTCTAACTTGCTTTAATAATTAAAATGCTTTTGCTGCACTTCCCCTCACCCCAAATAATCTCCACTCTTTGAAAATAACCCAAGACAAAATCTCCCTCTAAAGTATATCTAAGTGTTGGACATCTCCAATAAGAAAAGTTCATGTATGTATTAAAATGCCTGTATAGTTTCTGAGTTTATTTGTATCCATTTTATATTGCTCATTATTGCATATTACTTATTTCTATATATAAAAATAAACTCAGAAATGATAGCTTATTTGAAAAAGTAAATTTAAAGTTTCATGTTCTAATATATAGCCACATTTTAGCAGCATTTTCATTTTTTTCATATAGGACTTTAGGGAAATGGTTAAAGTAACAATTTAATGAGAGTGCTATTTTGAAAAATTGCCTTTGGAGGAAAAAACCTCAAACACATTCACTGTTTAACTTCTACAATTGGACATAACAAAAGCATTTACTGTATTGAAGGTGTTTGGAATAATTTTACATTCAGTCCTGCTGAATGGCACTAATTACAAGCTTGCCTAGAGCAAGTTAGGCAACAGTAGAGTAGACTGATGCCTAAAATATGTTGCTGTTGCTCCTTATCATGTTTCTCAGGTTCCTGGTCAGGACTGAGTGGATTTCTGTGAGCTGGGACAGGTAAATGCTTCTGTGGGCTCTAGGCATCCAGCTGTGGGAAAATTCACATTATGGTGGTTGAGCACTGAGAGCAGCTGCCTGAAAGGAAAAGGAAAGTGATAAGTTTGAATATGGCAGTATTAAGAGTCATTCTCTCCTTCCCTTGCCCTTCCCTGCAAACTGGATTTTCATAACATTTAGCTCTGTGCACCCTGGGATGTTTTGCTGGTCCCACTGTTTCCTGTTTGCTGTTGTGTCCATGGGTGCTGGGAACTCAGCTGATGTTAGATATGCTTTGGGCAGAAAAGAGCTAACAGATTACAACAAAATAGTTTATAGGAATACCGAAATTTTCAGTATCCCTCATGACATAGTATTTTTCTTCATAGTTCCTGCAAGAAAACACAAAAATCAGCTACCTCTGTGCTGGTCCACAACAGAGTCACCCAACAGCTGAGGAACAGCATCTCCTCTGTTGCTCCAAGGACCACAATATCTGTACTCTATGCTATAGTTTGAAAGGTTCCTTGGGCTTTTACAGCCAATAGCTGAGCTGTCTTGCTCAGCATGGTGTCAGCTTATCATACAGATTTCAGGATTTTTGCATTTCTGTTCAGCACCAAAAGAAGCTACTATTTGCCTCTGATTCTCTTTATCCAGAAATCTGTTCAACTCAAGTACAAAGATTTGGCAAGAATAAATTTCTAGCAGAATATGTGCATGGTGAGAATGGTTAAAATTAGATACCTAAACCATGTTAAGCACTAAGGCAGTTCCTTCATGTGCCAAACACTGAGGGTCCATACTTTTGTCTGGCAGCAGAGGAGGACGTGGGCACCACACATCCCTGAAAACAGAATCAAACCTTACGTGGCTGAGTGCAGGTTTAGTTACTGAATCTAAGCATGAAGCATTTAAAATTATGGCATACGTGTAGTTTTGGCAGTGGTCACACTCTGCTTTGGCAGAAAGTAATTAAATCAGCAGCACATTTTTGGACCACTCTGAAGCCAGCATCTCTAGGTTAATTGGTAGCATTCACATTTGCAAGCAGAGTGGAAAAGTTGCTACAAGCTCTGTTTGTGCTGTTCCTGTCCCTTGACACAATTTTCTGTTGGCTGCATTTGAAGAAATCTCATCACTGCTTTTAGGATGTGTTTTTGGAAGTTTCATAGCAGTCTGAAATCCTCATTTCCCCCCCCAATAAACACACTATCGGTATATCAAAAGGCATTTTGACATATGAATTTCATTAGTCTATGGCAGTACCTCAGCTCTGACTTACAGGCAATGCCTCCAGGGCGCTCCTTAGCATGGGGAACTTTTGTATGCCAATTTAAAATTACATTTATGCAAATGTACCCAAACTTGCTGTACTGTAGTTTAGCTTGGGCACAATGGGCTGTGAAAGTCACCTGAACAGCTCAGTCTGTGTGAGGTGGCTGAGCTTCCCTGCAGTCTGTGTGAGGGTGGCTGCCCACTGCCAGCATCCCAGCAAGGCAATTTAAAACCTGCAGAGGTATTTCTACACAGCCTGCAGCCTTGGAGGTTACTGTTGTATTAGAAACCCTGAGAAGGAAAATGACCTATTACAAACCTGCAGGCAGCCGAGGTAGGGACCAAGCAAGCAGCTTCTTCTCTTTGCATCTTCCTGAGTGACATTTTCAGACTGGAACTTGAAATTTGACTGCACTTTGCCAAGATGCTGAGCTGCCTCTTTTGCTTTGGTTCCAGTGGAAAAGGCATCTCACGTCCCATGCGTGGTATGAAATGGCTAAATGTGAATGACCCAAGTGTGTACATTTCTCACAGGATCTTGGAAGACATTCTGTAAATACGAAGCCTAATGATTTCCTTGCTCATTTTTATGAGCCCAGAAGATATTGCAAGGACTGAATGAAAATAAGCATCATCCCCTTGAATGCTTAAGCAGATGTGCTTCCTCTGAGGAAGTAAATTGATGTCCTGACCTTGTAGGGAAAACAACACTTTTATTTTCAGAGCAGATATTTGAATTTCTAGGAATTAAATAACTTCTAGAGCCTAAAAATAAAAAACTCTTTCCCCCAGCCCCACTGAAATACTAAGGTTGGCTAAAATAGAGATTAGACCTTGAGGCAAACTAGGTTTGTAATTACTATATGGTCACTAAATAGATGCCACTGGTGTCTGCACCCAGCTGAGGTGCAGACACATTCAGCTTGCTGGCTGGGGCAAGGAGTAGTAGAATGGAAATAAGCAGATAGACCTGATTTATTTTTATCTTGCTAAGAGGTGCACGGAAGAGTTGAGGTACAGAGGGCTTCTTAAAACCTGATCCAGTTTTGTAGAAAGCTTTGAAAGAGCCTTTCTTTTGGAAAGGGACCTTTAAACTTTTAAAACAGATTCACATTCTGGTTTGTAAGCTGCTTTCCAGCACAGCCTTACCTGTGGGAGCCTGCTGGCTGCAACACAGAGTGTATTGTGTGCTCTGGTGCAGTACAAATGAAACCAGGGAAATAAAGCAGAGTAGCTTTTCATCATGCTTGTTGGACCCTGGGATTTTTTCTCCAGAGTGCCTGAACCGAGGGTCACACAACATGAGCCCTAAGTTGCTGTGCCATCATGGGGTTTGCACACAGAAATAGTTATCTGCTGGATATACCCCAGTGCAAGGGAGGGGCCTATTTCAGTGGATAACTATTGGCAAACTCTGTGGATAACCTGGGTAATCAGGCAAGCAGAGCAGAAAAACAGTACTTCAGGATTAGCTTTTAATTTCTGCCTATAACTTGTTTGAGGGCAGGCGATTAAAGTGACAGCATCAAGTCATTAAAATACTGTTAGATTTAAAAATAACTAGAATCTGGGGAGGTGCTTCAGGTTTCCTGATCCTCAGAGCAAAATGCCTCAGGACAATTAAGTTTACAGGGTTTTTTTTCTCAACAGTTTTTGAAAATCAACTTCATTTTTCTGAAGCCATAGCAGAGATTCAGAAAAACAGCGACACAAACGATTATAAGTAACCTAGAAATCTTGTTCCACATATTTAGAAAGCAGAATCTAATTTGTAATTTTTTCCTTCGGTTGCCTTTTTCTTTTGCAACCTTTCCTTAAGTAAATATCTTGTAAACAGATTTTTCTTTCTGTTTTATGCTTTATACTCATAAATAACTGTGTGAAGGGGAGTCAGGCAACATTTTTTTCCCCACATGTTTGTTCTGTAAACAATTTTTTTCTCAAAAAGGGAGAATTGTTCAAGTTTGGAAATTTTCATAGTAATATTTACAGAAATTGTTATTAGTAAGCAAGAAATATGACAGGATGCATAAATAATTTTTCAGTGCAGGCACTAACAGCTACAACAGCACAGTAGTGCAGGGAAGTCAGAGAACAAGGGGGAGGAGGCTACCCAGTGGTTTTAGAGAATGAGGGATAGAAATGAGACCTGAAGGCAAGGAAACAAATGTAATATAGAAAAAGGGCAAATAAATGGAATCCTTGTAATAATGACTCAGGACTGGCAGTGAGCTCTAGAGCTGATATCATTCCCCTCTCTGCTCCCAGTCCCTTTTCCCAATTGAAGCTGTCATAAGCAAAATGTCATTAACCTCCACCTTGTTATAGACTGCAATGATAACACACTGTGCAGAGGCAGAAATTATCTTGTGCTCTTATGCTCCCTTTTCATGACATCCTCAGGAGTACCCAGGAGAGTATGAACCCAGAGGATGAAGTGGACGAGTTCCTGGGCCGGGCCATCGACGCCAGAAGTATTGATCGGCTACGCTCTGAGCACGTGCGCAAGTTCCTCCTAACATTCAGGGAGCCTGACTTGGAGAAAAAGGTAACGTCTAAAAATCCTTGCAGCGTGTCAGGGAGGCTTGTTAGGAGTTTTAATTCTCCTGCAGAAGGTCAGGCTTTTATATGTATGGTTTAAGCGATGGTTTGGGTATTGGAGGTGGGGTTGTGATCTTAAAAAATCCATGCTTCTTCATGGAAACCTTAATATAACTCGTCCTAAAAAAAATCACAGTCATCTGAAGGCAGCACTGGCCAGGAAAATGAAGCCATTTCTAGCAGGCACACTTGAATATGCAGTAATAAGCAGAATAAACCAGATTGTTTGTCTGACTTTGAGACTCCAAACCGAGATTGTGGTCACCCCTTATCTCCTTCAAATCACTGGAGAAACCCACTTCAGCCTACCTAAGCTCAGAAACACCTTTGGAGGGACTTTTCCCTGCCCTTTGTCCCCACAAAGAGCCCCAGGTACTATTAGGGTTCATTTGGATGCAATTTGTACTCTGGACATTTTTGGGGGCCCATTTTAAGCAATAAATAGAGTTCTCTGTCCCACAAATGTGAGAAAGGGGAGTAACAGACCTAAAGCTCATGAGCAGTTGATTTCTTCCTGATTTGATTTCAGATATTGCTGTGAGGCAAAGATCATTTCCCTGACTATATAGTAGAGACATCATCAGCTCTAGATGCAAAGTTAAATTTCCAAGTCTAAATTCTAAGTCTAGAGGTACCTGGATGACATTATTAAAGGTACCATAAAAAGTGGTGGGTTTAATTGCACAAAGTAAGTAATCTATTTTTTCTTTTATTTTTTTATCCAAGCACAGATCCTTGGGATGATTTTGTGGTCTTTGGGTTAAACTCATTATTCAATGGAAAAAACTTCATAATAAGATTGCACTAATTATTTTATAATTTTATTTAGAAACAGTCTTTCCTTGACAAGAATGACTACCTATTGCAAAAGCAGTGCTTTTCAGGATTTACAGCTGTTCAATGAATCAGTGTGGGACAGGATAAAAGCTCGAGCATGTAATTTCCCCCCACTCCTCCTCTTCAAATTTATATCTGCAAACTGCCAGGGAAATTAGCGGTTCACCTGTTCAGAGCACCTTTTATTCTGTGGTTCAGACATTGAGACTGTCTGTGCTGAGAACCGTGCTTCAAGCTAAATAAAGCATCTTTGGGAATTGGGTGCAGCTCCCACATGGCCAATACGTTGACAAGTAGTTGGAAGGAGTGATTGTGTGAAAACCTTGCATTGTCATTAGAATGAGTCAAGTCATCTGCATGACATGCAAGGTTTTCTCATCAGCAGCATTTGTCCCTCTTGGAGGAAACTTCCCATCGAAGAAGTTTCGGTCTGATGACAGTGACCTAAAATCTTGGTCCCAGTTAATCCATTTCTGTTCCTCTTGTGCAAGGGGCAGTTGGTGAATCCTCTCTCCACCCAGCTCTGTGGCTTCCTTCTGTGGCCTTTGGGCCTGTTCAAGCCCTTACAGATTGCCCGGGGAGAAGGGGAGTTTGGAATGTTGTTTCCTACCAGCACTGCTTTTCAAGGACATAGACAAAAGCCAAGTAAGAACTTTTTGTGGAGAGAAGGCAGCCACCCAAATTTCCCAGTAACATAACTGTGTTTTTTTGCAGTACTCCAAGCAGGTGGATGACAGGTTTGGAGCCTATGTGGCTTGTGCCTCCCTAGTCTTCCTCTTCATCTGCTTTGTTCAAATCATAATCGTGCCACAGTGAGTACCCTTTCATCCCTTTGCTCCCATCTGCTCCCCTCCTCTATTCCGGCCTACTTTTCTTTGTTTTTTTCTTGAAAATTCAGAACACCAAGGGGAAGAGAAAAATCCTTAAATAATTCATGCTCAAGTGATGCATGGTGCTTATTGTTTTCACCCATTTCTAGTGCAGATTAAAACCTCCTCACTGGCATGTGAGGATTTCTGTTTTCCCAGTGTGATTTCTCTTATAATTTACCTCCATCTTAGCAAATTCAGTTCAGCACATTTATAAGCCTGTGGAAAACAAATATCATCAAGTAGGAAGGTTTGCCTACCAAGGCATAGCACACACTCACAGCACAGGGCTGGGCTGTCCTCTTATCTAAACACAGTGGGACAGGGAGATGAAAACTTGTCACAGCCTCACTGCTCAGAGCACTGAGGTCTCAGGGTCTGCTTAACAAATAAGGGATAATCTCTCATACATTTATTCTTCTGGACTCAGAGCAGCTGGGCAAGAAGAGAGGTAGCGAGGGGGTTGAGCTGCACATGGCTGAGCTTTGAGTGGCTCACTCCAGATTTAAGGGTTGCAGTCATTTCTTTTCCCAGGCAAGAGCGGCATGAGCTCCTCAGGGCTGTGGGACACAGTGCTCTTGGCCCGCTGCAGTGCTCTGCAGCTTTGTCTGCAAGGCACAGCACAACCCACTAAATCTTTTCCAGCAGTGAGCCCTGCAGAAATGGGAGTTCTTCTCAAAGAGTTCTTTAAAAATCACTTAAAATTACAGCATGTGGGTATTTCCTATGCTCTGGTTTAGTAGCAATAATACACCATTCACTGAGCAATGCTGTGCTGGAAATAAATTTGGAGTTAGTCATTTTTAAACTGAAAAACAAGATCACAGAAACTCTGAAAATGCTCCAAATTTATCTTTCTTACAAGAAGACAAAAAATTGTCCCTAAAGAGAGTTCCAGTACTATTTTATGCCATTACAACTGTTTCTACTTCTGTTCCCACCACAGATTTTTTTTAGAGTGGAGATTGGTTTGTAGTGTTCAGATCAGATATTCAGAAGGTCACAGACATAACACTTAGTCTGATGTTTGTTGTTCGCTCTCCCAGGCAGGAGAGCTCACAGAAGGATTGAATCAGCAAAATAACATCAGGACAAATGCACTGTGTAAACAGACAGGTCTGCTTTGGGAAACTGCAAGTGAAGCTGAAAGAGGCTCAAAATTGGAACTAATTCCCAGCAATTAATGCATTGTTAATTACACCCAGAAATATTCTTTGAGAGTAACTGATTTAAGAAGGGCTTACACTTTGGATTCCTGGATATTACTGTCATAACTTCATACCTGCAAGAGGCCCTCTACCAGCCTTGTGTTGCTCATCAAACTCCCTAAGCATCCACTATGCTGTCTCCATAAAACCCAGTTTAACATTTAAATGACAACTTGACAATTTCTGATGTGTGGCAACCATATGGCTGCCTCCTTTGTATCACGCAGGAGCCAATCCCTTTCGGCAGTGTGGTGTAAATGTTGTGCTGTTCAGTCTCCTTCCATGCGGCCCATAAGGAGGGTTGTAGATATTTGGGGGGTTTTTTTTGCAAGTTCTAAAGTGTTCCTAGCCTGGCCTGTCTGAAAGGTGATTTGGTTTGAGAGTAAATAAAATTCCATGTTTTAACTGCAGGTTAGATACTTCCCTTCACCTTTTGGCTTGTTTTTCCTGATATTTCAGTTGCATAGCTTTGGTCTTTTATTGAAATTAAACACCAAGTGAAACCACAGGTGCATAGGTGTCACAATCAGAGCTTCATGAAAGGCACACCGTGGAATCTGAAACTAGAGACAGAATGTCAGTGTCAATTTATTATGATAAAGAGGAATAGCTTTAAGGAATTTCAAAAAAGGCTCAAAGAGTGAATTAGCAAGTACAATTATCTTAGTAGGCATGAGAGAACACAGAGACCAGCTGGCTTTGGTGTGGTTGGCCTCAGTGTCACATCACAAGAATACTTCCTTTAGATTATGAACAAGGCTGACTCCTGGGAGAGGGCCTATCCTGTCACACTGAGACCAATCACTTGGAAATTGGTGTTGAATATCTTTGTGAGGAAAACAGATGAAAATGCATAGTATAAAGTTGGCCCTGGAATCCTCTTTGTACTTCAAAGTTGGGAGGAGCAGGAACCTCTCAAGCTGGCCAAGATGAGGCTGTTTTCCCTGCCCATCCTTATGCTGTAGTTGCTCACATCCCATGCACAAGACAGAGCACAGAGAGTGCTGCTTCACAGACATTCCCTGTGCAAGGACAGGTAGGAATTCCCACTGAGATTAGGACTCAGCCCGCCTTCCTTCCCAGGGGTGCCCTGCCCACAGCCAGCTGGGGTCCAACCTGCCACAACAAGTTGTTCTGTCACCTCCTCTAGTGCATGAAATGTTTTTCAGTCCCACCTCTATCACCCCAGCAGGAAGGTGATTGCTATAAAAGATGCAGCATTCTCTGTTCTGCAGCCTGTCTGAGTAATTCTAAATAGGCCAGAGTATCTGTTGGTATTCAAAGCACCTCGTGTCTCCTACTGCGATCCTAATTGGAAAGCCTGTGCTATGTGTCATAGCTTGTACAAATGTGTTCTGGAGAGCAGAGCAGTAGCTATTCTATATGATGTGCAAAACAAAACAAAATTAAATCAACCAAACCTCTCCTTGATTTCAGCTCTACATTTATGCTGGGTTTCTACCTGACCTGTTTCCTGATCCTGACCACAGTGGTGTTTGTTTCAGTCATTTACTCCTGTGTAAAGGTGAGTACAGTGGTTTCTTTGTAGTCCTCTGCCTAAGATAACCAGATCAGCAATCTGCTTCTTCAGCTAACAGAGTGTGTTTTGTTAGCCATCCTTTCCACACTGTGTGATAAGGATTGGTTACAGAAAAAAGCCTTTGATAAGGCAGAATGAACTGCAAACAGATGTTAGGGTTGGCATCTCTTTAGCTCAGCAAGAAGTAATCACTCTGTGGATCTGCATGTCTATTAAGTCCCCTGCAGACATTCTCATATTGATATAAGAAGAGCACATTTTCCAGTGTGGGACCAAACACTGACCATTCATTTCCTCCCTGTAAACTTCCTGCAGAGTCGCCTGTGTACTGGCCCCTGCTGCATATGCGTGTTTGGGTAGGCAGATAATCAGAAGCAGAATATCATCAAGGAAAAATGTCCTGGAGGAAAGTAAAAGCCACAAACATACAGAATTTTATCAGCCTTTCTCAGATGAGTGTACAGAGCTTCCAACATTCGGTGGGCTCTTTCTTGTAGCTGCTTTGATCAGAAAAAAATACATTGTGTGAAGTCCAAAAACATATTAATTCTTCTTGTCAGCCTGTGGTAAATTGGCAGTGAGCATTGTGGAAAGGGTGGTGTGCTCATCTATTTCACTCAAAGGTGTTGTATTAAAAACATTGATGTGTTTCAGTTTTAGGGATCCTTCTAGTCTAGAAGTGTCTGAACATGGAATATGCTCAGATTCAGGTTCCTTAGCCCAAGCTCAGCTTTGTTCCTCAGTGCCTGGAATAAAATAGCTCAGTAGCATTATGTTTCCTGCAGAAGAAACAGTGGGATAACGGATAACGTCAGGCAGATGATTTGTCTCACTTTAATTATTTTCTCCGTGCCATTTTCAACAGTTGAATGTGGGTGCTCTTGACAGACTTGCACCATACATGTCTTTTTGATTTTTTTTGAAGCTAGATTTGGAAATTAAACTTTGCCTTCTTCTCATATTAATAAGAGTTGCAAACTGTTCCCAGCAAAAGAAGCTTCAAGTTCTATTTGAACTTAACAACTCACTCACGGGGTTTCCTTCGGCCTTATGACAACTTTAAAGGGAGCCTAGTTTGTATGTGCAGCATCCCATTGGTCTTCCTTGCTTACCAGCAGTGAGAAGTCGAGTCAGAAATAACACTGCCGATAGGAAGGCTTGGGTCCCTTGAGCTGGGCAGTGGTACCCACGGATGCCTGGTTGTACTTTGTGTGTCCATCCACTTGAGGATGCTAGTAAAAGTCATTCATTTGTCAACTGGTATCAGTAGTTAATGTGATTAGCAGTTAACTAACAACCAATGTAACACGATTTTACTCACAGCCATAGAGAACTTGGGAATTTGGTGCCGAGCTGGCCAGCCACACCAACTCACTGCTTCTGCTGGGACGAGAGCTGGGGCAGGTCTGGAGCTCTGCAGAACCCGAGCTGCCTGACTTGCAACCACATACTCCAAGGCTCAGAGCTGTTTGTCACCCACTGGCATTTACAGGCCACTTCCACAGCACTCGATTCTTCTGTCATCATTCAAATCCTTTGGTTTTGGTTTGGGCTTTTTGGTTTAAAATTATTACTGATCTTAATTACTAGTTAACTTAAAAGGCACACAGGACTTTTCAGTCCCCTGGATGGTAGGCAGATTTCAATCTTGCTTTCTTTGCATTGATCTTCCAAATTCTTGTAGAAGAGGTTTGCTCAGTAGTGTCTGCAACTGTTTCTAGGCTGGCTTTGCCTCAGTGCACAGGCTCTGGATACACAAGACATCAGAGGGAATTCAGAATAACATCAGAATTTAATGGGATTTTCTGAAGCTTCTGATATTTCCAGCAGTGAGTTTTCATCCCCACAACATGCTCATGTATAACATCCAGTGTGGCTTCTGTGCAGAGATGGAAATATTGAAAATATTTGGCCTTCTGGCTCCGGTTCCTTTTTGATTACCCCTTCTTAGTGCTCCAAATTAGCCTCTGCTGACAACACTTGATTATGAGATGGCTTGTTTAGGGAACAGGTACTTCTAGCTTGTCAGCTCCATGTCTGATGGCACCGGCTCCTAATAGCTGCAGCCTACTTCTGTCATCCAAGATCTTGGTGTTTCAAATCTTTGATTTTTAAGCAATGGGTTTACTCAGCCCTTGGATAAGGGGTGTTACTTTATTTCTGTACTCCACATTGCTCCAGGAAACACTTTTAGATACCAGCAGAAGGAAGGCAATTTTACATATCCTTCAGATGAAATCCCTGAAGACAGGGATGTCAGCACTGTTTGCTTTGTTTCACACTCAGATGTGGGATAGGAAAGCACATGTTTTAAATACCAGCAGTTCATTCCACACAAAGTTGGAAAGCAGGTGTCCACCCCAAGACATCAGCATAAGCATAACTTTTGCCTGTTTGCTGTACTGTTACATGATAAGTGTCTCTTTTTTCTTCCTCTTTCTAACTTTCATGTGAGATTTTCCCTCCCTGTTTTGGCCTCTCCATCTCTGGTTTTGACAGTGGCCAGCAGGCTCTTTCTGAACAGCTTGATCATGTTTTATTTTCCTTCGCTGTCATTATTGTCTTCCACTATAAAATTCTCCACGGACTAGAAGCTGATCCTAGGACTGCCAGCACAGCCAGCTTGGCTTTCCAAGTTTCTTCAGCTGTAATAAACAAGAGGGTTCCAGTTCTTTGCTTTGATGCTCCATGAAGACTTGGCCACTGAGATGGTGTCCCTTCCCAGTAGAGTCTAAGGTCATGGGAACCATGGTCCCTTCTCAAATACTCTGCTGACAGACATCTGTTTTGCTACAAACTTATCAAGCTTGTGTTTTTTTCTTAAAATCCTTTAAGTTCTTGTATCTACACTGCTGTGTGGAATTCAACTTCTTGCATGGTCCTGGGAGCACGTAGGAGAGAAATTTCAAGTTATCCTTTATGAGAAAATAAGCTTTTCTGTAGCTCTACATAGGTGTAGCTTGCCTATCACTTTCTTTGCCTCCAAAAGCTGGTCTAGATGCTCCTAAAGCATTTGGGGTTTTTTTTCTCAATCAGGAAAAAAAAAGCAAACCACCCTCTGAAAACTGTACTTTTTAAACAGATTAATAAATCACTGTGAAATAAATTACATAAATGGACTTGCAACATCAAGTTGCCTGGAGATGTTGTCTTTTACTCCAGAAACATTTAATGTACTTCAAAATTACTCAAAGGCTTTTATTACAAATTGAAAAATCGGACCTTAAAGACCTCATCTTACAACAGCAATTATCTAAGCAGTTTCCATATCCACACTATATGTTAAGAAGACCAAAAGAAGAAATATTTCTCTTCTCTCCTAGATCAGCTCTTATTGCAAAGAATGGGCTTTATTTAGAGTAATTTTGTCATGCAAATGACTGGATGTTGTGGATTATTTTCAGTGTAACATACTCTTTGTTGGATCACTTTTTAAACTTGTACTTTCACCTGCACAACAGTGCCCTTTCTTCACCTGCATTTATGCATTTCAATTCAGAGTGAACTGGAATCAACTGGGCAATCCAATTTTCTTTTTTTCCCATTGTGGTTTTCTTTACATGGGGATTTCAAGAGTGCTAATGAGTGACCTCACGCTTGTGTGGCTGCCCAAACATGGATCTCAGCTGCCCAAATGGATCACATCCTTTCTCTCACCCCCCTTCTCAGTAGTGCAGGCTGGGAGTTGCCATTTCATCAGACCTTCCCTTGTCCTGTTTTTCACTCAGGCGGGATTTGAGTCTCACTAAGAGGAGCAGGTGGTGTTGGGCAGTACAAACCAATGGGCCAACGAGCAGTGCTGCTTGGATTTTTACTGTACTGTAATATTGTGTCCTGATATTCTGCTTCTTTTATGAGGACAGAAGGGATCTTACTTTTGTGGTTTTGAAAATGGGAGGGAAAGCAATCTTCTTTTCTTTTTTTCTTCTTTTGTGCTATACCCCTGACTTTTGGATGTTTTCACGGAGGAAGCACTGCAAGAATGGAGCTGAATTGTCAGAGCTGAAATAGGCTCCCCATGTCTATCACAGAAGTCCTTCAAGCTGCAGGTGTTCCTGGGCTCTACCTGCCTCTGTGAAATGGGGAGAGCATGGCTTATGTGACAGGGCTCCCATGAGTGCTCACAAGGCAGGGGTTCCTCAGATGCACGGCATGACTCTGTTGTTGCACTCTCAACTGCAGCCCTGACCTCCTACGGATTTTTGCATTTCTTCCTTCTTCAGGACTTTTTCCAGCTGTACTTGTTTACTGACCTAAAATTTTTCCTCGTTTGCAAAGTAATGAGAACCAAGATTAATACAAAGAAAACATGTTTTCATTAGAACTTTAGTGTCTTCCACTGATCGCTTTGCTTGATATCTCAGGCTTGGTTCAAAGTCAGGCTTTTATGGGATCATTGGCAGCAGGAGCTTGAGCCAAGATCCACAACAAATAACTCACAAGTTTTATTTAGGTGCCTGATTTCCCAGAGATTACAGATGGAGGTTAGGTCCCTGAATACCTTTGTGGAGCTTGGCCTTGAGGTGCCAACAAAGAGATGGCAGGAAAACCTGTCCTGCTGTAATCTACTGAGAAAACTGTCTAAATGCAGTACAGATCCTCCTTCTCCTTCCAAATCCTATAAGGGCTAGAACAGAGGAAAGCCCCACTGGATTTTCCATAACCCTATTCTAGTAGGGATCTGCTAGCTGACATCTGTGTGGAAGCAGCAGGACATGATAGGGCAAAGAGATATTTTGGTTCGTGGCTTATCAACAGAGCTAAGGACTTCTATGTCATCAGGGTTTATTTCTGAGAGAAAGGTGTTTTCCTTTGTTTTATAGTGGCTGCCACTGAGCCTGAAGGATTGCATAAGCCTTCAGTGAATTTCAACCAGTCCTCATTCAGTGCAAATAAGTCACAATCCCACTTTCCCTTTTTCTCCAGTCCTCCACAGAGCCTTGCCCTCTCCTTTCACCTGGAGCATGTGCTGGTAGCAGGTGAAATCAGCTCTTTCAAAACTCTTGCCACAACCTCTCCTTGTACAAAGTCCCCAGCTAATCAGCGCCTGAGCCGCTCCAACACTTGCTAATTACACTGTAGGGCTGCTGTGTGGGAAGCACAGCACTGACAAAATGTTGCATCTCCGAAGATGTAAGAGTGAAGGATAAAAGGGAAAAGCAAGACTTTTAATAGAAACATTAGTCATAGTTAAATTGCAGTGCCATGGCACTGTGCTGTTGTTTCTTTGTGTCTCTAAAAATACCCTCTAGTGGCTTGGTTATTCATGCAGTGCGTAAGGGAAGGGAGAGTTGGGCTCTGGAAAACGCTTTGGCAGTCCTGGGCAGAGCTCCTCTGCCCTGGCATGGGGGAGGACAATTTCTCATGGCAGCATGTCAGTGAACGAGGGTTTCCTGGCATTCCTGCTCCAGCCCCGAGCTTCCACTAGCACAGCAGTGGCACACGGAAGGAGCGGGTTGGCTCGGCAGCCAGTGCAGTGCAGTGCAGGGAAGCCTCAGGCCGTGCTGAGGGGTGACCCTGGCTGCGAAGGGCGCCGGTCGGTCCCTGCTCTAACACACAGGCTGTTTCCACCCGGAATGCGATGCAGCACCTGAAGCAGGGCTTGCAGGGCCGCAGTCAGTAGCCATCAGCAGGGAGCTCCTAGCCGTGCTAGCAGTGACTCACTGGGGCAGTCAGGCTGCAGCAGCTCCGTGATTGCCTCGCCCGCGGGTGTTTTTATTGCCGTGTGAGGGTGGAGCCAAGTGCCACAGACCAGCCCGGGCCAGCTGATCTCTGCAGCGCCTTTCGGCGAGGGTCTGACAGATCACAGGGCTGGCCTGGGCTGTTTAACAGTCTGTGTCTGAAATGGCACCAGAGAGTCCTACGATACGCCTTGGTGATCATGACGTGTATTTTCATTTCTGCTTTTTAAAATTTTTGCTCCAGTAATTTCCAGGCTCAAGCTCCTGGCTATTTCAGTTACAGATGGCTTGTGGTTTGCTTCTCACGACAGGATGAGCACAGCCCTGCAAGCCATGCTATCTGGGCTCAGGAGCCATCACTCCCATTAGGAAGGGCTAAGTAGATTTGGTGAGCCAGCTGGGCCTGCTGCCACGAGGCAATCACGTCTCTGCTCGCCCTTGTCCCACAGCCGCCATCCCCCATCACCATCCTCCAGCCCCTGTGCAGCAGGCACACAGACCTGCGCTGAAGGATGCGGGCGGCTCAAATGCAGTTTGTAATCTGGAAAACAAACAAGGATTTTATGTGTCTCTGATTTTTTTTTTTTTTCCCTCTCATGCAGCTTTTCCCAGTTCCTCTCCAGACTCTTTCTAAGAAGATTGTACAGTCCAGGACCAATAGCACCTTAGTTGGAGTCTTTGCCATTATCCTGGTTTTTCTGTCTGCCTTTGTCAACATGGTATGTCCATTATTTCCTTTTGATCTATTCAGTTCTGCATTGTTTTCTTATTGGTGCTCTGCAGCATTGTGACCCTTAAAACCACTGAGTTTAGCACCATCCTGCCTAGGACTGACAGCAACTGAGGTCGGTGGCCTTTGCTTTTTGGGCACAGAAAAGAAATGGGAGCCCAGCAGCTCCATCCCTAGAGCCCATTATATGCCTGGCACTGATTTGTGCCCAGGTCCTATTGTGATTCTTTAAATGCTTCTGCTCCAAGTGCAGGAGCCAGCCTGAAGCGTATACCTGCGGGAAGGGCTGGCACAAGGCTGATGTGTTATTTAACTCCCACCACACTGAGTGGGATGTAAGTGTTCTTGGGCTTTGTGCCAGCCCTTGCATGGTGCTGCCTCCTGCTCTGAGTACAGGGATCAGCTCATGGGCATGGTGACCACTCTGTTTTGAGTGGCACTTTTGGGACCAAGTTGGTCTGGCTGTGCAATCAGACACCACTGCTGAGTTCAGGCTCAGAGAGAGACCGGCTGTTCCCTAGCGCCTGGATTTTGTTAATTAATATTTTGGAGGAGAAAAAGCATAGGCATTGCACATGCAATAAAACATAAGCTGATGATTTCATGTTGCATATTTTGTACATTGCTACAGCCATTTCCAAGCACCTTTTTAACTGATATAAACTATTTTGTTTTCTTCTCTTTGTCTGTGCTGTGGAGCTTAATACCATCTTTGTTTTCCAGTTCATGTGCAGCACTGTGGATCTTGCCAGCTGCATGGCTGCTGAACACAACATCACTCCTGACCGGGTGGACATATGCCTTATCAGCAACCTGACTTCCAACTACAGCCTGGGCACCTTGCAGGGATTCTGTGACAGTCCTTTGCCCAACTGCAACTTTCCAGAGGTATTGCTTGAAAAATTGCAGAGGTTGGTCTGGAGAAAGGCTATAAAACCTGTGTGAATAAATCTCAGTGATTCTGAGGAAAGCAAGGTTTTTCCTGACTGACATTACAAGACTGACACACTACACTCAGACTTAAGTGTCTGAAGTTATTATTATGAATCCACATTAATGTTTAAGTTCCTTCAGGGCTGAATAATTAGTAGTCTTTTATGATAGTTGGGGCCTGCCTGTAGCAGGAGAAATGTCCTTTCTCCATGAGGTCGTTAATGGCATGCAGAACTGCAAGTCATTTCAAAGGAGTTTGTGGGTGCTCAGCTTTATCTGAAAATCAGTTCTCTGAAAACCAATGTCTAGTCATAGATTTGACCCTTTCCTCCATTGTTTTATATCCTGATTAAAAACTTTGCTTATGTATTCTTTCCCAAGGTATGGTGGGTTCTGGCCTCAGACAGGTCAGCAGCCCAGACAGTGGTCTGCTTTGATTTGCAATGCAATTCCTACATCTTCAGGGCATTTTGTTTAGAAAAAATTAAAATGCTTCTAATGGAAAAAAAACCCCAAACCCACAACCCAAACCAGCCCAAATAGGTTTTACACACTGGTAGAATACTTTGCAAAGGAAAATAAAACAATCTTTTTGCATAGCCATTCAAGAACTTTCTCCAAGTTTTTAGGTCACAGCTGTTACATGTGTTGTCTACTGGAAATTGAAAAGGAAAAACAACTCTGTCTAGGATGGAGGTAGAATTTATGTCAAGGTCATCTGGGTTTATGGGGTCTTGACAGATTTATGGTGGATCTGTTACCATCCAGATGTCCAAGGTGCTACTGAAAGTCCTGGTATCCTACTGAACATATTTCCATTTAACTTAACAGGAATATGGTCCTTATGTGATTCAGTGAGGTTTCTGAGACCACCATTACTGTGACTTTCAACCTTGCAGAGGCTTTAGTGTGTCCACAGAAAGACCCAGGAGCAGAATCTGGCACAGTGGAGAGCTAGAAACAGTCTGTGCCCACCATGAATTCGTATGGACTACTGGTCCAGGACAGAGAGGAATTTTAAGCAATGAGGAATAACTATTTTGCATACTGAGGTTGTTCCAGCAGCCTTGAGCCAGGTCCTGCTGTTTAGGGGGCTAAGAAGTGAGGAGTCCCTCCCCTGCACTCTGCAAGGCACATGTTGGAGCTGCTGCAGGTGTTGCCTGTTGTTCCCAGTGTCCATTCAGGAGATGGCGGAATCCTACCCCTCAGTCACAAGGAACATCTACCCTTTCTCTAGAAACTGAGGAGTCAAGTACAAGCTGTACAAGTTATTTTCTCTAATTTAATATATCAGTGATGACTATTAATAAATGAGCTCAGAACATAAGCATATTTCTACTTCAACTAGGGCTTGCTTTTCGTTGAAAGGATGGATTGCCTCAGGCACATGATATGGGGTTTTTGCCAGAAATAGGCCTGTCCAGACAGAGTGGAAGCTTAAGTCTTCACAGATTTGATAGCAGGAAGGTGGTGAGCTGGATAACATGCCTCTCTTCATTTTGCATCCCTGCTATCTTTCCCAGGAGCCATAAATGGCACCTGCAGTCTGCAGTCACACTAGGAAGCACTGGCATACTGGACACTCAGCTCTTGGCCTGGCAGGAGCTGCTGCCTTACCACCTGGGCATGGCAGAGGTGCTCCACAGCCACACATGCACGTCTGCAGCTGCTGGCAGGACAAATTATCATGGGGTGGGCATGGGGTGGACATAGGGATGTTTGTACAAGGTACAGACCTTGCAGATGGAGCCAGTGTGTCACGTCAGCAGGATCAGGGCTTTCCCGTTGGCCTCAAGTGGGCATCTGTCCAGGAGTATGAACTGCCAATATCCTTGGTCCTATGTGTTGTACAGATATGGAAATTTGAGTCCAGAATTTGACCTTAAAGCACAACTTAATCCAGCATAACTGGGTGGTTCTTTCAGCTGATTTAGTAACTGCGTCCAGGGACAAGCTGTGTCACAACCTTGGGTGTCCAGCTGTGAGCCCCGCACCTCTTGAGTGTAAAGCACATAAAGCCTGAAGAAAAATGCCACTGAATTTCCTCTTTATCCATTCAGTTTTAGCTTCTGTAATGTGGGAGAATCCCACAGGCAGCCCCAGGTTTGATCAGCTCAACTACATAACTACCAATCCCTTTCTATTCTTCTGTTTAGTTTCCTTTGTTTTGAATTTTGATTTATCCAGCTGACACTCATCTCTCTTCTGTTTTTTTTCCCATTTTTGTCTTTATACAGTACTTCACCTACAGTGTCTTATTGAGTCTCCTGGCCTGCTCTGTGTTCCTTCAGATCAGCTGTATTGGAAAATTGATCCTTATGTTAATCATTGAATTTATATATGTTCTCATTGTGGAAGTGCCAGGGGTCAACCTTTTTGACAATGCAGATCTCCTGGTTACAGCTAACACCTAGTAAGTGCCTTTCACTTCTGAAACCTTCACCTGATTTCTTTCCCACAGTGATTTCAGTGTGGCATTTAGGTGCATGGCAGTGCAAGCAAGGGAAGTGCAGGATACCAGAGAAGTCATGGCTGGAAGATAAAGCTTTTCCAGTGCTGCTCTCTGCCTCTGAAGAGCAGGAGAATACAGTTCCCTTTAAGAGCTTTTTAATGTGGGACTTGACTAATGAACTATCTATTAATAACAGAATATAACTGGAATCAGAGTGGATCTGTATTTCCTTTTTTCCAGAAATGAGGAGCTGTAGTTAGTCATTCTTAATTCTGGTATTACACTCCCAATATAGAAATGTCATTTCTCAAATGAGAAAAAAAAAAACCTCCAGCAAACTTGAGCTCACTCAGGGATGGGATAAGGAACCACCATGATATATCAAACCCAGCTTGGGGTGGTGGAATGGTGATGCTTGATCTTTGGCCAGTGATCTCCTGCCAGTTGCTGGACACATGTCCTTGTTTGAAAAGCCAGTGTAACACCTGGGCTCAACACAATTCCCAGCAGAAGGGTCTGGGCTCAGTGGGAGTGGACAGTTGCCCTTTTACTTACAAAAGCTGGTTTGTCATCAGGTTGCATATTAATCCCGGTGGCAGCCTCCTTCCACTACTGTGGTGGTTCCCCATCTCCTGGAGGCCACACCAGGGAGGCAAGTTTGGCACATCCACAAGCCTGTCCTCCTCCACAAATTTTGTTTCTGGCTGGGAACTGAGTTGTTGTGTTAACTGCTTGTTTTGATGATTTCCCCTTGTAGGCAACAATTGTACTTAAATGTGAGTGAATCAAATTATGCCAATTTAGATGAACTGTTTGTCAAGGCTGATAGCTGTGGTTGCTCTTGCCTTGGACAGGAGGGTGGTTGAGATTTCCATGGCCCTTCCCAGTGCTACCTTGTGTGTTATGAAATAGCTTCTGTAGTTGCTCAAATTTCTGTATGGTCATTAACCAGCAGCCCTTCAAGTCATCATTAACCATCAACCCTTCAAGCCTGATGCACCTGGTTACTCCTCTCCTTCACATGAATATTCCAGGATTTCAGCATTCCTGTGTGCCCAGTAATAATTAAAGGATATACAGATTTTGCTGGCATTGCCAGTTAATGGAAGTGTAGCTTTCGCTGCCATTGGCAGTAATCACTTAGAATATTTTCTTAACTCAGCTGAGTGAAATCAGGTAGGAAACCCCATGGAGTTTTCTGTTGGGAGGTATAGGGAGAATGAGGTTTTCTTCCTTTTTTTTCAGATATTAGGTGTTCCATCAGCAGAAGCTATTTAGCATTTTCTAACACAATTAGTGAAATAAAAGCATTTTATATCTCAAACATAATTTCATTCTTGTAAGTCAAGCACTAAGCGAAATTACAGCACTTGGAAGTATAATTTACATCACTTCACAATCAGAATGTCAGTAATAAAGTGGAGAAGGTTAGCATGTTTTCTCAGAAATAGCTTTCTCTGATGCTGTATTATCTCTCACTAAATGGGATTTGTGTGCAAGCTCAGCCCCACACAACCACTTGGTCACTGCCCTGTGCTGGGATGGGAGAGAGAGTTGGAAGGGGAAAAGTGAGAAAACTCATGGGTCGAGATAAAGACAGTTTAATGGGACAGAAAAGAGAGAAAATAATAATAGTAATAGTAATAATAATAATAATTTAATTAGAATAGACAAAACAAGTCATGCACAATAGAAATGCTCACCAGTTGCCAACCGATGCCCAGCCAGTTCCTGAGCAGCAGCCCCAGGCCAGATTTCCCACCTGCTCCCATACTGAGCATGATGCCATATGGTATGGAATATTCCTTTGGCCACTTGGGGGCAGCTGTCCTGGCTGTGTCCCCTCCCAACATCTTGTGTCCCTCCAGCCTGCTCACTGGGGTTGTCAAGGAGCTGAAAAGTCCTTGACTTAGTATAAACACTATCAGCAGCATTCTCATACTTAATCCAAAACACAGCACTACACCAGCTAGGGAGAAATTTAACTCTATTCCAGTGGAATCCAGGACAATTTGTTTTGTCCAAAGAGCTCTGTGGATGGCTATTTATTGTCTCAGTGTCTGGAAGGCCATTTGTGTGTTGTGGGAAAAGGGAGCTCAGCATGTAGCACAGAGTTCAGAGATGGACCTTATTGTCCAGCTGATACTAAAAAAAAGAAAAGCCACCATGACCTCATACTACTTTAATTGGGTGCCCATTGTAGCTACATAATTAGTGTCTGCTCTGAGCCATTATGGTACTCTGACTAATTAGAAGTGATGCAGATGTCACTTCACACTTCTGTGTACAAACCAACCCAGCATGCAAGCAGCTGAAAGGCTGATTACAGCACTTTGGGAGTTGCTAGACTTGACTGCATGCAGCCACACCAGTGTGTGACACATGGGGTGTAACTGGATGCACAGGGCTATCATGTGTAACCTTTTTCCTGTGCAGAAGATAAAACTAATGCATTGGTTTAAAGATGTGATGGGCCAATGTGATCTTCTAAATTGAGTTCTTGCACAGGGAAGCCCAAAGAGCTTTGCCCCGTGATTTGTTCATCAAACCCATCATTTCTGTTCCAGCTGTCTGTCCTTACCACCAAGGCTGGGAAAAGTGAAATGCTCCAGTCCTATGGGAGCTGTCTCCAAAATGAACTGCCTTCCCTGCTAAAAATGTGCACTTCACTTGAGCAGGAGTGTATTTAGCAAGCTTCTCTCTGTGTTCCCTTCCAGTAATTAAAGAACCATCTGCTACTGGAAATGTCTGTTCCATGGGGGAACAACCTACCAATGTAACACCCGTACTGCTTGCACTGGGCATCCTCACTTATCCAGAGAGTTATTGTAAATACTGGGTTTGCTGCACTTCATAGGTCCTGATGAAGATTTTAGAGCAAGAGTAACACCCACAGTGAGCTGCAGCCTCAGTACTAAGGGTCAGGTCTGCCATGCTCCCATCATAAGAGAGAGTGGTAAGGGGGGCAGTCAGTCATCCTTGGCCAGGTGGTGATTCAGGGAAGCAGGGGAATCATGCTGCATGTGGGAAGTGTCTCCAGCTAGATCCAGCCTTTAATGTGGGAGTCCCCAGGCTTTCCAAACCGTGTCTATGTCCAAGCTCACATGTTCAGTGCTGGCGTTGGCCAAGAGCCATGCAATAGATTGTGTGCAAGACAACAGTGGGTTGCAAAATCTGTCAGAAGAAATTCCATGCTCAGAACTGCAGAAAATGTCTTGGAACAAACAAGGTTAGAGAGTCACTATGCTTTTATTTTTTGATGTTATGCCCAGTTAGGTTCCCTTGGCTATTTTGATTTTGATCATTTAGATGTCTGATTGTGTAGCAAGGTTCCCTCCAACCCCATGAAACTGTGGCCTGAAGCTCTCTAGAGAGCTGTGACTTCTCAGGCTAATGTCACGTTTGTAGCCTGCAAAGTTCTAATTGAATCAATGACACTACAGTAATTTAAACACTGAACCCCTTCCTTCCATTTAAATAGTGTTTTAATAGATGCTTGTGCATGCTTCTCAGCCACCTAATACTCCACCCACACTCAAGAACAAAGCCAGCAGCATTAAGCAATCAATCAATCAGGAGCTCAGACAGCTGCTACCTACCTAGAAAGCTCCATTCTGTGCTTTCAGTGTCAAAAAACACACCCTCCATCTCCCCCAGCAGCTCTGATGCACGTGGGTACTTTGCAGAATTGCCAGTAGTAATAGGAATGTGCTAAAGGATTTTCTTCAGTGTCCTTTTGTGTGATACTCAGAGCTGGGCACAAGCTGTCAGTGAGGAATGTGCAGAAGAAGGGAGCAGGATTAAAGGAATTAAACACATCTCCATGCCACAATAAAAGGAGCTATCCCTCACAAGATATTAGCCCAAAGCTTTCTTCCTTAGGTCAAATTTTGCAGTCTGACCTAATGAAGTAGTGATGGATGCACAAGCATTTGCCAAGCATCCCACACTGACATTAAAATCCCAAATTATTCTCTCACTCTTAATGCTTCTTAGATATTTTACCCACATTAACTATGTCATGTTATCACTCTGTGGAGTTTTGAGTGTAGCTCAGAAGCCCGTTTTTCTCCTCCCCCTCCCATCTTTTAGTGGTTTTCTGCTTCAAAAGAGCTGTAGCCCCACACAGTGTTAGAGGTGCCACACTGCAGAGGTGCTGTGCAATGATGTGTGGAAGGAAAAGAGCTGCAGGGAGCCAAACGCTCCACTGACCTTGTGTTTGTGCTTTTTTTTTTTCAGCGTGGCTGCAAATGATACATCCTCATGGTGAGTCACTTTGGCATGAAATATTTTATAGGTTTTTGTTGGTAGGTATTTTCTGTTCACAAGGTGCAATATCAGCACATTGACTCACCAGCGGTGTCTGCTGTTTGTGCACTGCTGTGAGCTGGTACGACACACTGCAGATGCCCTGAGTGGACTGAGTTGCCCTTTTGTATGTATAGCTACTCTCAGAGCATCCTCTTTCCTTTGGGACTTATGTCAGCTTGCTTTATAGAACACCTCAGGGCTTATTTGTAATACAATTCAAAGGTTTTATCAAAATATTTTCATACTGTATAACTCCGTAATTTATAATTAACAGTTTTTATTTGCCTGCTTGTCAGAAGAGATGTGAATGTACCTTAGTGCTCTTTTCAGCTTACAGAGCACTTACATGACAAAGCCCATTAAGAAGTGACTAATTAGAGAAGCCATGAGTTAGAACAGTTCCAGACTCAGGAGCCTGACTAAGCCAGTGCAGAAGACAGGGTGAACACAGTCTGAGGGGCTATCAGCATTTCGATGTTGTCACCCTGAGCATGTGTGGCCATTCTCAGAAGAGTGGCCTTTATATTGATGACAACCCTTTCTAAGAAATTGGATTACATTTCCAATTTCCAACTCCTCCTTTAGAAACTGGCACCCATGAGCCAGAGTCCCCAGCTTTTTGCAGGTATTGTTTATCCATTTACCAACACAGGCTTTGAGGGGAAAGAAAAAAAACCTTTTCCTGAGAGGCTGGTTAGCCTTAAAGTGGGGAGTGCGGGGTGTGGCGAGGCTGTGTTCTTCCAGTAACAGGGAAGTTCTGCTCTCTCCTTGGCTGCAGCTCCCCAGTGATGACACGAGTCGCGCTGAAGATTGTGACCCCTGTCATCATTACTGTCTTTGTCCTGGCACTGTACTTGCATGCCCAGCAAGTGGAATCCACTGCAAGGCTTGATTTCCTCTGGAAACTTCAGGTTAGTGGGTGTTGGCTGTGTGGGAGGATCACACGTGGTCTTTGGTGTTAATATGAAATGACCGAGCTATTCACTGTCGAGTTGAGGAGTGTGATAAAGTGCCTTTGAATTCAATCTGAATCTGGCTTATAACTGGGAATGTTAATAATGCTCTGCTCTTCTTTGGTACTTTGCATACTCCGTGCTTCTCATCCCGGTTATTTCTTCAGCCCCTTTTTTCCTTGTAAATGCACTTTGGATGGTCCCCATAGTAAAGGGTTATACCTCTGAAGGTTGAGATTAATGAATTTGGGCACCTGAGCTGTTACTGCTGCAGGAACATGTAATATAGCACAATTTATAAGTATAGGAAGCTCATATTCACTGCTGAATTGTTTCCCAGAGTTCAGTGAGCTTTAGTTTTTGTGTTTAAGGTTGTGAAAGATTCACATTTGCATTTTCATTCACTTTCCTGTTACGCAGTGGGAACTGGCTCAATGTCCAGCCTTCATTAGCCCCCAGGCAGCAGTACTGGGTAACCAACACACTGTGGATAATGCCACACTGTGCTCCTGTCCCTGGGTTCACTGTTGATGTTCTCACTACTTGTGCCCATGAGTGATGTTAGGGCACTGTATGTGATTGCCAAGCAAGCAGGACAGGCCTGGGCTCTGTCCAGCACTCATGGCTGGGGGGCCTCAGGACTGTAGGTTTTATTTAGATTTTCTACCTTCTGGGTGGCAGGACATCATTCTAATTATAGGTCTTTGTGGTTTGAGTTAGAGGCACTGAGGAAGCAACAATTAATTAAAGCTCCTTGGAAGCAGATAAACATTGTAATCCTCATTTAAAAATGGTAAAACAATGGAAAGGGTGAGCTAAGTGGTTACCCAGTTCAGGGCTCAGAAATACAATGCTGGATTCTGGCATTATTCTCTGCCTGCTTGCCATACATATGTGCACACGAAGAGATGGATTTTTCCACTGCAAAACACAAGTTTCTGCATCTCTCTGATTCTGCTCTCCTTTGCAGTTTCCCCCCTTCTATTTCTGCCCTCACTGCAAGTTAATTTTCAGCTTTTTTCCCCTCCCCGGAGCAGCTACCAAAAGAGTAAGTGCATCACTGTGTCTCCCCCGTAAACTAGGCCACCGAAGAGAAGGAGGAGATGGAAGAGCTGCAGGCTTACAACAGACGCCTCCTCCACAACATCCTGCCGAAGGATGTGGCAGCCCATTTCTTGGCTCAGGAGCGGCGCAATGATGAACTGTACTACCAGTCCTGCGAGTGTGTGGCTGTCATGTTCGCCTCCATAAGCAACTTCTCCGAGTTTTATGTGGAGCTGGAAGCCAACAACGAAGGGGTGGAGTGTCTGAGGCTGCTCAATGAGATCATTGCCGATTTTGATGAAGTAAGTCACAGAAAACCTGGGTGAACAGAGTGAACTGAATCCATGAGTTTAGCTGGGCTTTGCTGAGCTCGTGAAGGAAGGTGGTTTATCAAATCCTTGTGCCATGGTTCATTTCTCCTTACTCTAGGAGTCTTCAGTTTTATTTTTTTTTTCACACTGAAATCCCTTCTATTCCCTTGTCACTCCTCCAAATATCTAATCCCCTTTCTTCCTCTATCTTCCTGGCTCTGTCCACTACTTTGTAATGCTTGCAGCAAGGCAGGACATGTAGCACAGACATTACCAGCACCTGTGTGTTCGTCAAGGTTTACCTGCTTCTTTTGCTCTTGTGACACAGATAATAAGCGAAGACCAATTCCGGCAGCTGGAGAAGATCAAGACCATTGGCAGCACCTACATGGCTGCCTCAGGCCTCAACGACTCCACTTACGACAAGGAAGGGAAGACACACATCAAAGCTCTCGCAGATTTTGCCATGAGGTTAATGGACCAAATGAAATACATTAATGAACATTCATTCAACAACTTCCAGATGAAGATAGGTAATGTCCGTGTGCTCACAGCATTCCATGCAGTGGTCATTCTGTAGTGGGGATTTTATGGAGAGTAAAGACCACAGATGTTACATTAGCTGTACAGTGATGTTGGTTGTCTGGTGCCTGGTGACCACTTCGGCCTCTATGAAACATCACAGTCATTTTTTAAGGTATAGCAGCATTACTGAAGCTCCCTAGGGAATTAGGAGCTCCTACCACAGTAGGAGTAGCTCCTATCACAGCATGGTCTTACATGGTGGTTGAGCTTGGGCTCTTTTTTGCCCCTGTGCTTCCAGCTCTGCCATTCTTGGACATTGAATTGTCTTTCAAGTCAGGGAATAAAAAGCGACAGAAAAAAAAGGGTGAGGATGTCAAGTGTGGCGTTTGTTCTGGAAGGTGCTGGGCTGCTGCCTTGCAGGCCCTCAGCATTGCAGCAGGTATGTACAGACTTCAAGTGAGCAGTTTGCTTGTTAGCCAGGTGGCAAACAAACTTCATCCCATTATCTGGCACTAGAAAGTAGCTCTGGATTGAGCAGATCCAGCCTGAGCTGCCAGTCACTTGGGCATAATGGATCAAAGAAGCCAAGTTTTATTCTAACCTTTCTCTCCCCTCAGTTTGGCCATAGCTTTACATGTCAGGGTAAAGCACAGCTAGAACCAACGAGCGTCAGGGTGGGTTTTTATTTTCTGAAAAATTACCTGCCTCAAGCAAATGGATCTGAGCAGATTTCTCCTCTCCTTCCAGGCCTCAATATTGGTCCTGTCGTAGCTGGGGTGATAGGAGCCCGCAAACCCCAGTATGACATCTGGGGCAACACAGTGAATGTAGCCAGCAGAATGGACAGCACAGGAGTGCCTGACAGGATTCAGGTAAGGCAATCCCTGGAAAACCTACCTAAATAAGCCTTTGTTTAAAAATTTGCACTTTAGTTCTGTGTGGAAGAGCTGAGCTGAGCTGAGCTTCCTTCCCCATGTGCCTCACTGGTGCTGAGCACAGTCCTGTCTGATCCCTGCTCACATGTGCTGCTCAGCTGTGTGTGGTGGTTGTTTCATTTTCCAAGGGCCTGATTCCGATATGTACTTCTGTAATTCACTTTGCTGCTCACTGTGCCATGCATGGTGTGAGGCCAGCAAGGGTCCAGGCATCAGCAGAATGGGGATACACAACAGAGAAAGAGGATTCTTTAAGGGGTTAATGGGACCTGTCTGATAATCACACATCTCCTTGGCCTTCAGACGTGACCTTTCCAGTGATTCAATTCCACTGTTCTGCTTTTGCTGAGCCAATGTCCATAGTAACAGAATGTCATTCCTTGGGAAAATACTGAAGGGTTATAAAAATAGAGCAGCTGATGTAAAGCCCAAGAGGGGCAGCCACACTGTTTCCTTGCCTGTCAGTTAATTGCATTGTTATTTATGCATCACTCTTTAAGCTTCCCTATGAGATGGTCTGTAAAGACACCTGAAAAAGGATGAGAAAATACATTGCAATAAATAAATATCTCAGGAAATCTGGTCTTTAAACTTCTGTTGTTCTGTAGCACAAGTGATTATTTTTGACTAGCATCTGCAGAGACATTTGGATACTGATTAGAGTATTCCATTTGATCAGTTCTCTCCCATTGCCCACTACCTTCTCCTTCATAAAAACAACCCCTGACTTCTAAGCTGTACATCCACTATGTAACTTCTACGCAATTTTTGAGGATTCTTTTAGGAAGTTTGACCTGTTTTCCTACTGCCACTCCAGTGATACAATGAATGCATCTGAATAGACTGAACTACTGGTGTGTTTTTAAAAATGTAACTAATTTGTTACACTTTATCCAGTGACCTCCTTAAAAGCAGTTTTCCCAGTTGTGACATGTGTGTGACATCTCTACTTTCTCAGGTTCTAATGGTTGTGTTTGTTCAGCAACTTGTGCCAACATTTCAGTTAGTGACTGACGTTTAAATGTTGACTGACTTAAGAAACAAAACAGTTGATCCTACTTTAATTTTGTCCATCAATTCCTCCAAAAGCAGATGGAAAGACTGTGTGGAAGACATGACAAGCATCCATTTACTCTCGTTTATTCTGCAGGTAACCACGGACATGTACCAGGTTTTGGCAGCCAACAACTACCAGCTGGAGTATCGAGGGGTCATAAAGGTCAAAGGGAAAGGAGAAATGACCACCTACTTTCTAAATGAAGGGCCTCCAATTAGTTAGCAGCAACTGCAGCACCACACAAAGACGGATTTTGCATTACCCAGGATTGTGAATCGGAGAATAATTTTTTGGCAGTGAAGCTGAACATGTGGCTCGGTTGAATTTTCACCCCATGACTCTAGAGCTGGTATCAACAAATTCTTTGGCCACCCATCGTGAAAGGCAAGAGAAAGAAACCACCTTGGAGTTGTTCCTGGCTGAGTGCTAAGTTGACCAAAGATGCGCACTACAGAGTTCACAGATAAGACATGAATTTGGCATTTTTTAAAAAGGCTGCTACCACAGGATGGCATAAGAAGCTATTTAAATATTTATTGACGCAACACAACATTTACTTGGTTGAAGGAATGTATGATTCACTACAAAGCATTATTTTGGAATGGATTTGCACTCCCATAATGTTTCCATCCCATACTGCCAGCTATTTGAAGTGTACCACTGTGCTTTTATTAGCTGTTTTGAATGGGCTTTCAAAACTGACACCCACTGTTGCAGCACACAAAAAGGCCTTTTAGAAGGGCATTGGTAATGTTTTAGTGTGAAAAGACATTATAGCCTCCACCCCCTCTTTTCCCTTCTTCTCCATTGCTAAATGACTGCTCTTCTGAGTGGGGCTGGCACACCTGATGAAGGGGAAGATCAAGATAAAGGAAGATGGCTCCACAACCATATTTATTAAAAAGTCGTCTGTGCTCTTCTTTGGTATCTATCAGTTTACATGGGAAAGACTAGGTGTAAACAAGAGACACTTTGTGGGGGGGAGCTCCCCTGAAATTTGTTGTGGGTTTTTTTGTATTTTTTATTTTGTAATATTGAAAACATGGAGATCTAACAGATATACCAAATTCTATATTTTGTAAATTATATATAAATTAGAAGGCAGGCTGTCCACACCGAGGTGTGGGGGGAGGTGTATATAACCTGTAGACTTTTGTGTAATTTTTTTCTGCGTAATACTCTGAACACAGACTTGGCAGTTTTCAGATTATCACTATACAATCAACCAACAACAAACAGGTGAGTTTCCAGGCTGAATCATGCATTTTAAAATGAAAATCCAGAAAAATCTACAACCCCAAAGAAGAGGAAAAACCCGCGGTAGTCACAGAGTTGTTCCATGCAGCATTCCAGCGGAGGGTGGCAGCTTCCCAATGGAAACGGGACCTTTGAGTTTTAGCTACTGAGACGGTATCAAACATGTCAAAAAGAGCTCTAACCTAATCTTCTAACTCTTAACAGGAGCTCGTATGAGAAAAGGAAAAAAAGCTCATTTGAACTTTTATTTTAAAAAAATAATTTTTCATAGATGGTCTTAATAGAATCCTGCTGAGCTGAGAGTTGTCTGACATTGTAACTGCCATGTGATTACAAGGAACTATGTGCTGCAGCATCGAGTTGACTTTCCTGTAGTAAGCACTTATTTAAACTGATTCACAGATTTTCAATTTTCAGGAATTAGGTGATCTTCAAAAAAAATTATGATGGCAAGTGTGTATATGAGCTGGTCGACCTTAAAATAGTGACATTGATACTGTGTTGGGCATCTTTATCACTAGTGGGGGGGTTTCTGAATAGTTCACTGTTACCATTTATGTACCTTTTTTAACTATTAAAGAAAAATCCCTTGGTATTTTATTAAAAAAAGAAAATAATTTTAAAAAAGCTATATTTTTTATATTCTATGAGGGGAAAGTTTTGATATTGAATTTGGCTAGCACTAAAAATTACTCCAGTCTTTTGACATTTAATAAACTTGTTTTCCACTCTTCTCAGGGCAGAATTATTGTAGTACTCACAGCATAATGATTGCACTATGGTGGTGGCAATTTCTTTTTTTCATACTCGACAATGAGAATAAGTGAAAATCCATGGACCTGTCTTAATTAATTTGCTCTATTGCTAAGCATGACCCAAGCATTAAGCCATTTAAACATGAGCTTAAATGGCATCGCCCCTTTCCTTCTCCCTTCCACTAGGAAACATCTCTGAAAAGTATAGTATATTGACTTCTGTAAAACTGCCAAGTCTGCCCTTGTACTATACTTTTGCTCCTTTACATCTTTCCTGGTTTGCAAAATACCTAAGTTGCATCACGCTGTTAAGCCTTTCTCCCCCTCCTCCACCTCCCATCCCCTTTGTCCCTCATTGAGTTTCATTATCTTCATGCCATACACTTGCTTTTAGGTTTGCTCTCTGCTTTCCGAAAGTCTGCAGTCTTCTTAACTTTTGATTCATCTTATGAAGTTGTGTTGTCAATGAAATTTCAAGTCCCCAGTATCTCTAGCTGTGATTGTTGACAGTGTGTCATGATCATTTCAAGGGGTATTCACACACTCTTTTACTCTGGATCTTGCAAAAATGGATACAGTTATGATTTCCCATGGAAATTGAAATCTATTTAAGTAATTTAACTATATTAAACACTGTTTCACTGGTAAAGTGTCTCTGTTTTATTTTAGCTGCATCTGGCTGGTGGGATCAGATGTAAGTTGTGTAGGAGATGCTGGATCTGCAAGTAGAAAAATCCAGGTCTTGTCTGCCATTGATGGATGCCCTGGTCCTTTGCACTGCCCAGTTATGGAGCCCCAAGGGCTTGGCTACACAGCAAACATCCCCTGGGTACTTCCTGTGCACCCACTGCCCCTGGAATCAGTGTCAGGGCAGCTGACAAAATATACTGGCATAATTGAACTGGTCAAATTTGTTTGTGTGTGTCCTACTAAAAAAAAGAAGTTTGTATTTTAAAATGCACATCACCTTTGCCAAAGAATTTCCCAGGTACCTCAGTACTTGTCCTCTCAAGGACACTGGAAGGAGGCAGCACTGCTGCCAATGCAACGTTTTCAATCTTTACAGGTAAAAGTAAACACTACATGTAAGTGTACCAATTAACAGGAGCCTGAGGCAGAGCTGAGAAACAAAACCTTGCAGCTTCCAGCTGACTTCTTTTAGTTGAGAAGACATTACACAGGCAGCTAAAAACCAAATGCCCTACAATCTGTTATAGGTTAGGAGGGATTTTATGAGTGTACTGAGAACACAGCTGCAAGAACAGAAAGCCATGAAGTATTTAAGGTATCAGTCTTTACCAAAGTTGGTGGAGAACTAGTTAATACTTTCTATGCTCTCCTAAATAATCATACAAATGGCAGTTTAGGACATTGCCTGATGTAAGCAAATTTTTTTAACTATCTGGAAAAGGGTATTTCCCAGGGGAGGGAAGGCAGGAGTCTCCAATGCTGTGCCCCTCTCATTCCAATTACTGTACACAGACTGGCTGAATAGTTTTCCCCAAATGCATCTTTTTCCCACGCAGAAAGCATTTTGATGAATTTTGAGGTGTTTAGCCACTTATCCCCAACACAGATCTGGCTACATCAACTATCTGACTGCACTTAATAAAATGATACATTTGGGACACACTGAATTTCTGGTATATGTGTCCTTCACTGCAAATATCTCCGGCCTGGCTGTTTATGTGTTACACAACATCCACAGACACCAGCACCTGGCCAAAAAGTATGCCCAGAGGCAAATATTTTCATTCCGTTAAGCTTCCCAACTGCTCCTCAGGGCACCATCACTTCCAGACTGAAGTTCAGGAGTTGTCAGAGAGAGCAAGCTTGGGATGCTGCTGGGAAAAGGGCAGCTCAGCTGTTTTAAGCTGAAAAAGCTCAATTTCCACGCTCTTGACCTCCTATGTCCAAGGCCTTTCAACTGAAGGAGCAAGTAGGCTTTGTGGAGGTGGTGAGGAAGACTGAGAAAAGTGAATTTCAGGCAGGATGGGGGGCAGGAGCAGCAACATTTTCCTGCCATTTGGGGCTAGGTAGTTTCCTGTAAAAAGAAGTTATGTATTTTAATTTCTGTCCCCGAGCACCTCTCAGTCCTTGCCTGCCCTGCCCTGCAGTGCAGGTGGTGGCTGCACTGCTGGGGCCAGCGCTGTCCCTTGACTCCCGCTGGCAAAGGGGCTGGGGTGCCAGCTGGGAGTTACTGCAGCAGGAGAGCCCAGCACTGACACAGAGGGGAGGCTGGGGCAGCATGGCCCTGGCATTCCAACAAAAAGCTCCATGGGACACCAGCTCGAGCGAGCTTCCCTGTAAGCAGATGGCCCCAGAGATCTTTTAACACTGAATTTCAGATGCAAATAACTATTGCCATCTACTGGGAACAGCATTATATACATACCTTGTGTAAGTCAGGCAAGCCTTTGGTCATTCCTTCCTGAAAGCAAATACAGTGACACCTTATTCAAAGATAAATCTGCTGTTGTGGATGTTGGATGAACCAATTCCAACCTTCAGGATGTCTTCCTTTATAAATACAGCATGAAATGGGCTCTGCTTCTACTAAATCCCACAAAAAAATCGAGCAACCACAAATGGCCTTCTGCAACTCACATTGCAGTAAAGCCCATTATTCAAGAGCGTAATCAACATCCCTGAATTCACCTTCCTAAGTCTGGCAACTCAAGTACCTGTAAAATCAGCAGGGAAGCCCCTGCTTTGAGTGCTGAGTTTGTATAAGCAAAAAGGAAATCCTGGGAATTTTCAATAAATTTTCACCACTAACCTGGCCTGCTGTATCTTGGTTCTCATCTCATACCAAATGTCAGCAAGTTCTAATATTACAGTCAAACTCAAACATGCCACAAAGCCATGTTTTTAGCACCTAGTAATACCACGTAATGAAGAACAGTCATGCTCATTACCTTTTCATTGTGAAATGGGATTTTTATCAGTGCTATAAAAACAAGCAAACAAAACCCCAACTGTTTTCTGTTACACAGTTGCATTTATTCATTATACCTGCTAATCAGCAATTAGTTTAATGCCAGCATAACTGGAATGGAATAATGGCTCCAGATGCTATGACCAAGGAAGTTTTCAATCCTTAAAAATGTATCTTTAGGATTAGCAGGAGGGGAAGGTGCTTCAGAGAAAACAAAACTCTCTGCCAACATATAAACTGAAGAAATGATGCAATAGAAAATTCTGTACATGCACAACAACTTGAGTTAAAAACTAAGCAGTACTTGAAGCATTCATGGTAGCTTCCTTGCCTATCAGTGGAGGTGAAAACACAGGTATAAGGATTCTTCTAGACACTACAAGCAAAATAAAACCTGGTTTTATACTTAAAAGGTAATAGCTCTATCTTTTAATCTGATTTTAAAGGGTAAAGGACTGCTCTTCACCTTTTCAGAATGGTGCACTGAATGCTAATACAAGCAACTCTTGGTGCTAAGCAAAGGCAGTTTGCTGCTCATGTTCATAAATTAAATGTGTTCTTCTCCAAGTGGGGAGGGAACAGAATTAACTGCAAAGCACCAACCCTGGAGCCTGCACACCAAGGAGGCTCCAAGGGCTTCACCTCAGACAGCAGTCTGAGACACACCACTGCCCATTGCAGTTTCATTCTCTAATTCTTCTTGGTTGCATTATGCACTTTTCTTAACTAATACCCCATCTATTTAAAGAGAATAAGATAACCAGTTCCTTTATTCTTGGTCATAAAATCTGAGCCTAAACAACTTACTTAAAAACATAACATTTTGGTATGAAATGCCCAAGAAAATTTGCCTGGACCAACATTTTTTAGCACAGCAAGGCTCTAGCAATTCCTAGCAACACAAGAGCATGGCAACATCCCTGCCATTAAGGCTTGATTACAACTTGTAGATAACCTACATCTATTTGTACAGGATGAAACATCCTAACTAACTGTCATATAAAAATAAAACCCCAGTGTAAGTGATGGTGGTACTCCATGGTTGGCTGGGTTTTACTGGTTGATTCACCAGCTTGAGGAGCATATGATGGTTCTCTCAAACATAAGTCTAGATCACAGAGGTTTTATCCCAGCACAAAAACACCCAATCCATAAAGCCAGAAGAATCAACACAATCCCTGTATTTCTTGTTTAAGCTAATCAGACTGATTTATTATTTTCCTGTCAGCAGTTGTCTATCTCAGGTTTGAGCTAATTATTCATCCATTTCTGAAGGTAAGGAAGAACATATAAAAAGAAGAACAGTATTCCAACAAGTACAAGTCACTCCATTTACTCACCAATCCCTTCTCTTTCAACCCTTCCAAACACATGAAGCATGCAGGAATCCTGAGTTGTGGCAGAACTTTTTGAATAATTACAAAAAATGAACCCTATCTACATAAATCAATTTCAAAGAATAATTCAAAGGAAATAATAAATGAAAACAATAAATGAACTTATAGCACAAGACAGAGTGCCATGGGTGAAGCTGATCCCAGAAACTGAGTTTCCAGGTTACATTTTAATTAAGAAAACATTCACATATATGTCAATGTGAAACAAAACATTCCAATATTTAGTATCTTACATATTCCACATCTAGTTTGCTAATATGCAATAGCATTATTATTACTTATTTAGCCTATTCCCTACTGCCTCACAAAGGCAAAACTGACCTTGGAAGTGAAAAGCTTTTATGATATGCGGAATATACTCTACACATTCCTCCATTAACATATAAACGTGGTTCCACATTATCATCAGATAATGTGATCATGTAATACCATCAGATAATTCCACATCAAATTATCTCCATGAATGAATGAATGAAGCTTTTTTATGCCACCAGTCCTATTCTACATATATTTCACTGCATGGATATGCTTCACTTTCCTCCTCTAGTCCCATATTTTTTTGTGTCCTTTTCAAGAAAATAAAAAAATAATTTAAAAAAAGGTTCAACCACCAAGTGTAAAATGTCCACAGGCATCTTACATTGATTTATAAAAAAAAAAAAAAAAAGCCCCATTCAGACAGCTTCTTCTTTTGGAGAACAGCTTTACATTCCTGAGAGTAACTACTGGAAGAAGACTTGGTCTCAATGTTCCAGGACTTGTCAGACATTGTAATCAGGGGACTTCCCCTGGGGTTGTCGCAGTCGGATTTGTAAGGTAGAAAAAGCTCCCACAGTCACATGGAAGAAGAGCTGCCACAGGTTGCGCAGTTCATACAGGTACATGTTACACAGGCAGATCAATCCAAAAGTCAGGAAGGATTTGGCATTCCTCCAGCCTGTGTAGTACACAAACAGGTAACACTGTCAGGAAATAAAAAAGAAATCAGGTTACCTCATGGAAGATAACTCCTACTGAAGAAACATATCTGGTCACTGAAAAACTACAGCCCAAACCAAGGAAAAGTCCGAATCAAACATGTAAGAACAGTATCAATTCAGCAGTCAGGAAGGATGAAGAGCACCTGATATCAATACAAGGTTACATTTTGCTTGCATTAAACCCTCTCTGAGAACAGTTCTCTCATAATAATTAATTACAGGCTGCAATGAGTGGCCCATGACAAAAGAAAGTGGATGTTCCTGGTAATCTCTGGTCAAAATACACTCTGTTCTACTCAAGCAGTGGAGAAGGAACAAGACCCACCAAGTCTTCTTCAGAAAAGCAATGGGAAGGACAAGGACAACACCAGGGCCCCAGAGCTCAGCACAAGGCAACCCCTCAGATACCTCCCAGTGTCCTGCCAGGGATGATGCTGATGGTTACCCGGCAGATGCAGAGGCCCACAGATGCAGACTGCCCTGCTTCAGCTGCTGCAACACTGATCACACTTGGAGAGAAATACAACCACTCTACTGTAATTCTACCACATTTTAGGGTCTGTTCTGCACACTGTGGTGTAACACAGGCTATCAGTACTGCCCAGTTTCCTACTCAGCCTTCAGCCTATTGTAACTGGAAATCTGTTCAAGTCTCTTGCCTCAATTTTTATCTCTAAAAGGACACAGCTTTTACTCAGACATGATTTTTATTTCTTCTATTGTTTGAACTACTCCCTTAACTGCTAAAAAAAAAAAAATCCTTTGGCCCTCCCCTGCATTCAGGTCATTTCTGATGAGGGAAGTTTTTTCTAAGCTTTAAGGTAGATAACAACAGTATTTAGGCTTACTTGCTATTCCAAATCTGTTCCCAGTGGATTTATAACCATGGTCACACAGATTTAACAGCATCCATCATCAGATTATCTAAGTGCCACTTCTGTTCTTCCTGGACATTTGCCATGCTTTATCAGTCAAAAAAACTCAATTTTCATTTTTCATGTTCCTCAAAAAAGGGCAACTGAACAGTGAAATTTATTGAGATCACTTTATATTCTACTTGAAATCTACCACTTTGTTATAAAGCATGCATTTCCACTGCAAGTGTGGCTGAGAGCAGCAAAGCTACTTGTGGCATCTGGATACCTAAATATTGTCAGAGAGGTGAGGACTGGCACTATCAGTAAGACTTGTACGTCCTTCCTCCAAAGCAAAGTAAAACTAGAGATGAATAATCTGCACGTTTCAGAATACAGACAGAATTCTTCTGAACCTGCTTGGTCATTTTGAGCAGAGTAAATGCAACCTACTTGTGCTGACAGTTTCACAAGTCATATCTAAAAGAGCAATTAGTTGCTACTGGTATCTCAGCAATAAGAATTCAGATAATTTCCTAGTGTTGTCGCCTCCACTGACAATGTATGAACAAGTGTGACTGCTTCCAAGATTAAAATAAGAGTCAGGATACGCTTCATCAAAATGATTAATAAAGGCTTGAAAAAACAAATACTACAGCAGTTTTAAAATGTTACTCTAGCATGATGTTGCATGACTGTGAATTTTACTGAGGAACTGTTTCAAATTAATTCTGAAGCATACCTTTCATCGGTCTAGGTCTGAACCACTGGATTTGCCCCTTACAGAACAAATGAAAAGGCCAAAAAAACAGTCAAAAGGCCAAAATGCTGCAGTTTTAATACCTTACTATAACAAGTCCTGTTATGGAACTCCTGAGGGTTGTTTTTCTACTACTAAAGAGAAGTGTTATTATGGCAATTACTGAGCATGCTTTTATGGAGAAGGCTCCTCTGTGTGATTTCAAAGATGATTTTGATTTTTTTTTTTTTTTTTTTTTTTAATAAATGTTAAGAGATGACTGAAGGTTCAGCTCCTGTCCTGATGCTTTGCACTTCTGGTACAACTCAGACAGTTTTTACTTTCCTCTTTACAAAAGACTAGAAACTATGACACAACACTAGACATGTCAGTGAGCCTAAAACATTCCATGTAAGTCCTGTTCTTTTGCCTGCACACCTGGGTTATAATTAACATTTCTTGGAAACTAGAGACACACTGCTGTGTTGTTATTAACTGAACGAGACAATACAGCACAATGGATGCCTGGTGGGTGAATGACAGTGAAATGTGCTGTCATGCAACACAGGGAATTAACGTCCTCAGCTCTTAACTGTAGCAAAAGAACATCAGAACATGCCAAAGAACCAATATATCTCTTAATTCTGAAAACTGACCAATCACATATTGCAGGAATGATACCAGAGGCTGGGAAACAAAGTTTCAACAGATGTATTTTGAATATTAATAAAAAGCCTGCATAGATTCTTTCTTTCAGACAGCTCTGTTCAAGGCAACCAGTAGAGGAAAGATACACATCGTTACATCTCAATGCACAGACATGAATACTTTATAAAGAATAAGGTTTCCAATTTGGGAGAGGAGGGAAAATGTGTAATTTTTACACAAAAAAAGAATGGAGGAGCTCCACCTTATTTGATATATGGAACAGACTGTTGGCATGGAAAATTAACACCAATCTAAATTATTTAAGGAAGAAGTTGATGGAAAGTCAGTAAGTGTTAAAGAACACAAGCTGCACTGTGACATTTTGCTAGAGATATATTGTAGAGAATGAAGACTACAGACAACCTGGACAAAAGACTGACTGAAAGGCATTTTTTTATTTTATTGTCTGACACTGTACTAAACACTGGCACACAGAAACAAGTAAAAACTGCATACTCCACATGTCCAATATTAAAAGTCAAAGTAATTATAACAGCAACTGAGCATGAGAGACATAGGTTAATGTAACAACAGTGTCACTGAATGACAAATGCCAATGGGCACCATGATACCTTGTTATAAATTAGAGGAAAGTCAAATTCAGATGCAGAAATGGAAAACTGACAGACATGAAAACTAAGGGGAAGTGTCAGGCAGAAGGAAAACATAGTGAAAAGTGGCCACAAGCTTTGAAAATGAAGGAGATGCACGTTAAGGTACCAAGTGAAGAAAATTAGAGTGTAGTGCTTAGGTTTTACTGCATTTACTTCAAATCTGTCCAAAGGCAAGCAGCAGTAAGCTATTTATTCAGATGGTTAAGTCTACTTGAACTATGAAACTGTGACTTCAAGGAAAAAATATAACCTCCACTTCTCGTGACTTTAGAGATAATTATCTTAATTGTCTTAATCATCCAACTAGAGAAAAAATGCTGGCAAACAGAAGCTCTTTGTATCAATCTACTACTACATGATAGCTAATGATTAATGAAATAAAACAAAGCAGAAATTATTTTTTATAATCACCCTATTCAAGTATCTGCGACATTTAAGAAAACATGATGACACTTATGCATGACTGGGTAATGTTTCTAAACTTTAGTGAATTATGCAAACAGAAGAACACACCTGGTACAAACAGGCTACCGTTCCAAGAAAAAATGCAATAACATAGCTGAAATCTTCACCTTCATTCTGCAAGAATAAAACAAAAAGCCATGTTTTACAATGTTTCAGTAAAATACCAGGCATTTACAGTATGAAAGTTATGAATTATTGCATGCTAAAATAGTTTCACATAGAGATTTATAATAATTCCTTTACCGCAGTAAAATGAAAGTTAGGACTAACCAGTGCTTACTTACATGTCTGTGAACAAATCATGGTGATCTGGAGTCTGACCAAAATGTTTGTGCACAACAAACAACTCCTGCCAAGATTTTCAAAAGCTTTAAAGAAGTCCAGCTCTAACACTGGACACTTACCTTCTCCAGATGCCTTTGAAAATTCAAGTCTAAACACTGGTAACTACCTGTAATAGCAACTTTGTAGAATTGTGCCTTCCTAAAGCTTCAGAAAATGGAAATGAAGTAACAGAAAGGACGCAAACTGGCCACTAGGGTGGGGTAAAACTCTACACACAGAATAACGAAGGCAGCTTTGTGCTCATGCAGTGAGAGCGAACAGCAGCACAGGAATTTATCAGACTTGGAAAATAATGCTTTCTTGAAGGAAAGATGGAAAAATTTACTTGAAGTGACAGGTTTTTCTTCTATGTATTTAGAAAACAAAACAAATCCTTTAACTTTTTCAAACAAATTGTTACAGCTCCTATAGAGAGCTGAACAGAGTGAATTTACATGCTCAGTGACTATTTTACCTGCATTTCTAACAAACATCTGCAACCACCAAAAACTTTCCCAAGAAAACAATGGGTACTCATGCAAATGTTCTTCCTTGAGAGCAAATACCACTTTGAGAAGATGGTGGTCCATTCACAAAGATGTTCAGTGTGAAGCATTTCCATCTCCAATGTTGACTAGGAAAAACTTTGCATGTCTGCACATAAAAATGACTTCCACAACAGAGTAACTACTACCCAGTACGTCTCTGCCCCAGTGCCACTGCATATCTGGTGGAGTACAGTTACAGATTGTAACAGAATTTTACTAACAGCCAAATAAAAACACTGATTATAAAGCAAACAGTAATTCAAAGAGATGCTTTTGAATGACTTCTCAGAACACGTTCCATTAACTGTGTTTTTGATTACTTCTCCCTAAACCTTGTGGATTTTTCTATAATAAAATTAATTAAGAGAAATTTTAATGGATTTTTAGTGTGCCTCATTTGTCAGAAATGAAAATTATCTTCCATCTGTACTGCAATCTATTACCTCCAGACGCAGTAACATAGAGAATAAAATTAACTGGATGTCCTGTCATCACTTAAATCGATGAATCTAACATTGGCATTCCTTTTAAAAAAATCAGCTGCAGAAAGGTAACAAAATAGTTTTAGCAACATCACACTAACTGACAGAAATCTGTTCAGTACTATTTGTACTTGGCCTAGAGACCAAGACTTATAAGGAGCAGCTGAGGAAACTGGGGCTGTTTAGCCTGAAGAAGAGGAGGCTCAGGAGAGAACTTACTGCTCTCTGCAACTACCTTAAAAAGGACGCTGTAGCAAGGTGGGGGTGGGGCTCTTCTACCAAGTAACATGGGGTAAGATGAGAGGAAACGGCCTCGTTGCACCAGGGGAAAAATTTCTTCACTGAAAGGGCTGTCAAGCTGCCCAGAGAAGAGGTTGAGTCACCATCCCTGAAGGAATTTAAAAGCTTTGTAGATGAGGCACTTTGGAACGTGGTTTAGTGAACTTGGCAGCGCTGGGTTATGGTTGGACTCAGGTCTTTTCCAACCCAAATGACTATAAAGTCCAGATAAGTTTGAATAAAAGACTATCTATCAGTCAAGCAAGAGGATTACCATTTTCTTTCAGAAAACTTCCATGGGGCTTTTAGTTTCTATGTCTATCACCATAATAACAGCCACTAAATAGTAAGGAAGTCTTTTTTTTTCTTTTTGTGGCAACACACATGAACTTTCTGTGCATGCCTGCAAGCACTACCAGCATATTCACCTGAATTGCTTGAAAGCAAAAACCATTATTAGTGACACTGTAGCACTTGTGAGAATACAACCAGCACAAGAAATGGAATAGAAAGAAACTGAAAGGCTACAGGGAGGGTCACAGTAGAGATTTTACAGAAAATTTGGGTTTGGGAGACTTTGTTTGGGGAGGGGGGTGTTGTTTGAGGAGGTGAGGGGAGTTTAGAAGAAATCACTTGACTATTTTCCAACACTGATCCTTTCAGCACACAATGAGAAATAAGGTTTATTTTAAAAAACTAAAAAAGTTCTCTAAAAAACGATTTTACAGAATCTGTTTAAAGATTCCCGCTCTCTGGACTTTTCAAAAACGCTGCCCCGATTTTCAAAGCTGTTCATCATTTCACTCAAGTGCTTTTAAATAGCATCTATAGAAATTAAACGCCTCAAACCCTGGCATAAATTTAGAAAACAGAACATTATGTTCACATCCTCACTGCTACCAAGGTACCAGGGAAGGAGCTGGCCACCCACCTTCCACTGCTGTTGAAACTCACAGCCTTGATGAATGAGGCAGCACACTCAAGGAGGATGCACAGATCACAAACAATACAGGTTTCATAACAGAGGCCTGAGCTCACAAACAGTACTTCTGAAATAAAACTTAGTACTTCTGAAATATGACTTAGTTCATATAGCATCTTCTAAAATGAAAATTGTGATTGCTATGATGCATAACTTTTAAATTTATAAACATGTACAATACCTGGAGAAGGCTTTCTATGGCATGGAAGCCACGGATTAAATTCAAAGCTCCACATAACAGACTAAGCACAAATGAAACAATCCCTGGCAGAGTCACAGGTTCCAGACGCTGATGAGGAGCTGCAAAGCAGATCACAAAAAGATATCAAAGGTCAAAGCAATGCCTTCAGAAATTCAGTAAAATAACAATGTCATTTTTCAGTGGCTTCTGGCTCAAGAGATCACTGAAGCAAACCACAGAATGTCAAGTTTTTTTCTAAAAAGACAAATCTTTCAGCACAAGGTTTAGCAAAAAGTAAACTTTCCTCCAGTTCACATATATAATTGTCTTGTTATATTTAGTCTTTATCTCAATATGTTCCATTTATTCAGTATGGTACTGATGGCTGCTCAAACAGGCCAGGAAATCAATAGTAAAAGATGCACTTGCTAGTGAAATCTGTCCATAATTAGTAACCTGCTAAAAAGTCAGAGCTTCTCTCAAAACCTCTACTCTTCTTTAACACAAATGCATTAGTGAGACATTGAGACTGATTTAGCTTGTTTGCTGAACAGAACATTTGAGGCAAAGCTATCAAGTCCCCTTCCTTAAAAAACAGTGAGTGCTACCAAAGACACACATGCAGAGACAGCTCTGAAACTTCCAGATTGTGCTTAGCCGCTTATAAGTAAAACACATTAAATTGAAACACTCTTTCTTTCCATGCACACCCGCTCTTTCAAGCTTATCTAGGGTCACAAGTATGTAACAACCATGTATGTTCCTCATTACTGTCCTTTTCCATAATGAATAACAGAAAGCAAATGTGAAAAAACAATGCAAAACTCTTAACAGTCTGGGCAACACTGGGAAAACAATGGGACTACTGAGCTGCACTCGAATCATTCTGTTCAAATCAACCAAGTGTAAAGATGTGAACAATGAGGTTAATGAACTGTAACATTAATAGAGAGAGGGGTGTCAATCCCGGTTGTTTGTATTGCACAGATCCAGGAAAAAGGTTTCTCTAACAGTTTATGAAGTTATGGAACCTAAAAAAAACCCAACAAAAGCTATTTCACATTGATAAGCAGGCAGGGCTGTCTAATTATGAGTGTACAATAACACAAAAATAAAATACAGGATGAGTTCAGTTAATTCATTTGTGCTGAATTTAATAGTGTATAATTTAATAGTTGGGGGTTTTTTTAAACAAAGGCATAACCCACGTTTAACTTTGAGAGCTCACTGCTTTTCTAACTGTAGGGCACATTACTCCCAGTAATCACTCAGTTAAGGTTAGATATGCTAGATATGCTATCTGCATACCAAACCACTCTTTCTCAATGACTCCCAACTGGTTGTTTTGTTTTGGCTTTTTTTAAACCATCTCATCTAGAGAGTGGAAAAAGCTGAGGGTGTGTATGACTGTTTTTAGCCAAAAGTAATTCTATTCCATTAACTGGTGGATAAAATTAGTTCACTGCTCTCCACTCACAGCTCTCCAGAAAATCTCCTTTTCCCCATGTATTGGGTAACTTAAAATCATCATGTGCTAAAACAGCATTTAAAACACCTCTCTGAGAACCATGGAGGGAAAAGAGTCTGGTCAGCTAAATCAAGATGGTCTACGAAGGTTCTTAAAATACTAACTTCTCTTTTATTAAAATATGAAAAAAATCCAAAAAAAAATGTAAAGGACATTGTGCACCACTACTAATGTCATTAAACTCTCCAGAGACTGACAAATTTTAGTGTGACAATCAAAGCAACAAGGGTCATTTATACACAAAAAGATGAAGGCAAAACCAAAAGAATGAAGAAGGAATGTCAGAGAAGGCATGGTAAAGGACAATTGACTTTGAATTGGTACATCCATCAATCTTAGAAATATGGTAAGTGCTGTATCAAAAATTCTCAGTTCAAATAAAGCAGAAATTCTGAATTTAATGTTGACATTTAAATAAAAATTCAGGAAATTTACAGGACATGAGAAACTGCACTACTCATACGGATGTTTATTTCAAACTAAAATGTAAAAAAAAAACCCAAACCCAAAAGCATGGAGTATACCATCAGGCAAAAAACCCCTTCAATTTGACAACTGTTCCTTCACTGTAAAAAAGTTCAGAAAATAGTAATTTTATCCTAATCTGAAACATCACACATCAGCATGCTGTGACCCTATTTCTAATGCCTGCCAACACCTACATGTACCTTTGAAGCAAGATTCTATCCATAATCTGCACACTTTATGCTTCCCACATGCAGAATTACCCCTACTCCTCACTGCAGTGCATAACTCTCTGAGGGAAAAGGCCTGCTGCTGCAAGCACTCTGCCAACACAGGAGGCCTGGACACCATACCCTGGCTACACATCCAGTTACAGTGTGAGCAAGTAAGAGCCACTGCTTCCCCACTGCCCCAAACTAATGCCTCCAACTCTGCTATTCTGCATAACAAAACGAGATTTGCATCCACCTAACTTCCTACCTCTGCATGCTCTCCAACTTCATTTAACACAGTCCACTTATAGCACAGTCCTACTTTTTAACAGCACAGCATATTCAGGAAATTCCACTAGGCAAAACATATCCTTTTGTGAGAATCTGTCCTTAGAGCAAAAGGAGAAACTTGGAAGTCTAGCCAACTGAGTGGGCAGCAAACATGCAGGGAAAGTTCTTTTCAAGGGTGGAGAGAAGTGTTGAATGTAAAGAACTACAAAACTATTAGCAGACTTGCTAAAAAAGACTGTTATTCAATAGCATCTAAAATGTGAAGAGCTGAAGAAGGAGCAAAGTGCCAACCTCTCGTAACGTACAGCCCTTTGATGGTGAGTTTCTACAGCAACTCAAGGAAGGAAGTGGATAACTGAACAGAGATCTATGGAATTCAGAGGAAGAAGTTAAAAACAACTGAAAGAGAAACAGAAGAAAATCGACATGGAAAGAAAAGAGGACAACAGAACTACTTCTGTAAGCAGTTGTAGAGAGGTAAGTAAAAAAAATTAGAAGATCACCTGGAAATTATTCTCAAATCTTCTTTTTTAGTAAAAAGGGAAATGGTCCCTGTGTATTTTAATTTAGGCCTATATTACCTTCTAATACTCTTACCCAAAAAAGTGATGAAAATCACATCTCCCACTACAAGGACTACTTTTATGACACAGCCAATTTTGACACAGGCTGAGTTCTCTCATGCTTACTGCTTTTTCTCTTCACAGTTGCACGAAGTTCGAATCTAGACAATTTTCAGAGCTAACCAGCTGCCACTTCTGCCACCATTACCCTTTCCACAAAGCAGGATTACACCAGAACAGTAGGAGTAAACAACAATGTAAGAAGCAAAAGTGGCAAAAGAGTGGTATCACAGCATTACATACCTTTTAAAAGAGCCCACACATGTAAAAAGATGACAAAGGTATGTACAGCGCTTAAACGATTCCATTCTTTTAAACAATTTAAACACCTTCACACTTTTCCTTTATAAATCTTTCTGAATCTAACTCTAATACTGTTAAATTGCAAATACAGAGATTGTAAGCTATTTCTACACTGTCTCATAGCACCTGGAATTCTCAGAATCAGGGCCCCAGAGTATGAACAGGGCACCCTACTGATTTTGTCTGGTTTTCATCTTCCATAGAAAGCAGTTTTCAATCTTCTAGAGTAATCCTTATGAGTAAGTACGTAGTAAGAATACTATACAGGCAAAGAGATCCTATTAATACATACATATACATAAACTGCACAAAATCTCATTTATTACAACATTGGTTAGATGTTTAGATTTACAATTGCAATTCTATGATTTACGATTGCACCCTGACACTGTCAAGTGAACAGCATCAGTGTGCGCCTTCTCAGAATAATTTAGAGACAGAGGTACTTTTGGGAAAAAAAAGGGAAATACATTAACTAATTAAAATCAACACTTCCTTCCATTATATTTATGATTTTGCTTCACTAAACTTGGAGAACTGAAATCAGATGATGTCAGTTTCACATGTGGAGTCCATGTACCAGTGCAAGGATTTGGCATTTTCTTTCTGTCCTGCTGGGAAACATCTGAGGGTTGGCCTCAAACCAATTCAGAAGATTCACTTAATAGCACAAACCTTTAACCCAGCTCAACCCCACAATTCCACATTTAACTCCTACATGAAATAAATTAAATTCGTTTAAAAAAATTAACAACTACTTAAATGAAATTGGCAGTTTTGTACAAAATTGCAATTCTTAACATGGTACACAGGGCACTCATTTTAGACAGTGCATCTTTTAGCCAGCAGAGCTCTTTGGATTTTCACCATTGCAAAGGCTTCCAAAAGAGATGCTTCTCCCTCCAGCTGCTCTAACTCCTGACACTGTCCTCAGCTTATGACAACACTAAGTCTTACTGGACAGAAACAATAAAAATTTTCAGAAGGTCAGAAAAAGATCATCTTCTTGTGAAGTGTTCATCTTCATTTGCAGGGATTTTTTCCTTCAATAAAGCCATACACTTAAGAGACCCATTTCTCCCTCTGAGTGCCTTGGGAAAGTAAGCATTTGGAACAGGGGATAAAACAGACGTCTGAGCTAAAATACACATTAGGTCATTCCAGCTTTACCTTTTAGAAACATGAAAAAAAGCTTTTTAAAGAAAAACAATGAATTTTGTTGCATCTGTTTCATTTAAGGATACAACTACAGAAGCCTGGAACTTACCTGCAGATATCTTACCAGTATTCTTATACTCCCCCACAGATATATGTGAAAAGCCGTTGGCTGAACCAAGTTCTGACACAGAAATTTGGTACGGTGGTCTCAGTTTGATTTCTGTCTGCATATCAGCAAGATTCATCTTTGTTGACAAAGAACGTGTGTTGTTGTATCTCTGTTTGGTCCTCTGAATGAAATTATCTGTGCAAAATTTAAAATAAAAAAGTGTGGTTTTGTTATTTACTTAATCCAGGACCATGCATCTTTTCAGTTCACAAATTGAAATATATTGTTTGAAATATTTGTATTTATCTTAGATTTTAAACACTATTTCTGTTTTGTGCCTAATACATCATGGGTTATTTAATTCTGCAGTTCAAAAAAAATTAAGCTCTAAAAATATAATTACATAGTAACTGTGAATAAACCAATGACTTTTCATTGCATGAGACCAAATGCATTTCTAATATAATGGATTTACTGCACTTATTCTAGCTTTTCTGTTAGTTTAGTAAATATCCTTATGAAAAAATTATGTTGTGGAAGGAAAAAAGTGTTCATAGAAATTTTCAAAAGGAGGACAATAATGTTATATAGAAATTGTCAACAACTGACTGACTGAACTATAGACAGAAATTAACCAACTGGAATATCTTCCCCCATGTTTCTAAAATTGTTGTTCTTCTTGCTCTAATGTGTTTTATAAGAATATCCAATTACAGTAATTTCTAATATATAGTACTAAAGCAACATAAATTAATGGAATTCATAACAGCTGTTATCTGGTATATATGAGATGCATTTGGAGTCTGAAGATTAAATGCTTCCCTACATGTCAGACAAATAAAAATTTCTCCCTTTCGTGTATTGAAGAAAAGGTAGCATAGCTACGAGCTAACATGAAACTGAGAAATTTCACTTGAGACAATTTCTGAAGCTCAATGACTTCACAGGTTAAGTATTTCAACAGGTATGAAGTCAAACAACTCCTAGTAATATTATCTAGAAGATGAACTCCAGAGTTGGTCACACAAGGCTTAAACCAAAACCTACTGGAATGAACAGAAATAAGTTTGGACAAAACCCTAGTAGCCTAATTTAATGCCCCCAGAAGAATTTCTTTATTGACTCTAACAGGAGTTAAATCAGATTCTAAATCCACCTGAAACAGAGCTATAAACTGCTTTGGACATTTTTTGTGTGTGTGCATTAAGTTGCATCTATTTAAATACTCATTTGTCTTAGTACGAGAATGAAGGGGGGAAAAGTCAGATCCTTACCAAACTCTATGAAACAGTACGGTCTGATAGCAGTATTTGTCTTCATCATATTGTAGGTAGTGATGAACTCCTTCTGAAGCTCATCCAGGAAACAGAAAGCCAGGACACTGGGATAATTTTCAGTGCACAACATCATATAGCTTACTCCCAGAGAACTTATAAAGCTAGAATTGATAAAACATATTCAAAATTTCAAATTTAAATCCAGTGAATTAACTGCTTCTCTAGTCTGATCTCATATTCTATAATCAGAAAAACAAAAACTTATCTGGGACAGCAAAGGAATAAATGTTTACTGAAAAGTCCAACACTATTCTAGAAGAAAAACAAGTTACTTTTACGTGATGTTTTACTTGAACACCACAATGTAGAATCATGTAAGAAGCTGTATTACACACATGTGAAAGAGAAAACAAGAAAGCTTTCAGGATGCAGAAACACAGCAGGTTTGTCCCATAACGGCTTTACACTCATCTCAAATGTACAATATCTGAGCTGGTACAGCCCAAAAATGCAAAACCTTATTTTCAGATTGGGAGGGTAGGGCTGTTGGTTCTTTTTAGAACATGGGAAGAAAGAAAACTGCTCTGCAGAATGCAGAATTAATAATTCTCAAAAGATAGTTGCAAGGACAACCAGAGATGGCAAATATGAAATCAGAAAAGGACAGTTTTCAATATACATATTCCCTGTTGGATTTAGGCTATTCATTAGCGTTTTCATCAGGTTTTCATGATACATTCAAATATCTTCAAAATCTTGCTGAATAACTTACAGTATTAAAAGTAATCAAAGACAAAAGTAGTAAAAACTATCCTGATGAAGCCTTACATCTCATTCTTAAAAGTTTATCAGTTTACAGGCCAACTACAGTTGGCCTGCTTGAAAAAAAAAATAAAAGACTGAAACAATTTAGTCCAATCTGGGCCTTAATCCAAGAAATGCTGGAAACTTACATATCCCAATGGAAGATGGAGAGGGCTCACCAGGATCATTCTAGGATCATTCATGTGGTACACTTTCCACCACTGTAACTTCTACATGGTTACTAGAGGCTAAGATGAAATTACTCACCTCATTTAAAACATCTAAATTAGAATCAGAATTAAGGTCAGCTAAAGTGTAAGTGAACTATAACCAATAAAAAGTTCCTTCCAAATATCTAATCCAAACCTATTCATTCAATGTAAAGCCACTCTTCCTATGATGTTGTCCTATGATTTGGTGCCCTTGAAAAGGAACTTCCATGGAAGTTTGTGTAGGTTCAAATCTTCCTACAATTTCTCAGTTTTGAATCAGTTCTAAATTTCTGCTACATAAATAGTGCCAAGAATCTTATTCTGATTAAACTTTTCTAATGTGAACTGTTAACTTTTTAACTTACAGACACACATCACCCAGGATGTTGCAAATACACAAATTAGAAGCCTTACTTTATATTATACTGTCCAGTTTTCAGAGTACATCTGTCAGGAAGCTGAGAAAGTTTTTTTGAGAGCATTTTAAAATATTTTCTACATTCTTGCATTCCCGTGCTCTGGTCATAATCAGTAGATGCAGACAGTGGGAGTCCATCCCTCACACGGACCACAGAGGCAGATAAAATCATAGACATTGCCAACAGAGTTAATGACAACCTGCAACAAAACACATCAGGAGGAACCAGAATTAAGGTAAAAGCAGAAACAACAAAGTCAACTGTGATGAATCAAACTTCTCAAGCTGTACACTGGGTTCAGGCTTCAACTGGGGCACAGTGAGGATTTTCAACTATAACTCAGACTAGAGTCTTAACTCAACAGGACCTATTAATCTACACAAGCCACGAAACAGTTCTTCAAACCTTACATTAAATCAAAACATTCAAAAGTTTAGCTAGAGAAGTATTAAAACAAGGATTACTTATCTGCTAAGCATCAGTACACAAATTTTTTCTCCTACAAGTGGGCGAACTGCTAGAATTTATATGAAGCCAAAAGCAAACACTTCCTCAGCTCTTAACACTGCTCTGCAGACTCCTACCATATACTACACCTATCACTTCAGACACTATGAAAAAATATTTTTGCCTCCCTCGGATGATGGTACTCAAGTTCTATACAGTCACAAACTGCAAAAGGAAACAGATTTTTGGATACAGCTGAAATATGCTTTTGTGTGTGATACTGACATGTTTACAGCACCTTTCAAACCATGACGTTAAGGGTGCTTTACAAGCCTCAGCAGCTGAAGGACTGTATTCTCGCAAGTCAGAAATCCAAAATTTTCCCAAAAAACTACTGCCTCTTCACAAAAGAGAGGAAATAGCTGGTTTTTTAACCTGAACTCTAAACTTCTCTATTTCCCACTCCCCAAAGGTTATATATCCATTAGAATACTTAATGAACAATCAACAATATTCAGGTTTTTCAAGGTTATTTACTCCTCAGAAAAAAAGAGGCATATAATAATTTAAGCACTGAAAATGTGTTGTCATTTTCAGTTTAATAAATTCAGCTTCATCAGCAGTCAAACTTCAACCTCCTTTGAGAGCCATCACATTAGCTGAATAAATTCCAAGTTAATACCCTCGTATTTTACTTGTACAGCACATCAGACTTCCCCAAAGCTGTAACAGCAGTGGAAGCCACTGTTAACTGCAGTCTGATGAATACCTTGGGGCTTTTATCAGGTGCTCTTGTTATTTCAGCACTTCACTAGAGAATTCCCTCCTGAACAAAGTGCTTCCATCAGCTGGACACAGAAACAGAAAACAACCCCTACTCCAAGACTTCCTCTAGATAGGCCTGTTGGCATGAAGCATTCAAGAAACTAAACCCACAGTTCTAGAAACTTTTACCTATCTCTGAGTTCATGCACGTGTTCCCAGAAGGACAATGCACACAGATTCATTTTCTTAACTATGCTGCTAACCATATAACCAAGGCAGAAGCTCAAGAGCACGACAAAATTGCAGAGGAGCTTAAAACTGTAATGGTTCTCTGACAATAACCATCTTTACTGCTTGGAACTCAATCCTGACAGGGACTTTTGGGAGCTGTATCAATATAAACAAAAGAGCAATGATGCAATAGCAAAGTTTAAATACCCCTTCATTAACTTACTTGCACAAAATGTAATTTCATGGATCTGCATTTCCTCTGATGAAACAAATAACTTTTTTAGCACCTAACATGAAGAAAGGAATGTAGCTCCATGTCCTGTTTCAGGAAAAGGCGGTGAATAGGACTGCACTGCAGGAGAAACCCAGAATCCCGTAGCCAGATCTCAGAAGCAAAAATATTATTCTGTTCACTTTTTAAATGATCTCGATGGTTAATGTTCATGTTGAGCTATCTGATGAGATAAGAACAAACAGAAAAAGTTAGTAAATAAATTTACTGGCTAACAACATTCCTCAGCTCTTTTTGTGAGGGCATACATATTGGAAAGGCCTGAACACAGCCAAGGGAGATTACTCAAAAGATACTCAAAGAAAAAGAAAACTAGAATAACATGGATATTAAAATGTTTCTGTGTTCTTTAAGAGAAGTTCAGGAAGTCCCATCACTTGAGGCACTTAAAATGGGAAAGCAAGTTATTTGTCTCCACAGTACAGGAGTAACTCAGGTTTACACAACCTTTGACTCTGAATCCCATCATTCACCTCATCCACTGTTTAATTAATCCATAATCTCCTCTGCTCAGAACACTTCAGGAACATAACACAGAACAACCACAGCTGTATTTCCAAAGCATTAAGGTTTTCAGTGCTCAATCTCATCACAGTTGCTTTGCTCCTACAACTAAGGACAAAGAACATCAATACCACTAACAACAGCATGTATGCACACACAACAGACAAAGCAAATGATAAAGACATCTTTAGAGGTGTTCTTCCAACTTTTATGTCTATTCTGTGTGTAAATAAATATTTGCATAAATCTTGAACAAAACTTTCTTCAAGACTCCTACTTATATTCAGAGAAATGCAGGCTCTATAACAGAAGATAAGCCTTAATTGAAACCTGTCAATTCTCTTAATATACTACGAAATCACACAAGGTAGAAATTGTGTTGAGCTGAAGATCTTAACACCAGTCAGGTTGTTACCATCATCTTAAAAACCCACCCAGTGAAAATACAAACTTTTTCCTCAGCTTCCCAACAGCGAAATCAGAAAGCTATCTAATAACCAAAGTTAATAAAAGAAAATTACTTTGTTTGGAAGATCATACGTATGTCAAGAGATGTATAATACACATACTGCAACAGAACATTCAGCCTTACCTGAAAATGTATTAACAAAGAAAAAAAGTTTACTAAATCTACTTTACCCAGCTCTCAAAACAATACAGCTTTACACAAGGAGCCAAGTGGTAAATTTGATATGCACATATAGATTTAGAGATAGAAGAAAGATAAGAGCTATCCCTAGATGTCTTTTTTAAACATCAAGCTTCAAAGCTGCATGAAGTAGTTCACCAAATCATTACAAATTTCATATGTTTTCCTCCAAAAAATTCTATATCCCTCAATCACCTGAAGATGAGAAAAGACTGCATTTCCAGTACAAATGGTCTATAAATCTATTACAGGTGCAAGGAAATGAACAGGGGTTGGGTTCACTGTCCCATTCCATGACAGAATTGTGGAATAACAAATCCAGCCAGCAGGTGTTTGGCTCACAGGTATCACAGAGGGTCCCTCCCAAAACATGTCACCAGCCAGTGGAACCCCATGTCACAGGCTGTTGTCTGTGCTACAGTGTTATGTGATTTTAAGAGGCAACTGGAAAAGTTCACAGAAAAACTACCAGGGGTATTAAAACCAAATCACAACCCTTTGCTCAGCGGGATTCTGACCCCCACACAAACACCAACAGGGAGAGTACATCACAGAAGCACTACTCCACGTTTGCATTATTCTTGCTTCCCTTAGTTAGTATCTACTTCTGCCCCACCTTTATTAATTTCCCCTTACAACCCTTCACAGCCCTTCCTGCAAATGAGGACTGGGAGAACTCGTGGAAAAGAGGAGCATGGAGAAATCTGGCCACAAACAGATAAGAGTCAGCAGAGTGGCTATTGCTCTGTTACTTCACCTTCCCTAGAGCTGTCCAACTCCTCATGCACATGTCAGCATCCACAGTCTCACAAGCAGGAATTAGCACATGTGCCTGGTTTCATTTTCTACCATGAACGAGAAACCTCAGGTGATGGAAACCAGAGCCTGTTTCACTGTACTTTTTTTTAAGACATATTCGATTATCATGTTGCTTATTGCTGTGTTAAGATGGTATTTGATCCTGAAGCAGCATCTAGAAAAGTCCTAGGAACACTGAAAACAGAAAGTGGAACATTCCAGCCTTTTGTAACAAATTGGTTCTAACTTGTGAACTGACAGTTAATTGCTTTACATCTATCTGACATGGTCTTGTAACACTTTTGACAAGTGTTTGAAAGTGACCTGTGACTATGATTTGTTCAGAACACTTCACCTTAAAAAAGTCTAGCTTTCTCAAAATTCTGAGCAGATCTAGTGTGATGGCAAGCTTACCCTCCTGCACCTGACACCCTTCAGCACCAACTTAATCACAGCATTTCTTGCTGGGATGTCTGCCACTCATGAAAACCTTCTATAAAATATGAAATTGGGAAGTAGGTGCAAGCTGCACTCCTGTCCGACACAGAATGAAAACAAAACTTCTGTGTTTAGCTCAAGTGTACCTAATACTGTTGGACAATTTATTGTCCCCACTTCTGAGGGTTGTGACAGCTGCATTGCACAAGCAGGAGCCAGAATTTTTTCACTCTACAGCATACTACAGAAATTCGTGTAACAAACTGGAGCAGTACAGAAGGACACAACAAATAAAGCTACTTTGACATCATCAGGTATGATGAGACAAGGCAATAATCCTAAACCACGAGTCAATATAATCCTTTCCATAAAGCCAGGGGGAGAGAGATCTCAGAGGCAAAACTAAGATTCACAAAATCAATTAGGCTGGAAAAGACCTCTGAGATCTTCGAGTCCAACCTGTGACTGGACACCACCATGTCACCAGCCACCACTAAGTGCCACGTCCAGTCTTTCCTGAACAGGTGGCTCCAGGCACAGTGACTCCACCACCTCCTTGGCATCCCAATCCAACACATAGTCACCCTTTCTAAAGAAATTCCTCCTAACGTCCAAACAATTCTGAAAAACTAAGGAAACGGAACAAGCTGCATCCCAAAGTTTGGGAGCCGGACCCTTTCACCTACCACCTACTTACGTGGCAGCTCCGACACGACCATCTGCAGCCGCAGCAGAAGCGCTGACTCAGTGGTCACTGACTTAGGCGGATCCGCACCGCCCCAGGTCACAAAACGTCACACAACCTCCTGCAGAGCCTGGAGAGCGGCGGAGACCCCCACACACAGCGGGCTCCTGCTGCCAAGGGGCACTTGCAAGGACCCCGAGCGGCCCTCGCTGCCTCCCGAGCCCACCCTGCCCGTGGCAGCGGTGCTGCCGCCGCCACTACCACCACCCCCCGTGACGGCGGCGGCGCCCCGCGCCCACCGCGGCTGAGGCGCGAACGCAGCCGGCCCCGAGGCTCCGCGGCCGGGCCTGGGGCCGGCAGGGGAGGGCAGGCGGGAGGGGAGGGGAGCGGAGGTGAGGGGAGGCGAGGCCGCGGCGCGGGCAGGGCCGGGGGGAGGGAGGCGGCGGCGGCCGCGGGTCCCGCCCCGCCCGCGCCCCTCAGGGCGCCGGCCCCGCGCGGGGGGCGCGAGCCGTACCTGGGCAGCGGGGCGGCGGCGCGCGGGTCCCGCCGGGCATTGTGGGAGCGGACACGTCCGCGCGCGCCGCAGCGCCCTCGCGCGTTGCGGCCGCGCCGCTGCGGGGCGGGGCCGCCCTGAGGGGCCTCCGGGAGCTCCGGCGCCGTCGGGGCCCGGGGCCGGCCAGCTCCGCTATCAGCCCCGCTATCGGCCCCGCTATCAGCCCCGCTATCAGCCCCGCTATCGGCCCCGCTATCGGCCCGCGGACCCTGCGCAGCTGCGGTGGAGGATGCGGGGCGGCTCCGGGGCCGCTGTGTACGAAGGGGACGCCGCTTCCGCACGATGCCGGCGCCTCTGTGCCCCTGTCCCTGCCGTGCAGGGATCCCGGACGTGGGTGTCTCACACCGCCTGGGCGGGAGCAGCCGAGCCACCGCCAGCGCTGCCTCGCACAGCCTTGGCTGAGGCTGAATTTATCATAGAATCAGTCTGGTTGGAAACGACCTCCGGGATCATCGGGACCAACCTATGACCCAACACCACCATGTTCTGAGTACCACATCCAGTCTTTACTTTAACACCTCCAGGAATGATGACTCCACCACATCTCTGGGCAGCCCATTACAATGTCAAATCACCCTTTCTGTGAAGAAATGCTTCCTAATGTCCAACCCGAACCTCCCCTGCTGCATCTTAAAACTGTCCTCTTGTCCTGTGCCCTGGGAGGAGAGCCCGAGCCGCACCTGGCTCCAGCCTCCTCTCAGGGAGTTGTAGGGAGCGATAAGGTCACTCTCGAGCCTTCGCCAGAATAAGTCGCTCTGTCGTCAGCACATCTGAGCTTTAGGAGCTGTGCTCTTTGGGTTCTCCCGTGTAATGACTGCAGCTGGCAGGTGTTCACCAGGTTTAATGGATCACACAGCCCTTGGCATATGCCTGGCGCTGTGTGAATAACCAGAGGGGTGTTTGGGGTCCTCTGCCGGGGCAGCAAGGACGACTGCTGGCACGTGTGTGATGGGGATGGAGTAGCCACCAGGAAAAGTGCACTGAGATGAGACCAGCTGCTAGGCTACTCTCACTCATTTCCCAACAAATCAACTGGGCATGTTTCAACAACAAATGACAATACAAAAGTGAACGTTTGCAATCCTCATTAGTAACCCTAGAGTGAGGTTCGTATTTTAAAACTACTTTCTTTACTGATACAAGGATAATTTTCTCCCTGTACCACTCTTCACTGTTTTCGTACCAGATCACACAGTTTTAGTCTGTTGGCTCAAATCTCAAATGAAAACAGCTTATTTCCTTGCTAACGCCTTTTAATTTCTCCTTCCATCTGTTACTACTTCACTATCCAAGTGCCTGTAGCACTGCAGTGTTAGGATAGAGGTAACACACCTCACCCTCTGGACTCTCAGGCTCTGCTGGGCTCTACTCAGGGGCAAGGGGATCAGGTGAATGGTGCTGGAGCTCTCCAACCTCAAGTCTGCCTTCTCCAAGCAATTTTAAGTGGACACCTATGGCAACCGTGGATATCAGTGGGACACACCTCACTCCCTACTCCAGTGATCCAGGTGAGGAAAAATGATCTCTTGGGTCTTAGAACCAGGAGTAAGTTGCTATTGCTGGAGATTAATCTCACCCTTTCAGCCTCCAGGCCTTCTTCTCTGTGCTTCAAGCAAAGCTCAGCCAAGCTGAGGGCTCAAGCTCTCTGAGTCAACAAGGCCACTGCAAGGAGTACAAGATCACCTGTGACTCTGGGGCTGAGTAACAGAGGGAAAATTGGTAAAAAGGGAGAAATTGTATTTAGAGCAGACTCAAGACAGGGAAGTGGTGGAGCATGGGGTCAGAAGATGGGGCTGGTGTGGAGATGTGAGAGAGGAAGGAAAGAGCAGGTGAGCAGGGGGGCCACAGCAGGAGAGGTCACCTGCTTGGTGAGGTAGTTTTTTTCTGAACATAAAAGCTCAAGAAAAAGTGATGTCCTGGAGAGTCTTTCCTGAGCATCCTTCTCTCAATAAAAGCTGGCTGTTGGCAGGAACTGCCAAGGATATGCACCAAGAACAGGTCTTGCTAAAGCCTGACACGGGGTGGATGGTGTGCATGTTTGAATACACAGCTTGGCATCTCCAAGTCAGTGTCCTGGCCTGTCAGGAAAAAACTGTTCCCAGTCAGGCTTTTGTAGAGTGGAGCATGGGAACATCTCAATCCTGAGTGACTATGCACAAGTAAAGCACATGTTCAGAAGTTGATACATTAATCTGAATAATTTTCAGAGAGTCCTTACCCTGTATAAACAGAGTGCACAGTATTATAAGCTGCTATACAGTTTAACAGCTTATGATAGCATCTACTATAACACAGAGAACTGGTGATTACTTAATTAGAGGCTGTCTAAAGGTTTGTGATAAGTGCATACGTGTGTAATTTTAATTTTTCTAGTTCTTCTGAACTGTTTATCTTTCAACCCTAAAATTCTTTTAACCTTTCGTAAATGTTTTAAAGAAAAAAGATAAGCATTTTTCATTTACATAAACAGGACTTCAAGTATTGTATATACACCTATTAGTTATGATTCCTAGGGGGAAAAAAAACTTATTATTCTTTATTTTCAGGTGAACCTGGCTCCAAGAGGTTAAATAAATCACACAAGGTCACTTGAGGGAGGTAGTGGCAGAGTCAGAAGCGAGGTTACAGCTCCAACCCTCCCAGCTCTCATGGTGAGCTTAAATCATATCTGTTATTCAAGAATTTGCATGGCTAACAAGCCAGTTACACTTTAAATTGTGTTTTTTTCTTGTCCCATTGACTCCCCTAAGACACGGAAGCAGTAAAACACTGTCAGAGGGGCAGCGTGCAGTGAATGCATTAGTGAAAGCTGCAGCCAGAGGTAAAAGAGATTCATTAGAAGGAAATCCAGTCAGTGCAAAGGGAAGCCAAAGTAGAGGACTATAGATATTTCAGAATGAGGAGAAGAGACAAAGAGGAGCACGAGGCAGGGTATGGACAGTGTCAGAAATTGCAGAGAGAGCAGGATGGGATGGTCTGTTGACAAAGGAGTGCCCATGGTGCCAAACCCCTCAGAAATGCCAGGGAGGTGCATCTCCATGAGCACAGCAAAATAGAGAAGCTATGCACTTGCTGAGTGTGTCATCAGCTGAAGGCAAAGTCCAACAGCAAATGCTCAGAGATGAGTTAGGACAGGATTTACTTCACCAGTGATCTGGAAATTGCCCTCTGTGAAGAAGCTCTTTGTTGCTATTTCTCCTCAGTCACTGCAGGGAGCAGACATGTCTAGCTGCATTTATACACCTCAGCTTTGGATGACTAAAGGTGGGGAAGACAAACCCTTAGGCTCCGTCCACTGGATTTAAACATGACTTTTAAATCAGGTTTCCCCAAGGAAAAATATCCAGCTTGAGGAGCTGGCAGTAGTTGTGCTCATCAGTGATGGAGTCACAGGAGCAACACAGAAGTAAAGTTCTGAAAGAAAAACTCAACTTCAGTTTTCTTTGCAGCAAATTAAACTGTGGAATATATCATATTACTGATCCACTTTGTAACTGTTTTTGTGGGAAAATAAAAGCCTTCTCTGATTTAGACTAATTAAACCCAAAGCCTTCATCTCGTTTTTGCTTTTTTTTTTAAACCCAAAAGACAAAAAAAACCTCCCTTCTGTTTACTACACTTTTCTTGTTCTATTGCTCCTTTCTCTATACCATCTTTTTTTCTTGTATCTTTCTTAAAGTTTGGTGCTTGAAGCTGGAGGTATTGTTCAAGCTGGGGCTTTAGCTAAAAACCAGACTAACAACCATTAATATGCTTCCTGTTTCTTGGATAGTAATGCCAATTCCCATGAAAAAACAGGTATGTTGAATCAGTGAATTGATGTGGAGTGCAGCCCAGCTGCATCGCAAGGCCTCTACTCTCCGAATCAGGCTCCTGAAATCATGGCAGTGGCTAAAAGCCCATGACTTTCTAACAATTCTGCACTCTAAAAAATTGCACCCAATTTTAGAGGTTTTAGAGAAACCTGTGTCCATAATTGCAAGAGCTAGGATTATACTCACTGGAATGAACTGTTCTTGCTAACACAGCATCAGCGAAAGTGTGAGCAAGGTCATAAAAATCATCAGCAGAATATGCAGTTTATTTCCTTGCTTCTCTTTTTAAAAACCTCCTCTGCTGATTCAGTCTTAAGGTCCTGTGCTGGGCCCAAGAGTTTCTTTCATGGAATACCAGTATTTAACTCTCAAGGGCTTTACAAGAATGAAACAACCTTGTAATGTCACAGAAAGTCTCTCACTGGTAATAAATGCAGATGTTAGAATAAAACACAGTGTTATCCCAATGGCTCTCATTGCAGCAGGGCCCAGTATGATCTCCTGCTTAAAGAACATCCTATTTCTGAAAAGTAATCTTCACACTGCATCTCAATTAGTTTGAAAAGCAACGTGTTGTTAATGTATTTTTATTTACAGGACCATAAGCATTATGGGCTTATGGAAATAACATGAGTGAGCTTATCTGATGATCCTGTCCCAAGCCATTCCAACAGTGATGGGCTCTCTTTGGGGCTTTTCTGCTTACTTTATTCCCTCTCTGGTAGAAGCAGCTGATCTGAAAAGCCACATGAATATACTCCTAGTACACATAATCCCTTTAGTTCCCTGCATGACTCTAATTGAACACATTGGCAGACTTTGTTTGTATTTAAATATTTTCATAGAAGGGAAAGTCATTCCAAGCTGATCACTTCATGAGGCCAAAAATTTCATTAGGAGTCATTTGAACAATTACAATAAATAAAAAAAGCATTATTTGTCAGTACAGTTGTGCCATAAACACTATAATTTATATTAAAAGAATTCCTGGTCCGTAATGAAATTTGTCTTTGTTTATGATAATCACCACAACAAATTTATTGAGTAAGAAAGAAAACACATATAGCTTTGTAATCCACAGTTAGGTTGTTCTATTTGAAATTTAATTCAGAAGTATAGAAAGGTTTCTTAGGACTGAAGGGATTATAGGTACAGTAATATCTAATAAGATTATAAAATGGAGGTGGTGGCTCACTGTAATAGAAACCCACTAAAACACAGGATGGGCAGGACTTTCTGGGTTATCAAATCCAGTCCCCAGGTACTGCAGACAACTGGATCACATGATCCATTTAATACATTTTGTGAGCTTCATGCTAAAACTAGGTATGGTTTCATCCCTATAATTTTTATACCCTCACTATGCAGGTGGATAAAGAACACCTAATTGATAGTCTAAATTATTCATGGCAAATTTATACCCACTTGCTCATACACCAAGATGGCCTACCTTTGATATTCCCCCTACATGATGTATTTACAGAAAGCAATCAAACCACATCTCACTCTTCAGCTGCTGGGCTAAACAAGCCCCTTGTGCTCGCTGTCCTTTCATGAAAGGTTTTCCAGTCTCCTCCTCCTCTTAGCAGTCCTTTGCTGTACCCATTTCATTAAGAACCCAGCTTTCTTTTACACAATCAGAATAATGAGTTTTATTCCAAACAAAATCTTGTTGGGGTCTTATTCAAAGATGTTCTTACTTCCTTTGTTTTGCTAGAAATGTCTCTCCTATTGCATTTTAGAGTTTCAGTTGCCTTTTCCATGCCCACGCTGCACTGGGGCAACTTGAAATCTTTCTGTGTCATTGTAGGTTTCCTGGAGAATTTTGCCTGCTGCTTACCTCCCTTACTACTTCTGTGGCCTCACCCTTCAGGGATAGTCAGCTCTTGCTGTGCAATATTCTGAACTTTCTCTACACTGATGATACTCCTAACTTGTTGACTTCAATGTTTTTTTATGATCAGATACCTCTATTTTCCAAATATGTCACTGATGAAAATAATAACAGTCAGTCTTAAGACTTACAGTTTAGGAGCCCTGAATAATTCCCTTTCAATACAGTTCAGCTTCCATACATTCCATGTATGCTTTGCAGTTCGTCTATAAATCTCAGACTTCTCCGTGCAGGAGATATAAATTTATACACGGTTCTTCATCAGCTATTTTATTCAAGTCCAGATAGACAGATTTCCCTTCTTTGTCTAGCTAATTAATTACTCTATCAAAGAAACCTATCAAATTAGTTTGATATTATCTAGCCTTGGTAAATGCCAGTTGCATTTTATTCTGTTTTCCAGTGGCTGTCATGACTTTTACAATTCTCTCCTCCCACATTCTTTCCAAAAGCTTGACATAAAATATTGCTGTACACAAACCAAAATATATTGTGCTTTTTCAGTGAAAAATCCATGTTTTATTTGTCTTTGGTATAGATTAGTTATTTGCATCAATATACAGTTTTGACTAGCAGGTAATGTTGAGCAGCAGTTATAGATTGGTTGACTCTATATTCCCAGCCGAAATGTATATGCATCCTTTTTCATTCTAAATAGTGTTAGTATCATTTTTCAAAAGGATTGGAATACAAATTTGGCATGCTGGTCCAACTGAGACACAGCCCCACATGCAACAGGGTCTCTTCTTGAACAGCTTTACAGTCACCTGATACATATTACCGCAGGCCTGGTTCCTACAGTATATCACCATGTCCCGCAGCCATAGGAAGGAGGAGGAGGAGAAGATCCAGCAGGCAGGAATTGTGCAGCAAGATTGATTGATTTAATTATTTTACAAACTCTTTTATAGACTTTTTTCTTCATAGTCTAATTGGACAAAGGACCAGCCACCCCTTGGGGGTGATTGGCCAAAATCCTAAAACATCTGTTATCAAAATATTTTTCTACTATACCATAAACAAGACTTTCCAAGGTTGCAGGTGGCTTGGTTGTTTACATTCCCTGCTACCTCTTCTGTGAGAGAGAAAAGTCTCTCACGGACTTAGAAAATAACAAAAAATCCTCACTAACAGCATTTTTGTACCTACAGATACATGTTGCAGAAAATCAGAGGACATGTACAATGACTTGTATGGGGATCAGAGGCATTGGGCATGGAAGAAATACAGAAACAGGGAAGAGTTAGGGAGGATTTGGCTGAGAGGTGCTGGATGGTTGTTTCAGATAGAGATAAATTACATATGGTGTTGTTTTCTTTGTGCTTAATTTTAATTATGTTGTGGACAGTACACAAATTGAAAGAAGAGCTGGTAAGAAACTACATCAAGACTTGAATTTCAAGTCCACGACTGACCCACAGACTTTGTGTGTCCTTGGGCAAAAGGCTTTGTTGTTTTTTTTTTCGTCTCACTGCCTCATCTGTAAAACAGAGATAACACTACTTCTTTTATCCCAACCTGACTATTTACATAATAAAAGCCTTTCCATGCATGACAGACTCTTATATATTTGTACAGCATCTAGAATAATGAGGACCTGGATCTTGGGACTACAACACAAACAATACACAACAATTAAGATTATACATCCATCCAAAATATACCTAATGCACCTCATACTACAGTACCTTGCCAGAGAGATATGACTTTATTCCACAGTGAACTCTGTTTCTTTGATTTCTGTGGTCCCTCCTTTTTTGCTGCTCTTTTGCCTAAGAAAAGCTTTGGCAGAGAGGTAGGTTTTACGTAAGTCAGGAGTCCTGTGACAATCCTTTTATGGTGTCCTGCAGGTGGAAGGCATGATGGACCCCGGAGTCTGAAGGGAATTGCATGAAACTGGGCAGCATCTTGCAGCACCTCTGAATTTCTGCAGCAGCTCTCCTGTGGCCCCATTCACCTCCCACTGGATCAGGAGAGATCTGCCTTGAAGGATGCTTGTCCTTCTGTGAAAAGGGAAAAGAAAGAGCCTCTCATCCATATTGTCCCTGGGGAGGACTGTGTACCCACCGCAGGTGAGCCCAGCACAGAACTGTCTTCTTGGTAAGCAAATCCTACACCCTTGGAGAGGTCTCACTACATTCTGGGGATGCAGCAGGAAATGCTGAATCTGCTCATCCTATTCCATGCTTGTGGGGTGGGGTACAGTAATAAGCATCCCCTCACCATCAACCTGGAGGCTACAGGATATCGGACATCCGTTATTGTGCTGCACGTTTTCCTAGAAAATGTTCTCTGAAGAGTTTATGCTCAGCTTGGAGAAAGTCAGCTTTCCCACGCCAGAACCTTTGGGAAATGGGAAGCTTTTTCCCCCTAGCCTGTATGCCCAGAAGGTAATGCCAAAATAGCGTTGGAGGTCGGGCTTGGTCTGCACTGCAATTTCTCTGCGAGCTGAGAGAAAATAAAACAGAGGGTGCTTGGCTGCCCTGAGCTGGTGTGTCCAGGCCCTGAGGCTGGGCTGGCTCTGCAGCTACTTGGCATGGAAAGGAGGAAAAACATGCATAAATTAGGAGCTCTTAAGGCCAGTTTTCTTCTTTGGTCCCAGAATAACTGGCCGAGGGCACTTGTATTGCGGCAGCAGACCAGCCCCTCCCTACTGACAGGTGACATTCTTTAGTGCTTCACTTGTGCTGGCAGAAACACCGCAACATTAATTACACTGTGCAGCACTGCCCTGGCTAAAAAACATGGATGCTTGTCCCCCCTCCTTTTCTTCACGAGATTTCTACAAACAAAAAAGAACAAGAGAAGTGATGGTAACTGCATTATTAGTAATACATAGTTGTAACAGATTAGTTTACTTTCCTGTCCTGCACAAGGAAGATTGCATTGTGCTGTGCCTATTGTTTTATGGGAACTCAGGCTGGATACCAGGTGTCTGTTACAAATGTTGGGCACCAAATTAAACACCCACACATACTGAAAGGACCAGCAACACGACAGGAAGAATTATTCATTTTGCCAGCAGTAAAATGACAAAGCAGAGGAGTGACAAATGCTCTAGATAAACCCAGAGCTCCAATTTAATGCATGGGATAAGGACCTCTTTTTCCAAATAAAGACTCCCAACTCTTGCAGTTTCTTACTTCTCCATAATTTAACTGTGCACATATTTGGCATTTAGAGTGTGACGGATTTACACATTTGCTATCAAATGAGCTGCAAGAGCTAATCAGCTCGGGCAGAATTGCACATATTAATGAAGAAGGCTCTTCTGCATGCCTGCGATGTAGACACCCACTTAACTGGGGCACCAGAGACTAATTTGAAAAGATTTTGTTCACGTAGCTCTTTTCCTATGATGAATGCTTGCAGGGAATCATGCTGTAGAGAGGGAGCAAGCAGTATCTGCAAAATCTGGCTAAATGGTTCTCATTACTGAGTGATGGAAGAGCAATAGGAAAGATAATTTATTAGTGGCTCAAAGCTAATGAGAATAATTAGCACTATGATGCTTTCTAAGCATAGAATAACTGTCCTCAAGGAGCGCTGTCTCCCTGCAGCAGTGCCGAGTGCTCGGGGCAGGAGGACAGGACTTCCAGGGGCAGGAATCTTACAAACCAAGGACCAGGTCGGGCAGCTGTGTGGAAACACCCACACATCCTATGGCCTGCATTAGAGCCATGATTTCCTAAATTTTTGGCTAACAGACCACTTTTTTTATGTCTCAAAACCAGCTACACTGGGCTGATGATTTATACTTAGCTTAACTCCTCAGAAACCAAGGATTGGAAATTGCTGCCTTGGATACTGAGATTTTTTGCAATATTGCATCACACAGTGCCTTCCAAGACCTTGCAAAAGCCAAGCCAGTCGACAGTGCTTTGCAGGAAGTATTTCAGCAGCAATGGTCAGTCCCCAGGAATCCTGGCTGCCAGCAGAAAAAATGGCATTTGGCTTCATTTCCTTTGTAGACACCCAGGTATCCTCCTTCCTCACTCTGTAAATAAAAGCAGGATGTGCAGAGAAAACCTATCATCTTCTTATGACCAGTCAAAGAAACTAATGGGAAAAATTCTGGTTTCCAATCAGTTCCAGCACAGAGCAGTAATGTACACAACCGGATTAGCCAAAGGGCTGCACTCCTGTGGTTCCAGCAGAGCCATGGAACGCTCAGGGATGCTGGGCTGCCAAAGGCAAAGGAAATGCCAGCGTTTGGCTACAGTGCTCAGCACCTGCTGATAAAAGCTGATTTTCCCCGACCTCTCAGTTTTCAGAATTTACTTCTGCAATCCCAGTGTTCCATTATAGACCCAATCACACTAAAGTAAGCTATTAAATTAAAACGAGGTGCACGTGGGCAGCAGTCCCCACTCTCCCGAGTGTCATTTGGAGCAAATAGCTTGTTTCATAGTTTGTAAAACGCAGTTGGCAGGGGTTCAGTGTTATTCTAGGAAATCCATGTAGGCAACATTTCTTTCTTGTAATATAGCACTATCAAGAATATGGAGAGTGATTTTACTTTTTATTTTTTAAAAGGCAAACAGACAAAACATCTGTAGGCTACGTCACCAGGTCTTGACGTTTCTTTTGAACAGCAGTTCGCCTCTAAAATCAAAATCACCCATAAAGCAATTCCATCTGAAACAAGACTCTCTGAAGCATTCTCTTAGAGCTTACTCATAATGGGAGTTTTATCTGCTTTTTTACTCCCAAATTAAATGCTGCACGAACATAGACCTTACCTCTCTCATCTCTTTTCACCAGTGATATCAATCTATCTTTGCAGATGACTATTGAGAGGATCTTAAGTTAGCAAGATTTGGGGACTTAATTTGGTTTAGATAAATTCCCAAGGCTGTTTCACCCAACTGCAACTATTTAGGAAGGGCTTGGGGGTCAACATGGCTGTCAGATCCAAAATGCAATTTAAAGCAGGGGGAAAGAGGAAATGGAGGTTTTTTTAGGCTGCTTTTCTTGACTCAGATTGGAAAGCAAGTCTCTTCCAGCCTCTCTTGGAGGAGTTGCTCTGGTTTGATCAAGTGAGGCCACAGTTACTGGGTAAGAGATAGATGGATTACAACAGAGCCAAATCATCCTCTGGGATCACAGGGACTGGGATAGAAGCCTATACTCATCTTGGGACTCCCAACTTGTGTTTGCCATATCCCAGAGCATTCACTCTCCTGGGAACTTTTCCCTCCTTTTGGCAGATGAAACAAGTCCAACATCTCAGGCTCTTTCATTAGATGGGAAAACCATTTCCTCTTCAGCTTCCAGTATGCACAAAAAGCTTGGCTTTGCTGCCCTTCATCTATTCGTCCAACCACACAGCAGGACTAACACAGCCCTGTGGGCTATTTATATCTTGTTTAAGCCAACACTAGGGAACAAAGTGATGCACAATCCTTGCTCAGCCTCTCTGCTGTGTACATGTTTTACCCTTCCTCGACAAGATTTAATCTGTTTAGGGTTAACTATGTAGCAGATGTCCAAGACCCTTGAATCACACCTTAAAAAGACTGAAAGACCAACCCCATAATTGCAAGAGCAGAATCTCTGATTCACTGCAAACCATTTGTTATCAGCAATTAAGTTTCTTGCTGATAAATGATTCATGACTTGAAAGCCCAGATTACTCACTTTTAACCATGGCAGAAATTCCTGTGTGATTATGAACGCCTGGGCTACGCATCTACTGCGACAGGCTGGAAACTCTGAATGTGTGAAATGACCAACCATTTAAATACAGAAAATAAGAGCTCTTACATATATTTTTCATTCACAGTTTTTAGAAAATAATAACATATTTCAATTTCAATGTGACTGATGTGAATATAAACATAAACTGACTTCACTAGCAAATAAAAACACCAAGTTTTGCTTTACTGGAGGCAACAGAACTAAAACAGTGTGACTGATATCCAGACCTGGCCTACTAATTAAAAAGGCTTGGAAGCAAAGCTCCAAGCTCCTGGTGCACTCTAGTTCACGGTAACTAAGGCTTTTGTCAGCCATTTGATGTAATCATTTATGTTGTTCAAAACTGTATTTTTCAAAAACCATTCAGACCATAAATCAGATGAGTCATGACCCTGTAACAGAAGGTAAAGTATTCTCAAATATTTTATATTTGTGCGTTAACACATGATTAGCCAAGAAAAAAATGAATGCCCAAGTCCAAGAAGTAACTGACAAAAGACTGAAGGGAAAAATGAGAATTCCTGATTTTATTATGGTGTAACCGGCTGTAAGGAATTACTAGTCTGAAGCACAGTGTGCAATTGTCTTATCCTAAACATTTACTAAAGCCTATAATTCAGAATGATCCTGACTAGTGAAGTCACCATTGGCAAGCTATCATTTTTTTCTTTCTTATTTTTGAAGAAGTCTACATTTCTCACCAATTAGCACAAACATAGGCACAGCCTATGCACAGAAATGCTCAACATTTTCTGGAGGCTGTTATTTCGTTAGTGCCAGCTGCTTTGACTCTGAGATCAAAAGAGATGCAGCAAGTTCTGGACTGATCATATTTGATAGTTTGCTAAAAGCAGAAGAATTCCTGTTTGAGATCAAATGACATCAATATGTAGTTTCCTAAATGCAGGGTGGAGTGCCTGCTACTTACGTGAGGATAGCTTGAAATAAAGAATTACCATGATCTTCTGTAAAAGTGCTATACACAACATAAGTAACTGTGCTAATTGAAAGGGAAAAAAACAGAGTAAGAGACTTCATAAATTAAGCTACTTTTACATTTTAACATTATGTACTATCAGGCAGCTGATTTTTTTGGGTGAAGAGGCTCATCAGGTGCCTAATAAGAGAAGATACTTGGCACAGCTCCATGGCCATTCCAACTGATGTCATGGTTAACAAGCTGGCTACCATACAAGGCCAATCAGGCTGCTGGTATTCCACAATACTCACTAATGGCTTCAGCAGCTTAACGGTGCCAAATATACAGTGCCATTAATTAGGCAAGAGAGGGAAGGAAAAAACACCCAGGAAGGAGATAAGATGCCATTCACCTCCTGAGCAGCCCCTCAGCACGGCCTGCAGGTCCAAACTAGAAGAAAACTAGACAGGCAGACTGAGGAGCAAGAGGAATGTTTCAGACCCAGGTCACAGCTCTCTGCTGTGGGAAGCTGTTCTGTGCCCCCTGGAGTGCCAGGGCAGAGGGAGGCTGACCCTCACACCACCACACACCTGCAGTGCTGCCCAGCACTCCCCAAGGCTGGGATGTCCCAGCCACGGGCAGTGGGAACTCGTCCTGCATGCACCGGCTCTTCCTAAGCCACCACCAGCTGTGGTCATTGGCCCAGCGGGGAAGACGCTGAACAAGGCTGATTAATGATAAAAATACTTGTCTTTTTAAAAATTTATTTCTAGTTCAAGGTGAATCCTGCCCCTCCCTCTCCCCTCCTGTGAAGACAGAAGTACTTCCAGATCAACTTTTTTTTTTGCTTAAGCATCAAAAGTGTAACACATTTCAACTGCTGCTGATACAGGTTTTACAGTGATGACTGTCAGAGAGAGATTGTTTGTGCAACTCCTTAAGGAGCAAAAAGGAAAAATCCCTCCTACAAATGAAGATAAACTTTTGGAATGTAAACAGGTAATACACACAATTACTGCATTACTGTAAGTATTATGCATTTAGTATTATGCATTTATCAGAACAGCTGAACATAACACTTTACAACAGATATTTGATATGACCCAATCATAACTTGAAGGGAGACTGTTCCCTGTAAGAGTAACCATGTACCTCTATAAGATAATCATTCCTGCCATAACTCACAGATAATACAGTATTGATGCCAAAGAAGGAGGGTTTTTCATTTCACCCATGCTCTGCTGATTTTTGATGTGTGGCTTAATTCACTCAATAAATTTTATAAAGGTATGTAAACAGTTCTGATTTAAAGACCAGAGAGGTTTAAATGAAATTAACAGATCTGGACTGGTCAATGTTAATGTCTTCATTAACTCAGATACCTTATTTATCCCTGAGCACCTTAAAATTGTTCCCCCCAAATCTCAGTCACAAACACATAACTATTTCACAAGAATGTAAAACTGCATTTGAATAAATCTGTGACTTACAAATCCCATTTTCCTGGACTGATTTAAACAAAATGTAACAAAACAAACCCAAACCAAACCGTGTCCCCTCCCCTTTGTTTTTTACATATACTGCAATACCGGAACAAAAATTTCACCCTAACAAACAACATCACCTACAGACACACTACAGACTACAAAAATATTGCATAGGAGTGTCAGTGGGCATAGTCTCCCAACATGAGAGAGAATGCTAAGTTTTCTTTAAAACATTATGGCAACATTCTAATTTATTTTCCTTTTAAAAATCAAGTGGTTTCACTTTATTTCAAAATTGTACAAAATGGCCATGGCTATTTATAAAAAAAAAGTCTCTGTCTTGAGAATATGTGAAGTCTCAGGTGCATCAACAAAGGACCTGGAACCATTCACAGTGCAGCGGAAAGCTTCTTTTGAGGCAAAAACTACAGTTCATCCTTCTTCTTGCCTACTCTTTCATGATCTCTTTCTCTCAGGGTTCGCATGAAAGTGGTGAATCCAGACTCCTGGTTTTGAAGGAAGAAAAATATGGGTCATATTTTTACCAACAAAGCAAAACAATGCATCAAGAACACTTTGAGCTTCTGTATCCCAGCAGAATATAAACTAAGGAGCAGTTGTTTAGTTTCTGTACCCCATGGCAGAACAGAAACTAAGGAGCAGTTACTGCTTCTGCATTGCCTCATCATACCATGCTCTGCTCCAGTGCTGCTCCAGTGCAATGCAAGGGGAAAATATCCATGCGCATCCCACGTGTCAAACTTTGAAGAGATGGGACACAGAGAAAAAGGCCCTAAAACTCACAGGACAAGGTAAAATCTGTCACTAGAACTGCCATTGATGCCTTTTTGTTGAAAACACTCAAAAGACATTTTCAAGCTGCCTTGTATGTTATTTGTGTCATTTTAAAAGCAGTTACTGGATTGTTTGTTGACTATATACACACTTGCCACTCATCCTCTAACAGTTTTGATCACGATTTTCCTCCTTTTCCAAACATTCCAATGATGGAAATAACTTTTTTTTTAATTACTACTAAAATTACTATCAAAAATTTTCAACCTGGTTGTCTAGATTCCAACCTCTGTATTTCAACAACTTATGATTTAAGGCTGTTGAATGCCAGCAGCTTCCTTTTCCAAGGAAAGCTGTGAACACAGTTCTCAGGCATTTCAGAAGGCTCAGATGGGTGGAGATGTTAACACCTGTGTTGGAATACACTGCCTACTGGTACCCCAACACTGAAGTTTTCTGGGCAAGTAGCACTGCTCCCACCCAATCTGACCATTTTTGCATTTAAACCATCACACAATCTACCACTCAAAACTGATGATGAAGAGGTATTTTCCAAAGGTAGAGAGCAACTAAAAGAAGTCAAAGACTTTAAACAATGCTGGGGAACAACAAAACAAAATAAACCAAAACCAAACCACAAAGCTTTTAGAAGGCTGAACAACAAAAACACTTTCCTAAAACTATTGACTATTCTTCCACTGAAAATAAATGAAGTGACAAGCTTCGGCCATTTGTCACCTGGAGATATCTGGCAATCAACAGCCCCTACAAAAGGCACTGTGCTAAGCACTGCCTCCAGCATTACCATGATAAGAGATAAACCCTAATTCAATGCTGCACAAGCAGAAGCCAGTAGGTCCCCAGAGAGGTGGAAGGGGAACAGCCAACAGCAGAGATATTGGGATGTTCCTGTTGGGTAACTTTTACCCAAGAAAGGTTGGCTGCATATAGGGGATTTGTTAGTCCACTATCCAGCGTAAGGACAAGTATCTCCCAACTGCTGTGCCTCAGAGCACTCCTGTGTTGGATAGAAATTCTTTTTATGAGCCCCCACGGATCCTTTCTTTCATTTATAGTTTCTCTAAGTATGGGTTAGAGATGCAAAAACTGCGGCTGAAATCTTACTTCAATTGTTGGCTACTGCACCCATCTTTACTTTTAAGAAAAGATCCAGAATTGGAACTAAAACTCCATAACAACGGCTGGATCAGCACCATGAAATGGTAATTACTGGGGTCCAAGTATGCTGAAGAAAACTGGGAGGCGAAGCTTCATGAAAGCTTCCCCAAGATCCTGACTAACAGAGAACCTCAGAACCTGGCTTTTAAATTCATGCTTCTACATAATTTTCTGAGCTCTAAGAGCAGCAATAACTTTCAGGTAAGAATCTTTTTTCAAAATCACTGCATGGCTCAAAGACCCCAAGTTTTTCTTGCAGGTAATCAATGGCTGCCTGAGGAGTAACCTCCCTCTAGGAGGTTATGACAAAAGCAGCCCACAAATAATTTAACTGCTTCCTTATTTTCAGGCACTTTACAACCACTGAAGGCATTATGCCATTTCTGCCCCCATTTCTTGCCCTCATAGCATATAATTAGCTGGCCACAGCAGGACAAAAGAATGAAACTTCAGCCCAGGGGTAGATGGCATGATTTTTCTTCCCATCCGGAGTGCCAGGAGTGAATCTGATTCAGGGCAAATGAGATATTTACTTTCCCCTAGTCTCCAAAGGACAGCTTTGTCCTGGCCATAAAACCAATGGTCTGTCACCATTTGGCAGCCTAGTGGACCTGTAACACGTTTGCAGTGTCCATGCAATCCAGAACTGACAGGAGTTAAGTCCTGTGTTTTCTGGCATTTCTGCCAGCAGCACATGCAATAAACCCTTCCCTTTCACTCAGTCCAAATTCACTGACAGACTTCAGCTTAAAGAATAAAATATACAAAGAGCATTACCAAATCTAATCCTTTTTCCTCTTCTCATGTTCCTAAAAATAGACCAAGTGTGTTCCTAATGCAGAGATGTACAGGATTGTGGTACAATCCATGTAAGACAGCAACAGAGGCAGTTCAACATTCTTCCAGCATGGTAGAAATTCACTCTGCAGTGTTCATTTGCAAGGCAGGACAGCCAGGGAGACTTTCCTCCCTGTACCAGGTGATAACTCTTGCTTTCACTTACCCCTCGATCTCCCGTATATTTTTCCACAAATTTCCCATAGTTGTAATAGTTGAAGGTGGGGTAGCCATCAACCCCCTCCTGCTTACACAGGTCATGATTCTGTCCTTTGGCACAGTCCACTGCAGCGTAGGCGATCTGAAACACAAGAGATCATGCTGAGGCAGGAGAAGACAAAGCAAGAGCCCACTTCATGGTGATGCTGCTGCATCTTAGCCTTAGCAATGTGAGAGGTCCAAGTCTTCTGCCAAACATGCAATGGCTTCTGTAAAGGTTCAGCTGTGGAGGGAGAGCAGAGGATGGTCATCACCTGGCCTGTGCAGTTGCATGACATGTTCAACTCACAGAGCAGAAAATCACCTTCCCACTTAGCTCTGCATTCAACTCCAAACAGGAAATCCAGAGGCTGGGTTAATAAAACCAAATCCAAGCACAGTGGTCACAGCTCTGTCATGCTGCAATATTTTTCTTCCACTTTGGTTTTAAGTGATGAACAGTGACAGTGGCTTTGCTGACACTAATGATCCAGCTAACCCATCCTCCTTCCTGTGGCATGGCTAATGCTCGGAGAAGTTACCAAACATGGATGGTCACTTAGCCTATTCAGAGATTAATGATTTCTACTCCAAATAGCTTTTCTAAACTCCATGCAGCTCTTCCAAGGTCAAATGGGGATGGATAAGAGGACAGGGCATTGTCTACCAAGCACTGCACATAGGGAAGAAGGCTGCTTGCTTACAGTCTCAGCCTGGGTTTGTATTTCCTTTCTTGTCTTTTTTCAGGACTGTACATTATATGCAGCCATTAGCAAAATGGGCTTTAATTCCTTTTGAAATCTCTAGATGCTACTGTCACATAGACAAACCCTGAGTAGGAAAGAGCCTTGCCACACTTACAGCCTGTTGGCAGTGGAGCAACACCCTCAGTCCCTGCCTGCTTCCACACAGGCAGGGTGAGGAAACACAACCTCAGAGCCCCAGAGCAGCAGCTCTGAACATTCAAGTCCTGACTGTCTGAAGAATTAAGGAGGGGCTGCCCTTAACAGATCTGATGCTGAAATAAAATGTAATTCATAGGCTTCTACTCAAAGCAACTGAACCCTGTGCTGTGATTTCACCCTGACTGCTCCTGTGAGCAGCAGTTCGGGCTCTGAATGCAGGCTGCTCACACAAGCTCTGCCTTCACAGCGCAAGCCAGGCCCTGCTGAAGGGCAAGCATGTTAAAGTACAATCTATGTAAAAAAAAACAAACAAATCAGAGGAATGACATTTTGCAACTTTTTTGTGGGTTGCAATTTATCAAGTGCTAATTTCAGAGCAGACACATCTTAATTTGAAATTTCCGTTCCACAAGCCTCCTTCAAACAACTGATCGAAATACCTTTTGCTAGCATGACTTTAGGGATGCAGTTGAACTGTGCTTCCATAATTAAAAGATCACTTAATATTCCACAAAGCCCTCCTGCTTCATGGTGACACTGTCAAAATGAGAAAACCTGATCTCATTCTCCTAGCAGTAATTGAAAGAGATTGGCAAAGCCAACTTCAGTTAATTTGCTTGTTTTGTTACGACTTTGAAAGCCCAACAAGACAATACTCAGTATGATCTTGCTTACTCTATCTTCAGGTGGAAAGTACTAGATAAATGAACAGTGTTCTTACCTTAAATATCTGGTTTTTGATTTTAAACATTAATAAGGCTATTACAGAACCAGGATTCTTGAGAGCTGTTAAAAACATGTATGAGCCCTTTTTTTTTTCTTTCTGTAAACACAGACTCCTACACATTCAGGTCCAATTTAAATGAAAGGTTAGAAATAATAAATTGCAGAAGAGTTTCATCTAAGTATTCCTGCCTTCCTGACCTTAGCAACCAGCCAAAATTTAGAGATCTGTTGGCTACTTCTGTGTAAAGAAAGGCTTAGAATGGAGACAAACATTTATTTGATGACACAGCATGAAGGTAGAAAGAATACTGAAGTCCTGGTTTCCTAAAAACTAGAAGAATAAATAAAATAAATTTTTTCTCACTGCTCTAAATATCACACAGAGAGAGATTACAGCCAGAAAAAGGAGAAGGTATGCATGTACTCATCCAGATCTTAGTAGCTGGTTTGAGGCATGAAGCTGTTGTGACTGATGATCCATCTGTTCTTAGTGTCTTGGACATTAAGAAAATTAGTTTTTAGTACACTGGAAGGAAGAAGTAAGAGAAGCTCTCTTTATCTGTACCTCTGGAAACATCTAAACTGGTACTGGCTGGAGCAAAGAGTCCATTTTCATTTACAAAAAGCTTTTGTGAGAACAGCCCCCAGTGAGGAGAGGGTGCAGTGCAGGAATGCAATGCTACAAGCCACTGTTAACCTTGTTCAGAACATCTTCACCTGTTGCCTCACAACAGACGACTGATGGACGTTAAGGAGGTGGCTTCTGACAGAAACACTCAGTAGCGTCCTTGAGACACAGCTCTCCTCAGCACATGGAAACCTAAGCTGGACCATCTGTGTATTAGTTGTGCACACAGAGATCCCAGTCTGCGTCATCCACAGCAGCCACATGAGTCCAATGCTGTGTCTAACAGGTCTAATGGCACATCTGGAATAGCATTTGGGAGACATGTCCGTGGTCTGTCCTCTCTGCAATGCTCCTAATGCAAGCTCCCACACAGCCCCACCACTGCTCCTGCAAACACCGTTTTGAGCCCAGCTCTTCAGAACACACACATTTGGTTGGTTTTACAGCCAGTGAGAGAAGAGGACGGCGATTTTCAAAAGCCTTGTAACTCATACCGACGTGAGCAAAATTTCATAGAGAAACATCTGATTCCCAAGACTGTATCTGAGGCTGCATTTCAATGACTGCTGCCAACAGTGGCTGAGTAAGAGTACTTAGGAGAGCTTGAGTGATTGCTTTAGATTGGAAATGTTAAGGCAGCCTAAATATAGAGGCTGCTACCATCTCTGTGCACTCATTATCATAGCATCACAGTCCTAATTGTCTTGCCTGTCTCACAGCGGAAGATCAAATACAGTGCACTGAGAGAAAAGTGATGCTGGAAAACACTTGTAGCAAAACACACTTCTGGACTGAGGACCAATTCTTCTCTCAATTCTATCAACTCCAGACAGCTGAACTCTGAGACACACCAGAATTTCAACAAATAGCACTGATGCCCTTTTGCTTTGTGTTTTCATGGACTGTCAATACTGAGCTCCATTGCTGGTAGAGGTGTGTCCTACTAGAGTGAATTCCTGCATGGCTCTACTGAAAGGCTGCATGTAGAAAGATGCAGAGTCCTGGCTCAAGTGAGCAGTGATCCACTGTAGGTGGAGTTTCCCCTCATTCTCAACCCTCTTAGCAACAGGCAGCTTTTCTGCTTCACTAAAGAAGGAAACTGAGTCAGGAAAAAAAACACCCCAGAAAATCTCTCTCAAAATGTAGTCAGACTTCTGGAGAATATTCCTCTCAGAATTTATCTTCATATTCAACTACCTGCAACAAGTTACACAGAAGTTCACTGGACAGCACAGGTTCACAAGACCTACATGCTTTGACCTACAAACCCACTAGGTTTATTCAACCAGAAACTGCAGATATTAAGCATAAGGTATCTGTGATAGGTGTCCAGGAGCCAAGACACTTGGCATCACCTCTCACGAATTCCCTCTCATGAAGAGGCAAAAACCCTCTAAAAATCTGTGAAAGAAACTCTGCTAACACTGGTCTCACGTTTATGTGTGTTTGTATATATATATATGTCCATTATGGAAAAATCCACTGTAACAGCTTTCAGAAGGCAAGACTGATTTTATGGAGATTTTGATTGTTAGGGCTAAAATTTAATTTCTTGAGCTTTCCTCTAACCAGAGGGGAAAATCCACTGAAAAAACATTTCAGGGAGAAAAAACTGTAAGTGCTTTATCTGCTACATGCACAAAACTCCATGGGATTATGGATTCTCTATAACCCAAAGCCCTGCTGCCTCAGATATTGACAATACATCATTATATACAAGTTCTTTCTCCAGAGCCAATGCTGTTCAGGTCTATCACCAGCCTGGTTCAGCAGCTGTACCAGGAGTAGAAACATTATCAAATGAAAAGATAATCAATCAGAGACTGTGGACCCCAGAGGAAGTTTCTTGGAGTACATCCAACTTTCTTAATTTTACAGGTAGTTCCTCACCACTGGTATGCACCCTATAATCATTAATAATATCAGGTGAGTACGTGTAGTAATGGATAATATTGATAACAACAGCAACAACAATAACCCACAAAATAAGTATGCATTTTTCCATAGTAAGTACAGGTTAATATGAGTCTAGCAACATATGGGACTGGAAAATACCTTTACTTGAAAAAGGAATACCACAATAATTTTTCATGGTTTTACCAAAAAACTGGGAGCTTAACTACAGGGTTGCAAACTTAACTCAGTATGGCAATAGACCGTGAGCAGTGTATGAGCAGCTCTGAAGAGCTCTGAGGAAGTAGGGCATGGCATGTTTTTCAGATGAAGAGGACTGATCACAAAAGCTGAGCTGTTGCAAAAACCAGAACTTTTCATTTAGGTGCTTCAGTAGAAGTGGAGCTATGCTGAAAATGTGACCACTGATCTCCATGTGCCCCAACTGTACCAGAAGGGTGATGCCTTATTTTGTTACTAAGTGTTAGAAGGAAAGAGAAGTACTTGCAGTATAATCTAATCATACATCATGAATCACAGTTTCCATCCAACAGAATTATGAAATAACTTTTTGCTCTAGAGGGATCTTACAGGTAAGAAACACAATTACATTCAACGGTTCAAACAGCTGTGTAGAAAATTGAAAGTGGGATCCCTTGACCTTCCAGGTAACTCCTCCTTTCTGTTCTTAAAGCTCTTTCTTTTTAACAGTTTGTCTCCCAGTCACCATGTGATGATACAGTAAAAATAACCCCTGCAGTCACAGTTGCTCTCCTGTTAAAGTATGTACTGCCACACACTGGTTTATTGATTCAAGGAAATAAATCCCTGCTAGAGCTAATATTGACTTTTGTTATGAAAATGGAAGTGAATAGCTAACTGAATATTGATTTCAGAGAGGAATGATATTTGATAAGCTTAAAAAAAGCAAAAACAAAATTGCAGCATGGAAATAAATGCTTCCAACCAACATTTTTAAAGTATAATCAATTCCAGATGACAATTACCTGATTACTAGTAAAAAAGTCTGTTGTTGCCAAATGTCTTAAAAACACTTATAAATAAGACAGATGTGCATTCTTCCCTATGATTACTCCATAGGTTTTAATTGATGTCGCCTCTTCTGGATCCTGACAGCAGTTAGGGGCTGGTCTGCTAAAGCTTGTTGCAACGGAGCTACTGTTCTCAAAGTGAAAGGCCTTGCAAATGGGACATTCATTATTAGTTGCCCAGATGTGGCATGGCAGCATTACAGGAGGTGCAGTTCATCAGCTCTTCTCAAAGCAGGCCTATTTGCAAAGGGGACATCCATTAGTGCACCATGATGTACAGTGCTAACATCACCATATTTAATGAGTCTAATTAAAAAGAAATTCAGCACATGCTTTTTAAGCAAACAGGGATCAAATTCCTTGCCGAACTAAAATATTAACTCATTTGGATAACTCTGCACAGTCATTTGATTGGTATAATCATTTTAAACTGTGATTCACAATACACATCAGGGACCCACCAGTTTCACTGCTGACTGGCAGCCCCCCACTAACACCCCAGCTCACCCCACTTGCTGCACCCTTTCCAGCAATCTCTGCCACAGCTGTTTCTGTCAGAACTCACTAGAATGCAGCTGTGGTGCTCTGATTTGGGTCAATGCATTTGTACAGGAACAGTCTCCTGTGAAAATGGAAAGACTGGTCAAAGAGCAGTCCTTTTGCAGGAGTGCCAGAGATTTGTTACTGAGAGGCCTTGAGGAGTCAAGAGCTTTCCTTCTGCAAATCCAAGCTGGAAGATCACAAATCAGTTCCTTCAAGCTGAGCTTTAGGATCAGCCAAAAGGCAGAATGCAGATTTTTTTAAAGATTTCATTTTCAAGAAAGACTATGGAGCAGTTACTGAACATGCCTTCCTGCTCTTCAATCTGTTCAGCCAAGTGACAACCCTCACATTTGCATTTTCTGACGTCCACTGGTCACTGCCAGAACTTGAGCTGTGGGGCACTGGCCAAAGGCTTTCCCCTGGCAGCTGTTTGCTAAGGCCACAGCACCCCAAGGTAAGAATGCTCCAGATGGCTTTTTTTTTTCCTTTTAAATAACTGAAACAATACACTCACTGCCACTGGAGTAGCCTCTCCACTGATCTGGTCGTACTGGCACTGAATTTCTCCAGGAAGATGGAAAGATTGGAGGCTCTGGTTTGTGAGTCCCAGCCCAAGCCGTGCTTTGCAGCAGCCACAGGACTGCCCCAGGCCAGCGAGCAGGCTGGGGATTCCTGCTAAAACCACCAGCAGTGATGTGGCCAATGAGAGCTGACATTTGGGGCCAATGTTCTGAGCAGTGCATTTTTAAACTCCAACTCCAGCAGTGCAGATGATGAAAAAGTACAGAGCATTACACACAGCCCCGGGGGAGGGGGGCTCCTGCGCCAAAACCACCCCCTTGCAGTCAATCTGCAGAGCCAGAGACACATATTTAACAGCTTCAAGCTCTGCTCATCTTCAAAATTCCTATGTAAAGACTCAAAGTCTCCCAAAGGATACCTTTTAAGATACCATTTATAACCAATTCAAGGCTGGAAAGTTTTTGATTGTTCTTTCGCTTCTGCAGGATTAAATGTTTAATTAAAAGACCCTTCTTTTAAAAAGAAGATAAAGTTTAAATGCTACCATACTCTGTTAAGTGAAAAACTTTTCTCCAGGGAAACAAAAAAAGGACACTACTACAGAAATGAAGTAGTGAAAAATAACTACTACTTAAAATGAAAATTAGTAATCTTGCCCTGTTTTTGAAAGCATAAATATTCCTTCCTCTTTAGCAGTGATTTTACCTAAGTTTGAAACCCTACAGAAACTACAAATTAGTTTGAAGGCTCAGTCCAGTTTGAAACATGGGAATATGCCCCGTGCTGCTTCTGGAAACAGCAATGTACCCTTCTAAAGTCTAAACCAGTTTGTTTTCTTTTCCACAATGGCACAAACCGGCAGCAAGGAGCACCTTGGCAGGTTATAGCTGTACACAATTAAATAGGGGCTCCCAACATAATCAATCCCTGGCACTTTCATAAGTCATTGGGGTGGAATAACACCATTCTCCCTAACTGCACACACTTCTTTCTTTAAAACTGTACCAGCCTTAATATTCCCTACTGTCTCTCCTGTTCCAACTCATTACATTTTATATCTCTCCACTTTGGCCTTAAACTGAATCAAGAGTTGCAACTGTCAATCACTGCTCCGCTCTTGCAGTCCTTTCATAACCTGCAGTCTGAAGGAAAAGCTTCCCAGGCCTGCATTTCCCACCACCACCCTGTCCAACTAACTGTGCCATGATTCAGATTGCTTGTTGATACATCCTGGGGCTCTAATAAGCAAGTTTCACATTGTTTGGTACATTTGTTTCACCTCCTCTGACTGAAATTTTAATGAGTTTAGGAAAGAGAGGCTACCTTGGGAACTACCAGAAAAGTGGGAAAACAAGGATACTTTCTGAGAGAGCTTGGAAACAAACAAGTAACCAAAAGGCATCTGAGCAAACTAATTTACAGCAATAGGAGAATTAAAAGCTGCATGCCTATGAATCTACTGTGTGCCAGAGGGCAGAAGCGATGGACTCCTAATTTAATGCAGTCAGTGATACAAGAATGATTTGTTTCTTGCCAATCTGATGCATCTTATGTGAGTTACAGAACAGACGAGAGGAAAAGAAAAAAGTTACAAAAATTCTTCTGTTATGGAGTACAACTGTTACAAAATTACCTCTTCATTTAGAATGTAGAATAGGATAAAATATTTCAGTTGGATGGGACCTACAAGGATTATCTAGTCCAGCCGCCTGACCAATTCAGGCCAAAAGTTAAAGCCTGTTGTTAAGATGTTGTCCAAATGTCCCTTAAACACTGACAGGCTCAGGGCATTGACCACCTCTCTCAGGAAGCCTGTTCCAGGGACTGATCACCATCTTGGTAAAGAAGTGTTTCCTACTGTGCAGTCAGAACCTCCCCTGGCACAGCTCTGAACTATTTCCATGTGTTCTGTCACTGGATTCCAGGGAGAAGAGCTCAGCATCTCCATTTCCCCTCCTGAGGAAGGTGTAGAGAACAATTTCCATATTAAATTGCCAATCTTTTCCTTACCACACCTTAACACAAAGTAATTGTGAAGTTGGAACAAATTCAGAGATCAGAATGAAATACGGTTCACTGAAAGATAACAAACAGGTTCCTAGCTAGTTATCTGGTTAAATCCAGGGGCTCAAGTGGGTTTTTTAAAATCCTAGATCTGCATGTGCTGAGTTAAAATGGTTCAGCTGTTGCAAGGAAATTACCCAGTGTGATTCAGCCATCAGATGCATTTTCAAGGCAGAAGCATCAGGGTCCTAGAGGAACATCCTGGGCTCAAGTCAGCCAATTAACAGAAATAAATTGTATTTTGTGCTATGCAAGCAAGGATTAGTTATATGATTGAGGTTTTCAGGACTATCACACAACTTGTGGTTTCTCTACATGCACCCTAACAGCTGACAAAAGTTGAAGGGGAATGGAGATGATGTGAATTATCTTTATTTAATCCCTCAATGAGAAAGAATTGTGTTTCACTTCATACAAAGTAACTCTTACACAAAGACTTAAACATAAGACAGCAAATTAGGGAAAAAAGAATAGGTTGGAAGTATAACTCAATTTGACCAAAAAAGATACAACCCCTATGATGCAGATACATTTCTTTTAGTGTAACAGGAATTTTATCTACAAACCTATCACCTTATCAATAAGCAAAGCCTATAAAGTACAAATTATGGAAAGCATTCTTAAATATCACAGAAATAATTAACAGCAAGTTACCTTGCGATCTTCTTTAAAGACTTCAGCAGCAGTTGTGAAATGTGGAATGGCATTTTTACAGTGGGGACACCCTGTTTGACACAGGAAGAAAAAGACATCATAAACTTTAGTTGTAGGAAAGATACTGGGACAAAAGTCAAGACACAAGGTGAATCAGTGGGAAATTTGAATTAAAAATTATCCAGTCCTGGGATGAGAAGGACAGAGCATGTGTAGACCATGTGTCAGCTACACAAAAGTAGGCACATATTTAAAATGTCTCTGACTTCAAGGAGTTTAAGTGTACATTTCCAGTTACACAACATCCCATACAGGGGCCATGGCGTAGGGGGCTTTTCTGTACCACCAGTCCCCTAAGGGCACTTTAGGACCACCAGCCACAGACAGATCATTGCCCTGCTCTGTACCTCCTGGTATCACCATGTAGGTTATTACTGCTGTTGCCACAGCTACCAGCTACATTTGGGCATGGGAATAAAGACAGCATGGCTGGGAACAGAAGGAGATTGGAAGTTGGAAAGGAAGTTGCTGGGAGCATTTGTAAGTGTTTGGAAATGGCCTGTGTTAAAGCCAACCCATTGGGAATGTAAGGGAGGGGAAGAGAAGCAAATCCAAAAGGCCAGACACCATTCATGGATGGAGAGCAGGTGTCCAATCCCGGGTTAGGATGACTGTTGCTGGCCTTCCTGGAGACCTTCCTGCTGTTCACCACAAATGGACAACCCCTGAAGAGTTTCACAGACACAGCACACAGGAACCCAGAGTTTTGTATGGGAGATAGGCTGATACTTCTTTGTACCACTGCAGCATTGAACAAAAGGCCAGATGATCCCTTGCTTTAAAATACACTGAATTTACTCAAACATTTCAGAAGAAGTTACAGAAGGGAAACTAGAACTGCTGTCTTGATTCGAGGTCTAGATGTGAGTGCTCTTAATTCAGAAGCAATGTCTACAAGTTATTGTCTATGAATAATCTATCAAAACATCATTACTATACTAAATAAGGCTTTGAAAAGGAAAGTACCTGCAGATGTGTAACAAATTACTTTTTTCAAACCCAGCACAGAGGCTGATCCCAAGCAAAGACTCAGGACACTATTTTTTGCGTAGATGCATATTAAAAAAAGGCCCAGACTGTGTAATGCTGACGAAGGAGTTAATCCTGCTATTATTTCTGGATAGGAACAGAAAAATCACAAATGAGTTGCTCACAAACACCAATTATAGCTTATGCTAGTGTTGTTTACCAGTATTTTACATTATGAGCAAGTGTTACTTTGAAGTCAGGACTGAACAAATGCCCTCTTAGGAGACTTGCAGCCACCTTCCTAAGCTACACTCACTCTTTCAGCTGACAAGAAAAATATTACCTGTGCATAAACACTGCTCACCCCTTTCCATAAAGGAAAGGCTGAATACCCCTTTCAGCTTCACCAAAATGTAACTGCATTGCTTACATGCACTGGTTTGAATTGTAGAGCATTTCTTTCTTTGGAATAGGATTCTGAAAGCACTGCAGTGACACACCTGTGTAAATACACTGAGAGTCTATGCAGTAGCTAAGAACACCAGAAAGTCAAGGGAACGTTTCCTGGGAAACTGAGGCACTTCTGTAAACCCATCTTAATGGCTTCAAACTCTTTATGCAGCACGATGGCAGCTATCCTGTAGCAGCTGTGTTTCAGTGGGAGATAGTGCAGTGTTCTACAGCTTACAAACTATTAACCTTGTTGAGTCATTCAGCATTTGCCTGGGAGAAAACGGTCAAGAAAGAAAAGGAGGAGGAGGACGAGGAGGAAGAGAAGAAAGAAGAGGTGGAGGCTAGGGTTTCAGGCTGCTCCCATGTCCATCAGCCCACTTTGGTGACCCTTCTTCTCTCGTACCACTTGTCTGTCCTGTCTGCCTGATACTGAAGAGCATGCAGGTCAAGCCTGCCTATTAACACATCTTGGATAATTTCCTGTACTGTGGGGGATTGCCTTGGTTGACTTGTTAACATTGCTCTACACAAATAAATCAGAACTGGTGACAACATCTAAAAACAATTTCATAAACAAAAAATGTCATCTAAAACAGGAATACTTGTTCTTAACTACATGCTGCAGTTTTTCTGGAAAACACTTCCAACTGTTACACTAAAACATAAAGGCTCCTAAAAACTTAAACCCTTCAGGTTCCCTTTTTTTGCTTATGATCCTGAGCTTGGAATTTAGATTTCACCAAAGAACATCTTTTAAACCCTTAATAGAAGATGTTTCAGGACAGTAAGGCCTCTCTCAAAGCCTCTAGTGAAGCTGTAGCAGAAAAGCTCTTCATGAGCCCCACTCCTCAAGAAAATCAGAACACAAATAACAAGCATATTGTTCCACACAAAAATACCATATCTGATACCAAATCACGAGAGGTTACCTTCATTTAGCCATCTGAAGCTCCATCCCTCCTCCCTTCACTTCTCTCTTGGCCCAACCGCTTTTCTTTACTGCACTGTGCTCGCAAAACTAAAACACAACCATATGGCTTTTGGCAGAGCTGCCTCCACGTCCAGTAGGCATTTTGTTAGCCTTGGACATCCATCCACGGAACAGATGTGAATGCTACACTGAATTCCCGAGGAGTTTCAAGGAGTCACTGAAAAAGGGGGAAGGAGCACATCATATGGAACAGCAGAACTTCATCTGTTACAACTTAGAAGGATTGCCAAATGCAGCAAACACTTGGAAGTCACCCAACCCAGTCATTCTATTTAAAGCACACATGCCAAAAAAAATAAAAGCAGAGGTTGATGTCTTCATTTTGACAGACGGAAAACTTGTTCTCCCCATTCCCTCTTAGCACCCACTGTCACACATTTATTTTAAGTGTTAACACTATCTTCTAGATTCGAAAGTGCAAAGAAAGGAAATGTACTGAGCACAGTAAATGAGGATAGGAAGTGTGCAGCCTCCTTACAAAGGATTTTTCAGATGGGCTGCAATGGAAAGAGATTAAATCGGTGGCACATGAAGGTGTGGGTAAGGCATCAAGAACCAAAAAGTCCTGCCCCTTCTCAGTCACTATGGACTAAACAAGCGGGAAAATTTCATTTTCGTTGAATAATTTGGATCCTTTGGTAAGCACAGACTTCCTGCAAGGATAAGAAGTAGAGTTTTAATGGAGCAGCATTGAAAGCAGCACTTCTTGGAGCAGAGCCTTCTAACACAGATCCAGGGCTTTGCTTTAACAATTTTCTTTTTTCGTTTTTACAACAGTGTCAAATTTGATCTCAACAGGGTTAAGAGCAGATGTGAACTGAACAGTAATTTCCTGTGCCTGACTTGAGAAATGTGAAAGAAACCTGCTCCTGAAACATCCAGCCTTTCCACAGGATCCCAGTACTGGCACTCAAAACCTCTAATCACTCCTGCACATCTCAAGATAACTCCATTTCCTAATGTAGAAACACAGTTGCATCACCCAGTAGGAAAACGAGAGCTTGACATCTAAGGCACGTGCAGTATGTGCTGAGGCCATTCCCTGTTCTCAGTCAACAAACAATTTAATAGAGCCCTGGCAAGGCACTCTCACCTCTGTGCTCAGAATTTGGCTCTCTTGAGGACCCCCCATACAGTCCATCCTGACATCTGCTCTCCCTGACCTGCCAGGGCACAAGGGCTGCACACTTAAACCACAAGCCCCTGGATTCATGTGAGAACACCTGCAATCGAGGAGTTCTAAAGTTCTCTTTGCCTTTGTGCTACAAATCAGAAAATTTACACAAATCCAGTATTTTCTACAAGGTTTTTCTCCACCATTCCTTGTAAAGTTGGTAGGAGCCAGGAAGGCACACTGTGGTGCAGTCACAGCAGGCACCATCACATTCCTCACCCTGAAAACCAAGTAGTTCTCGACTGATCCAGTATATGAGAAATATGGTTTCTCTGGGAAAAATTCAAGAGGAATGGCTGATGAACAGCAGACAAGGGAAATCAAGCAAGCCAGCAAGCAGGCTTCACTCAGAGCCATTATCACTGAGGGGAGAGGGAGTCAGATTAAATCTCCTCTAATTAGAGAAGCATTTAAAGGAAAGCTAGTGGGTCTTTTGGGAGATGAAGTGGTGGAAAATATATAACCCAGCTTATTTTCCATGGACTGGATTTACTGATAGCAGGAACAACCTCAAGGTACAGCATCTTCTCTGGGTGTCTTTGAAGAAAGACCCAATGACCCAGCATTGGTTTGGGCACAGAAAGGTGCTGGAGCTTCTTTCTCATGGAAACACTGCTCTGAGGGCTGTGAAGAAATAAAGAACTGCAGGGCTGAGCTCGATGTGATTTCCAAAATGATGCCACAACACATTTGTTACATGATGTAAAACAAAGATATCACACAGGGAAATGGAAAAACTTAACTAAGTGCTCACATCATCTTGTGAACTGATTTTTTGTTTTTTAAACAAAAAGCAGACTGAGGAAAAAATAATATAAACCCACTTGTCAGGTAAGGTAAGAATGACACAAAATTGATATGATGTGGTAGCAATTTGATAAATTTTCAGACATCATATCCTGTGAAAACATCTTCCGTAATTGCAGGATCCCATGGGATGCAGAAGGGATACAAAGATTTCAAAGCAATGAAACAATCTAGTGAATAACCTACATGTTTTTATTACATTCAAATGGATAATTTTTCATTGAGGGGCTTCTTTTTTTTAACCAGTGAATTGTTTAGAGACGATAGTGAGTCAAAAGTAAAACTTAAGAGATTCTTAAAACTTCAGTGTACAAAGGTATTAGGACCAGATGGCAATTCTAAAGATGTCTCCAGTGCAGTGCATGAAACAGATGTACCCTGTTGTACAACAGTCACCTCACTACATTTAAAATAAAATTGTGGCAGATTTTCAGAATTGCCTAAAGTAATCAAGTCCTCTTTCCAAAAACCACAGGTTTCTACTTGCTTAAATATGAAAAAACATCCTTTAAGTTACTTCATGCTTTGTTTAATTTGAAACTACAAAGCCCAGTGATAAAATTTAACCTCTCTACAGCTGAACAGTACAAGGTTAATTCAGTTTCCCTAGAAGAGTGGAAGCTGTATTAGCATAGCACATAGAATGAAGGTGAAGCTGTTTTTTAATGAATATAAATCAAAAGCTAACAATTTGTACAAAATAGATAAAGGAAGCAAATGGACATCAAAGCAGTATCTACAGTCAGCAGAGGTAATAATGATGTTTTAACTATATAAGGGGCTTTAAATATATTAGAAGCAAAAGAAATCCAAACAATGCTAGCAATATAGCTTTGAAAGAAAATGATGGAGTTGTCAAAAGGAACTTCACTGAATATATAAATTAAAATAGTAAGTACGTGTGGAGAGCGCCTCTATGCCTGGTACCTCTGAAATGCTGTTTGCCGTTCTGGGCCCACAAATCAACAATAAGCTCAAACTGGAGGGGGCTCAGAAGACCCATAAGAAAAACATCAGTACTGAAAGATGTGTTTCAAGGCAAAGGGAGTCAAGTGTGTCAACAGCTTAAATCCAAAGATTAAGAAGTGATAGAAATGGAGAAAAGTCAGTCTCTAAATTTCATTATAACGAGCTATTCAAGTTGGGTGCCAAGAGCTGAATAAGCTCCAGAGATGGCTGCGTGCTGAAGCCAGTCAAATTTAGATGGAAATTCATATTCCCCATCACTAGTGATTTTTAGTCTGAAAGGAAATGGTTTTCTAAAAGAGAAGCTTTCACACAGTGGCTCTACCTGATCAGAAGGCAGCTGTCCTTGACTTGCATCACTGAGCTGAGACTGCTACAGCAGTGACGTGGTCTGGCTGTCCTCGTGTCACCATCTCCGAGTGGCCGGAGCTGCAGCAGCCAGCACTGCCTGCAGGTCAGGCAAGGACAACATCCCCTGCCAGCCCTAACCTGAGCATCCCAACTAAAGCACTACAGCAGCACAGATCGGGCATTTGGAGTTCAGAAAGCACTACCCTATGCCTTCTGCCCATCATTAATACATAATGATTTATAACCCTACCCATGTCGTTGCTGTGCGTGCTTTTAGCATCTTGTACCTAATAAAATCTTGATAAATAAAGTAGCAAAGTGGTGTGCATATATTTTACATGAGTTTTTTTTTTTTTCAAAGAGATAGTTTAAACATGCACACATTTTAATGTAGGCTGCTTTCATATTAAATACACTAACTTAAACTGTCAGTACTTCCATAACAAAGTCCTGGCCAACTCCTTAGAGGAGATCTGAAAGCCCAGTAATTTGTGAGACCGTGGCATTTGTGCTGTCTGTGCTCTACCCTCAATATGAGAACGGGCTCTGTTCCCTCCTCAGCCCCCGGCTTCCTTTAGTACCTCTCAACGGGTGATCTCAAATGCTTTAACTAATATCAATTAATTACACTTCAAATTGCCCCTAAGAGAGACAGATGTGATTATCCCCCTCTGTCATTACATCCAAGGTTAAATAGAATCAGGAAGAGGTTAAGTGACTCTCAGGGTTCACAATCCTGCCTGACAGGGAGCCGGGCTGCAAGGTGCTGACTCCATTCGTTCAGCTGCACAACCATCAGGGCCTCAGAGGGCTCAGCATGTGGCAGGATGGAGCCCTCAGTGTGCAAAGTGCAGAGCAGAGAATGACTTTCCAATTCCCCATCTCTGCTTGAAATCATCACTGCTTAAATAACAGGGGTAGATAGTGCCCGCCGTTATTGGTTTTTAAATGACTGCAATTCTAAGCAAGTGCAAGCAGCAACCCTGCACAGCTATCAAAGCCAGCCCGGGAGCTTGTACACCGCAGAATCAAGCTAAGCCTATTTCCACTTCAAGAGTTCCAAGCAATTAACTAGAATTAAAACAAGAATATTACTTGGTCAATCAAGGAAAGACAGGCCACAGACAGTAATTGCACAGATAAGAGCTGAAAAAGGGTATACTGCTTAAACCAATGCAATTCATATGGCTACAGGAGTTACTGAATCCACAGGCAGATTTCAGAAAGGCATTTGGAGATGTTACTGAAAGGTTAATTCACTTTGTTTTATCAGTAGAGAACTGGAGGGCCTTTTAATTGAATATCTGGGCCCAAAGCTCATTTGATGACATGACCTGACACCACAGTATAATCATATTTCTAAGACACAAGATATTAGTAATTGAAAGAGGGGGATTTTTATTTTGATTTGAAAAATGTTATGAGGTTTTCAGTTAAGCATCAGGTCAACCAAGGCTTGTCTTACTACTCTTAACAACAGGCACACTACTCCAAATTTCACAGCCTGCTGGTGGATTTTGTTTTTTCCCAAGCTATTGGAACTCTTATTTTGTAGCACTTTGGAGGTATGCAAAGAAGACAAAACATAAAAACCCCAATTATTTGAAAACCATAGCCATGAGACATGAACAATTGCAACAGCAGCAACAAAGTCATTGGAACAGGTCAAACTGCAAAGTGAGGAGAGTAAAAAGACTTGGCACAAAATTCTTGGACTGTTTTATCCACTACAAAAAGCAAGGATATGACTGACTGCAGTGAATTACAAATGGCATGCCAACACTCAGCATTTGGCAACAAGCAATCCTTTTGAGATGGAAAGCTGTACAGCAAGTCACCTCTGGACAGAAAGCGTTAAAGAGCAACAGTTACACCCAGAACAAACCTTAGTGCCAGTTCCAGCAGACCTGCATTTTCCACTGTGTCACTGGCCTATGTAGCTCAAACAAAGCTAGCAGCAGTGGTTAACCAAGTCAGCATCAGCCCTGGTTAACTGCAAACACAGCTACAGTGCAAATGAAAAAATTTTGCCATCTGACATACCAGAAAACATAACTAATAGAAGATACACTGCTGAGTTAGCAACAGCCAGCAGAACACTGGAATTTCAGCTGTGCTGATGTTTAAAAGTAGCTCCTGTTCAGACAATGTTACACATCACCAAAAAAAAGCATCTGTCTTATTGGAAATGGGTTTCCTAACAGTGTATAAGGATGGGTGACATATTCACAGTCTCCTAACGTACCCACACTGAGACTGCACCAACACAACTATGTGTCTGCAGGGAGAGAACTCCATGGGGCAAGAACACGCCCTTCCCTCCCCTTCTCACAAGCTGGAGCTGTTTATATACAGGCAATATTCTGCACACCAAATCAAGCAGCTGTAACACTTTAGGGTTACAAAACAAGAGGAGCTGGATCACCCCAACAAATTTTAGTTTAATGCCCCTGCCCCACCACAGCCACCTCTGAGCACTCTGTGACAGTTATGCACAGCTGGGGAAGCACCTCAACTTCTGAGTTGAGAGCAGTTCAAACTGTTCTCTCAGTGCTAATTATTCTCCTCGGCACAAACACTGGGGCTAAGAGCAGTTCTGCCAGCCTGATTGCAGAGACCACTCTGTAAATCCATCCTTTACCAAACTTAGCCTGTTAAGAGGCTCTGTGGCATCAGCACTATTTACACCGACAGAACACACCTCTGTAACGTGCCTGTAACAAGAGCACCACGGATGCAGGAGAGAAAGCAGTTAGTGGCAGAGCTAACATATCAAAATTCTGCAGTGCCAGCCCACATGGGATTTAAAGCCTCATTATCAGAGGGTCCAGATCTCACCTCTGCCTCCGTCAACAACCAGAAAATCCTTCCTGCAAGGTTTTTTTCCTTCAAAGGGATTCTTTCTGTTCAGCACATTTTTAATAATTTTTTTATAGCTTAAGCTTCATTTACAAACACATACATTTTGTTCAGGCTCTTTGATACAGCCTCCTAATCAAAATTTAACAAGATGTGCTTGCAAGTGACAGGAAAACATCTTGGTGGGAGCCAATCCAAGGCCATTGTGGGACACTAAATTAATCTGTGCTGCTGCTTTGCTCCGCACATCTGAACTCATAAACTCAATTGTCGAGTATGTTCTCCCCCTCTGTGCATACTTCGCACAGAACTATGTCACCCAAGTCTGCTGAGTGACACACCAGAGACCCAGACTGCTCATCTCAGGCCCAGAAGCCACAAGCTGAGGCCTCACAGCCAATAAAATTTGCCATGTTTTGCTACAGCAGTGCAACTTAGCCAAAACACAGCATTATCTCCCCAAAAATGCCTGGGTAAAGGCTGAGATACGATGCAACCACCCTTGTCCAAGCTTGCTCCAGAAAATAGGAAGGATGAAAAGGAAACATTACTGCTTCCTTCAGAACAGCTTTTTGATGACAGCTTGGGTCCCAGGGCTGGAGGAGCACACTGCCCTCCTGGCTGTCATCATTAATACCTAAAAACCATATGCACTGTCTGTGCACACAGTGTGACCCACTCTGGCAAGGAATCTCAGCCAGCTGCTTTTTGTCATTGTATATTCCTTGATGCATAACTTGGACAGAAGAAACCAAGCGGTTTTTGTTGTGAAAACACAGAGAAGGAGCATACCAGGATACAGAATAATTAATATTTTGAACAAAGTTTGTGGGTAAAATGAATGCAGGTTTGCTTAGCTCTCAGCATTTTATGCGTTTGTGATGAAACACACAGGAGTGGGCAGGACTCATTTAGTCAGATCCCTGTCTGATTTCTTATTGCTGAAGAAAGTCCTACCTGATTTCCCACTTATTTCTTAATGCTGCCCAGGAGTTGACCCATCAAGCAGCAGTGATGTAAATATTCCTGCTTTACTGTCTTTGTTTTACATCAGAACAATACCCAGGTACCATCTCCCACAAACAGCTTAGATTAACACACGGCCTTTTAATGGCTCAAACAACATCCCAAAGTCTTCTGGGACTTTATCAGATGCAACACCAATTAGGCACCTTCATTCACTTCTTCCAGCCCTGAAAGAAAAACTCTACAAAAAAGTTTAAGTGAAGAACCAAGGAGGCTGATGTCTTTAACTGCACATCCTCTTGCAGCAGTACAGCCACTTGCTCCATCCAAACACCTCATTAAAATCATCCTCAGGATGGTTTATTTCTGGGTGCTTTCTGGGTAACCCCCATGGGTCAGGCTTCACCAGAAAATTAATTTCATCAGCTGGAAAAAGTTATTTCCAGTGAAGTGAAGTTTCACTGCTGAACACAGAACCAGAATTCAGCTCCCAGCAAAGCATTTATTAAAAATACCCATTCTGCAAACCCTGTTGAGTCCCACAAATCGAGGCTATTTGGCAAGTTAATAACATTGGCAACTGCCACCCTTATGAACCATTAAAAGGGAGCACCTTCCCTTGACTACTTCCCATTGCTGCTGAAAGTCTTTATTTTTTAAGAGTGCTTATTAACTTGTGTTTTGACACTAAAAGTAGAAACTGAATGAGTTTGCTCAGTGCCGAGTCCTGCCATTAAAACTGACTGATCTAAAAACAGAGTGCCCTCCCCCCCATCATTTGGACCTGTTAATGACTGGTCTATTACACATAATTCCTTTCTGACACAGTTGATTCATTTGTAGTCTCTTTGGAAGCAGCAATCTCAACCAAAAAATGACACAAATGTGTTTTCATGTGTTGGTCTCTCATTCTTCTAACTCTAAAGTGGACATTTTCTGTTTCTGTTTGAAAATTAGCAGGGGATGTTATTAAGCCTTTCCTGTTTAGAGAAAATCAGAACTGGATGAGAAGAGGGAAAAACAACCCAAACCACCACAATCAACAAAACCAAACCCCAAACCCAAACTCCAGTATAACTATTCCTAGAAATACAGCATTGCAGTGTTGGAAGGCACTTCTGGAGACCATCTAGTAAAACTCCCTTGCTCAAAACAAGGTCAACTACAGCAGGTTGCTCAGCCCTGTGTCCAGCTTGGGTTTTGAGTATCTCCAAGGATGGAGCCTCTTGGGTCAACCTGTTCAAGTATTCAACCACAACCACAGTAAAAAAATCACCACTTCTAAATGTTTAAGCAAACTTTCCTGTGCTTCAATTCGAGCCCATTGCCTCTTGTCCTGTCCCTGGGCACTGCAGAGAAGAGTCTCACCCAGCTTCAATCACTCTTTTTCCCCCCTTAATTCTGTTTGAATAATGCAGCAAAAACACCTCCAACTGCAAAGACATTATTTACTGGAACTTTTGATACCCTTTGTGATTCTGACAACTAATCACAACCAACTGCTTCTATTTTGCAGTTTTCAGTGCTACAGTAGTAGGAGGTTAAAATTTAATGCATTGTCAAAGTCAAATCTCAATTATCTGGAATAACAGAGTGGAGAGAGCACATAAAAGTAAAAATGCAGATAAAACACATCCAGATAAGCTATATGAACAGGGAGGACAAAAGATAAAGAAAAGTCAGGGCGCTGATCCCAGTAGAGGCACTGGTGCAAACGGGTCAGTCCAGGATGCCTGGCTTTAGTGCTGCAAGCCTTGAACCAAGCTCTGGCTGTAGAGCACAGACCTGCAGCCACTGCCCTCCTGACCCTGGCTGGTTCAGCACTGCAGTCTAACTGCTCTTGTCCATTTGGCTCACTTCCCAATATGCTCCATAGCCCCCAAATCCCGATCATCCACGTACCAGGCTCTGTGTGCACACCAAACTATACTCAGACTAGTTGTCTCCTCTCCCCATTTCTGGACAAAGCCAAACAGTTATAAAAGAAAACCTGGAGTAGTTCATGGAATCCAGTACTCCAAGGACTGGATGAGGGAAAAAGTACAGACACAAATCACATAAACTCTCCCCAAAAGCTTCTTAAATGCTTGTGCATTAATCTTACTGCTTTCAAATACTCCCCTAACCCCTCACAGCAGTCCCCACATGCACCTGTGGCTTCATGCTTCCCTTCTGCAGATGGTATCACTGTCTTCCTCTTATTTCAGGCATTTGAACTTAGACACATGAGTGGGATGACAATTACATCTTCTCAAGAGCTGCACAAGGGTCCAGAGAAGAGGTGGGCAGGTGCTGTGCAGCACAGATGCCAGCAGCCTGCTCCAGGTCCTATCCCTGAGTAGCTCTAACACATGCCAGCCCACACTTCAAGCCTGTGTGGCATGGTACAGACCTACCCAAAGGACATCTGGATGAAGATCTGGTCCCAGGTCATTAACGGCACAAGTAGCACTGGGTTTTCTACAGCAGGCACTTTTTCCCAAGTCAGTATTGGGAACCTGCCCGTAGTCCTGCCTCCTGCCCCAAATCAGTCACTACAGCACACACAGATGCCAGCAGGCAGGAATGGGAATGTGAAATCAAGATCTCTGTGGGTGTCAAGTCCGCAGGGGCGGACTTTCTCCCCCAGTAATTTCAAGAGTTTTGATTCCAATTCTCAGTCCTTAAAAGACTCCACAGGCATGAGGAATAACCTTTATGCTTCACCCATATTCCAGGAGACAGAGTAATGAGTTACCTATCTTTTCCATGTGGATGTAGTCTTCTCTTCCAGAGCTAAATCACTGTGAAGCACTGTTCAGTACCATTAAAGCCCTGCTCAGCTCAGTCCTGAGTTATCAGCACAGCAGCACATTGGTGGCTCTCCTATACATATTAAGTAATTTGGACAGCAAGCTGACACAGAAAAGCCAGCTCTCATTTTAATTTGCATCTAAGATATATATCTGTGGCCTTTACCTAAAGGTTTGTCACTCTAGCTGAAAGCTTGACAAAGGTCAGAATACTCAACTTTCTGCTTTAAATTCTAATGACAGATGAGAGATACATTTCTTACCATAAATATTTATATGTAAACATACTTTATATATGCATGCATACACACACCCCCCCAATCTTAAAATATCTCAGCATATGTGTAAGTGTAACAAATACTGCCACAGAGTCACAAGTGAATGGAGTAGCATACTGTGAGTCTGCCCTCACCCAAGATGTAGATCTGAATAGAAAAAGAAAATTATTTGAGGTAATGGGACCTTGAAACTTTAGCAGTGTTCCTTCTGCACTAAAATAAGCAAGTTAAGATTAATTGGCAGTGTAAGCTCCAAGAGGTCTCAAAATTGAGAAAATGGTAAACAAAAGCTAATCTATCAAATTTATCAGGAGGCACATTATCACTCTAAAAAGCTGAAAAAACATAATGATTTGATTCATTCTAATTATTCTAGTGCATTAATGTTTATTTCATAGAAAACGAGGATTTAAAATATTAATCTGGTGCTTTCCTCTGCACCCAACAAAGTGCAGGCTCGTTGCACTCCCTGTGTGTGTCTTTCTGCTTTGCTCACAGACACTTCCACATTTAGAGAGAACAAATCTGACAAATCAGAAACTGTGTATGACTCACATACTGACACCACAACAGCAACGCTGTCTTAGGAGTCATGGGAAGGCCAGACAGGGTTCCAGTTAACACCTCTTTGTCCTGTATATAGGTGGTCTCATGCAGCACTGTGTCAAAAACAGTGCAAAAATGTGTCTGAAGTGCAGCCTCGAAGGACCCAACAGTTTTACATCATGCAAGCCTTGCTTTTACAGCCTGCTCATGCAGACAGGGCCAGGCTGACCTCCACTCACCCCTTCTGAAGTAAGGTGGTGGTGGAAGTCCAACTGCAAAAAATTAGCCCATCAGGCAAGTTGCCTCATGCTTTCAACCCTGGGAGCTGCATACTCATCACACATAAAGTCTTTGCTTTAAACATGGCCTTCAAAAAGACCAAGAATCTAACTGCTTAAAAAGGTGCAGCTAAAAACCAAAAGTGAAATAAATCTCTCTTATGCAGAAAGTCACTAATTGGGAAAAGAGAACTCAAGAGACAGTGAACTCCTCAATCTTACCATTTCCTGTGCAATCATTTGATTTTAAAATCGCAATTTGCTCTTAACCAGCTGAGGTCTATGAATCAGAAATTCCTGCCATATGGCCAATTTTTAGTCAATAGGTGGTGGGAACTGGAGTGGAGAAGGGATTATGTCCCCTTCTCTTTTCTTTTACAACCTTCCAGAAATCTCCCTCCTGAATTGCACCCCTGCTTTCTCCCACATCCCTTCATGGGAGCCCCAAAGCATTCATGTTTAATTCTCTAACAGAAAAGCAAAATAAGGGGCAGCCTGATCAAACATTAAGGACCTTTTTCTCTCTTTATGGAAAATACCTTCAGTTTAATGGGAACAAGTTGGTAACTGTTTATCTGAAGGTTATCCATTAATTGCTGGCTATGTGATATGGAAGAATTTTTTTTTGCATCTGGTGAGGCTGTAAAGGCACGTTAATAGTATCTAATAATAAATGCCTGGATTATCTTCTCCCTTTGAAAAATCCCTCAAAAGTTAAGAACTTGTACCTAGTCTGCCTGCCTCTGGGACAGCACAGGAACACAGAAGAGGTTCCTCTCATTCACCTTATTTATAAAGGCCTGATTCTAAACTTCTCTAGAAATATTCTCAGGAGCTTGAAAAACAAAGAGATTATGTGGTGCATGCAAAACAATCTAGGAGGAGGAAGCTATGTCCCTAGTCCCAGTGGAGACTTAAATGCAGATTTATTACATGCAAAATTTACTCCATCAAAATTTGTTCTCTGCCTCGTGGACTGGCTCCTCCTACACTACTGTATTGATTTCACTACTGAAGTGCTGCACTAATGAATCAGGCTCTCCATGTCCACTGTGCTACTATAAAGGATCACATTTTGTTATATGGACCATAAAATGCAGCAGAGGAAAATAAATCTGTTTTGTTTTTGTATTGCTGCCAGCTTTGGTGTCTGCATTAAATAATATAACCATTATATACTGTTTTGTTTCCATTTATAAAGATACAAATGATTGTGCCTATGATGGTCCCATGCACTTATATTCAGAATCAGCTCTTTACCCTTAAAAGTCTGGGGACAGTGAGGGAATTATTTCAGGATTTCATAACAACTGTAGGGCTTATAATACCCATCCATGTAGAGAGGTTATTTACTCACATGGTGCATAGAACATGACAAGGGTGTGCTTCTTCTTCTTCAAGGACTCCCTGAAGTCTTCTCCAGCAAGGTGGATAACACTGGTCTGTTTTTCTTCCCATGCAGGCTCAGGTGGAGGTGGTGCTTCAGGACTAGAAAAGAAAGACAATGAAATTGGTTTGAAAATGTTTCTGGAAACAGATAAAGGGACAGCATCATCCTGGTCATAATTAGCATAAGGGAACTGATGTGAAAAATCCTTCAGGGTGCCTGCACAACAGAAAGACATACTCAGTATTTCCAACACCAGGGAACAGCAAAAAAGATGCAAGTTAATTTCTGGAACTCAACAAAAATATAATTTAAGGTATTGTAGTCAGGCATATGAGTAGAAATGTCGAATGAAGACTTCCTACATTGCATCCAACATTTGGGTGGAAAAAACATGGCTTTGTATCACTGTATCATCCACAGGCATGAGCTAAGAAGAACAGCAAGCAGGTGGAATCAAAAGGCAACCGATATAGAACAGCATCTTCCATTCAACCATCCTTTTTGTACTCTTTATCGCCATCACGCAAACTTCTGTAATGAATTTCATGACCTTCTCTAGAATTCAGATATTAAAGCCCAGATGCAATAATCAGCATTGTTCCATCTGGAATACTGGGGGTGACTGAACTGGAATATTTCACCTCGGTAAAGAGAATGTCAGGTTTCAATTATGACTGCACATACTGGCTACATCAGAGCAATCCCGCACACCTAGAGCACCTCTAACAAAAATTCTGCTATTCACTAGCTCACAGACTTCTCTCAGACTCATTAAATTCATTCCTGCTGTATCTTAAATAGTGATTACTTATATAAAATCATCAGAATGGTGCCACAGTATAAAGACCTTCATATGTCGCCTTGGTAATAAATTAGCTTTTCAGACTTTCCTGACACTTTGAATGACACCATATTAAGTTGTATCAGGTACATAAAAACCAAGTGGAGAAAAACTTAATTTTCAAAGCCCTTTCTCAAGGTCACTTGGTGGACATTCACTGTGTTTCCATTGTTACTGATTTTCCAGTTGTTAGAGAAAAAGTTAGATGGGCTGAATTTTCCCACAAACACAGTTGTTTTGAGCTATCACTGATTACAGTTACAGAGGTGTGACTTATTCTCACAAAAACTTTTCCATGCTGACCTGGAATAAGCTACCTAGGAACTGGTAACAACCTAGTGTGGCAGCACAATCACCAGAGAGGAACCAGAGCCAAAACCCACATGGCTGCAACTAGACCACCCATTGAGACAGGTCTCCACAAGCTGTACTTTTATCACCAGCCTGCACCCCAGATGATTCCCTATTTCCACCACCTTCAGTGCAGCTGTGAAAATTCTATCCCTGGTCAGAAAACAAGGATGCTATTCTAATGCCTCTCTAGCTGGGAGAACATTCAGGAGGCAAGAGCAGGAGACAAGTTGTCTGGGTTTCACCTGTATTGCTGACTAGCTGAGGCTGCAGACAAAAATATTCCAGAGGCACAGCAGGATCCAGAAGAATTAACACCCCTTCCCTGTTCCTCATTGCTTATTCACCTGCCAGTATGTACAGGCAGCATCAGCCTGACTGTTTAACTCAGTATAAATTACACAGTGCTCAAAAGAGTCGAGCAAAGCAGTGAAATGAGGACAGTGACTTAACATACAATATGGATACAGCAGCCTGGAGCCTGCGTGGGCAGGGAGGCCATAGGAGTACCATGTCTAAAAGTAAAACACAGATAAAGCTTCCCAACATGCTACAAAGATACTGCCAGACCATATCTATTACCTGATATGAAGCCATCAGAGATGTAATGAGAAAGGAGAAAGGAGAAAAGGGGGAAGGACGAAAGGACAGGAACCAAAAAACCCCACACAACCTCCTCCCCCACAAGATAAGTGGGGAAAAATACAGATTACATTCCTCATGCCAACTGCACGTAACAGTTAAATGATTAAAATATTCACAAAACTCTGGCAGGTTTTCTTCCCCTTGACTAATGCACAAAATACATTAGGCTTACAGTACCTAAAGAAAATACATATTTTATATATATATGCATACTTTTACATACATGCATATATAATGCAAACTTAAAGAGAGAATTTTACCAGCAATTTAATTTGAAATGGAATTATTGTCATCATTTTTATAGCAAACTTAATTCTGCATATTTCAGCACACCACCCAAGAAAAGCTGGTTAGTGCTCTCAGAGGTGCTGGTTTTGTTGGTCTTGCTGGCTTTCCTTCAGCCCCACGTGGGTGGAATTCTAGGCATTGGCTCTGAAATGTTGGAAAGAGAAAAGTACAACTGTAGAAATTCACTTACTAACACTGTGATCTGCTGCTTTGTATAAAGAGGAAACAACAAATGTTCTGTTTATTTTTCACAGCCATTGCTATTCCTTCTCTGGTGAAAGGCTTAAGGCATATTTGAAAAATATTTATTTTGGGAAAGAAATACTGGGACAACTATGAAAAACCCCATAGCAAATAAAGGATTTGGTGTATTAGGGACCATAATTAACATACATGTTTCTGTGGGTTTGAATACTGGAATAGTTTAATTTTGTTAGCAAGGGATTTAGGCAGTGTTGAAGCTCTGTTTAGTTCCTCACCAAAGCCATCTGCAGGAGTCACTAACCAGAAACCCAAATACTATCTCAAAACCCTCAAAACTTACTTTTGCAGCCAGTCAATGATCTTCTTCTTTGTTCTGAGGTGTGGCAGAGTGTATTTCTCCTCTCCATCTTTAAAATATTTCAAAGTAGGAAACCCTGAGATGTGGTATCTTTCTGCCAGCGCCTTGTTGACAGTAGCATCGACTGCTGCAAGGACACCCGGACTCTGAAACAGAGATCACTTACTGTAAATCCCAGCCACATACACACACCCCTTCAGCAGGACACAGTGGGCTTGGGGGCAATCACTCATGGTCTGGGTTCCTTTGCTGCCTCCAGGAGGACATAGTCTTAAGCTGTGCCAGGGGAGGCTTAGATTGGACATGAGTAAGAATTTTTTCACAGAAAAGGTGATTAGACACTGGAATGGGCTGCCCAGGGAGATGGTGGAGTCACCATCCCTGGAGGTGTTTAAGGAAAGACTGGATGTGGCACTTGGTGCCATAGTCTGGTTGACAAGGTGGTGTTTGGTCATGGGTTGGACTCGATTTCAGCGGTCTTTTCCAACCTGATTAATTCTGTGATTCTGAGCACAGACATACAGAAAGACAGAAAGGACTGATACAAAACCAGGAAGGGACATACTATGGACTAAATGTAACCAGAGTCTTACCTGTTCCCCTCCCATTTCTGATAGTATTGTCTGTATATAATTCACTTTATAATGCTTAAGAGCCGTTCTCAGAAATTGCATTTCCTCCCACAAATCCCTATTTCTCCCAGAAGAAACAAGCACTGCTAAAGACAAGTTTACAAATTAATTCTTCCCTAACTTGTGGGCATCTTTTTGTGGATCACTTTTAGATGCACAGAAGAACAGGCATTCGTAGAGTGTGATTCATTGGGTCTTTGTTTTTCTCATCTCCTCCCTCTCCAACAGCAATAAAGGAACTCTAGATGTCTCCACAGAAGATGCTTAAAGTATGGGGGAGACTAATTCTACTTCTCCTCCTGCATGGCATACACAGCACGAGACCAAATCAATAACACTAATACTTGTATTATTGGATCTCTCTTCTCCAGAGAGCTGATGGAGCACTTAAGATGAAGCTAATGGAGCGCTGCAACCATTAAAAACAGGGTATTTGAAACAGGGATCAACCCCTTTTGGTTTTTTCCAAATCTAATTCATAAATAAAAGCCTATGTTTCTTCACATTCAGTGCCTTTAAGTAAGGGGAAAAAAATCCATTTTTGGATTTGATCATATTATGTATAAGGCCTACAGCAGAATACATAAACATTTTTCGATTTTGTTTTCGTTCAAGACAGAATGTTCTTCCTCAGACTTTGGCAGGGCTCATGCATTAGCGATGAGACTGTACTTTGGAAGCACATTTTGAAGGGTCCTGTGGGAGGATGAGAACAGCTGAATTTGTTGTAGGGAGAAAAGTCACTTTTATTACTCTAGTTATTTATTACTGATTATTTGAAGGATTAATAAAGGAAATTAGCTTACATCACTGGTTACATGGAGAAACTCTGCAGCCTTCTCATATTCTGGCTTCATTTTCTTACAGTGCCCACACCCTGCCAAAAAACAAAAATACAATTAAGTTGTATACACCATGGTTATTCATTGACCCATCCAGCCATTATCAAAATCCAAAACCATGTGGTAAAGATTTACTTGAATTTTGTATGCATTTGTAAAGCCTTAGTATGATACAGGATTTTTTCCAAAATGGCCACAATAGTTTAAACAAAGAACTTAATCTATTTAAAAAAAAAAAAAATTAATAATAATAATACACCCCCTGATTTCACACCCACACCTTTTTCCTTACAAAAAGTACTATAAATATTTATCAAGCCCATTGCTTCTAGCATGCTCTTAGGCAAGGCACAACTTCACCCATTTCAGCTTCCAAATCTTTATCTGCTTTAAAAAGAAACAACACAGCTCCTCATGTGACTTTGTGACTTTCAGTGGAGGCTTACACTAGTACAGCTTAATAGAGTAATATAATTTGAATTCAACTGCACTGATAATAAGCCCCGCTTTACAGTGCTGCAGCATGTCCCCCTAGCAAGGATTTGCACTGATTTAATCACATCAGTGTAATTACACCACCACATATGTTCCCAACATAAGCAGGGTCTGTAAAACCGAGATAATGGTGCTTTCTCACTTGTGAGAAGTTCTCCAGAGATCTGCCATTACTTCATTGCTAAGTGCTGACATTACAATAAAATAAAATGAATGCATGAGTGAGAAAAGCAGACTTAGAATAAATTATTTGGGTGTAAATTAAACTGCTTTCAGCTGGTGTAGCTGCTTGCAGGCCCAGGTGAGGTTCCTGCAGCGATGTGAAGTTACACTTTGGTACCTCCAGTGTGATGCTGGGCCTCAGTGACAGCTCCTTCCCTGTCCCCAAGGGACTGGCACAACGGCAGCCTCCCCTGGAACAGTGCACAGGGACGGAGTGGCCGGGATGGGCACCTGGCATGGCCAGGGTCAGGTCTGACTGGAGGTGCAGGGAGCTGGGACAAGGCGCTGGCACAGCCCCGGCACACTGCCCTCACCTGCCCAGTGCGCTGCAATCCCAGTGCAGTGCCTCGCTGCACCTCTCCCTCTTGTCTGCAGCAGCAGCCAGCTCGCTTTCCTGAGCTGTTATTGTTGGAATGGGCACTTGAAAACCCAGACTTCGCTGAGCTTTTGGAAGTTGTATCAGAAGATACGGCTAGAAATGTGTTTCAATGCATGCCAGCAAAAGCCGACGCTGAGGTGTGTGGGTAACAGGGCTGGGGCTATTTTTACACCATTGTCCAAAAGAAAATAAACGAAAGACTCTGAACCTCAGCACTGCTTTGTTTCCCTCTAATGGGATGACTGCTGAAGCCAGCAGACACAAACCTGAGCCTGAACTCAACAAGACAAGCATGTTTTATACAGCACAAGTCAAAAAGCGTTTGCAGCCAAGAGGCGATAAGACATCCAGGTGTAAGTAACTTCACCAGAGCAAACAGAGCTTCAGCCACCACAGCACATCATGGAACACTTTCAGGGCATGTTTATAGAACAGGGTGAACACATTTGAATAACAACTGCAAATCCCACCTAAGAATTACAGCAAATACCGAAGCGGTTGATCTCAGACCAAACCCCAGTTCAAACACCAGCTATAGTCATACCACTTAGTCACCTGCACAGAAACCACAGCATTAAAGAGCCTCATGCCATTCTTTTAAGCAAAACCCAATAATGTGGTAGGAGCAGCAGAACAAGGGGAGGTCAGCTGGTGGAGAAAGCTTTGCTTTAATTTTACACCGTGGTGTGAGAATGCTGGGAACCTGATGTGGCAGCTTCACAGGTGAATTCAGGAAGAAGCTGGGAGAGGCTGAGGAAGAGTTACTGTCTCAGCACTGCTTATCTTGGTTAAAAGCACAAAAGAGGCTGGCAAAATGATTTATTTGCCACCCACAGAAAACTTGCAGGCATATGGCTTTGTGTAAGGGGCTGACAGATCCCTTTGACACCTGCCCAAGTTGATTTATTTCTCCTTCTAGGAGCAGCGAACTTTATTCATTTTGTGCTCTTCCTCACTTCTAAACAAAGGGCATCTCAACTCCCAGCTCAGATACCCGGGAACCTCTCTGAATTAGGTAGCTTAAATTTGTACAAACAATACTTTTCTGCAGGGCTAACTTCACCCTGGTGGGCTTTACACACTGAGTCCTTTAGCCACAGCAAGGTTCATACTATGCTCTGGCCACAGTATCCACTCTATTCCAATTATATTACAATCATTAATTAGATCTGATCAACCAAAGGCATTAAACAACCAGAGTTTTCACAAAGCTATGCAGAGGGGGAAAAACCCAAACCAACAACCCAGGCATATTTTGCCCAGGAAATGAAAAAATATCCAAAGCATCTGAAATTCATGCAAGTAATATTTTGGATCAAGATATCCAGACCATGAAATGCCACTGTTCCAGGTTCTTTCATGAACATCACACAGACAGCACTACTGACTGCCACAAAGCTAACTCACTCATGCTTAAAATAAAGGGAAGAAGCATCAGATCTTTAAAAGGCACTTAAATGCAAACTGAAGTCTTCAAATCTTTATTGTGAATGCTTGTTCTACCCCTGACAGAGGACAGCACGATGTATCAGCCTGGAAAACAGTCACCACATTAAACTGAACCTGAGAGAGGGACAACAAACCTTAAGAGCTTCTCCCACAATAAATGATGCTTTTCTGGCTGTTTTTATGAGAATTTTGCCATTGTGAGCTACAGCCTGCTTTTACCTACCACTGCAGAAAAGGGGAGATACAAATTACAAGTCAGACCTACAAACTGCAAATCAAATAATCTCTCCTATGATTATTTAGCCTATCTTTGAATAATCCTGTGAAGATTGCCATTAAATTTTCAAGGCCAATGAAAAGTTATTTAAATGAATTCCAAGGTCACTGCCTCTCCTTTGATTGCTATATTAGGTTGTTCAGCAGCAGCTTCATCCCTCTGTGCTAAGCTCCTCTAGTTTTAAATGCTTTCTGTTCATAAAATGAGTGGGAAAATAACAACAACCCTACAGACCCTGAGCCCAAATGCTCCTGTGTGCTGCTGACACAATGGAAGGAGTCCACAGGTCTGCAGTGGGCATCTGTGACAGATGTGCTTCTAGAAGATGCACTGTCCTGTTAAGCATATACTGACATTAAAAGACTAAGCAAGGGAAGCAACTCATTCCATCCCAGGTGAGAAGAAAGGCTGCAATCAATACAAGGATGTCCTGTGCCTACTCCAAGCACTGCCATCCTCTGAGCCTCTGTGGGTCATGGCTGGTGGGAACACCCAAAGGTCTTGTAGGTGTCTATCCAAGGGGACTCCCACAGCCTCGTTCTTTTCTTGCAGAAGACAAGTAGCTGCCCTGGGGGTGCAAGACAGAGCTACTCTCCATCTGGCAGCAGAAACCAGTCCAGGTGCTGCTGACCAGGTCAGGACAACTCCTCTGACCTCTCACCCCTCATCTTGATCCTCTTGCACAAAAGGAGCCCCAGGCTGCAAGGGCCATGGCTCGGCTAGAAAGAGCACACAGATGAGCATAAAGGAAGTGTTACAAGACAGGGAAAAGAAGTCAAAACTTACAACAATCAGTGCTAGGACATCTGGTATGCACCCTTGCTAAACATTTTTAAAACAGACGTCTAAATGAAGCAAGAATTCTTCTTTCCCAGTTTATTTATAATCAATCTTCTCATTTGCACTGTGCAGATGGGCAGATAAGCAGCTCTTTCCTTTGGTGTAGTCACTGTCACACAGCTTAGCTCAGCTGCACCCCCAGACAGTGGTGACCAAAGGTCCCCACATCACCTTGGTCACTTCCCTCCAGAATCCCACTGCAGGGCAGAGGACAACACTTGCTCAGCACTATGTCCTTCATAGAGAGTGACCATATGCAAATGTAGAGGCAAAGGCCAAGCGTGGACAGAGCAATGCTGAAGTGAAAGGGTGAGCAGCACACGGACAAAGGAAAGGCTAACAAATGTACCAAGCAACTCTTTTTCCAAGGAAATATCTGTATTTGTTTACAGGAGCCTATTTGGCACCATGGCAAAGATTCACAACACACAGTTGCTCCAAATCTTTTTAGAAATGAACTGATACAAGCACTTCTACTGTTAAAACCAAGTTTTACAGGCAGAAAACCAGTCAAGCAGCTCCAGCTAAGCTCCTGCATATGCTGTCTTAGTGCTGGCCCAAGAATATAAATCTCTGTTTCTGTCATTCAGTGTTTGCTTCTTTCAGGTTATTATGACTATATAAATAAATGCCATGCTTTTGGTCATGTCCTCTCATTTCAAGACAATATTGTCTGAGGATCTGAAGTGTGTGTGACAAGCAAGAGATAAAAGACAACATCCAGGCAGTTGTGAAGAAGCAATTTCTGACATCAAGAACCCTAGAGGCAAACTAAATTGCAAATAAAGATTTTAAAGAATCATTATATTTCTGTCATCAACAGACTGCTCGAATACTCTTATCATGTACCAGCTACTTATTGTATCATGCCAGCTCTACATCCATCTATAGCTGCATACCAAAAATACCTCCATTAGCCTGATGAGAAAATGAATTTGAATCACAAAACAAGTCCTGCTTTCAGCAAGTGGGCCACTGGCAGTTCAGAATACACTCACACTAGATTTACGGACAACTTCAAGCAAAGAAAAAAACTGTCAAAAATTTCAGATGCATCTTTGCTCTCTAAACATTTAACACCTAGGGATGGATAACACTGTTGGTTTCTCCATTCTCAATCCCAAAGGAGCAGTGACCTCTCACAACAGCAGAATAGCCAGTTCTTACATGTGCCCCATTGTTGATCTTGAACTTGCACCCCTACATATAAAAGCAGGAGTATCTACATGGAGCAGGGGCGACACAATCCTTGCAGCCACACACAAATCCCAGCCCTCTTATCACCCATGCAAGAACACAAATGTATTCTCTTCTGCCATGGAAGTCTGTAACACACAGAGACTTCTAATGCATCATGTAAAAGAGGATCTCTCACGTCTGACATGAGGCAGTTTACAGTTCCTTCGCCGGTACAGGAGAGCATAAACTACAACAGCTGCAGACTCCCTTGCATAATTTAGCCATCTGCATTGCAGACATCTGATGGAAAATCATCCACAAATTTGGCAGGGAGGGAGGATGACAAAAGCAGCTGTTTCTCCCCATAATCACAGGTACGATTTGCAATTGTGTTGGTTGCATGTTCACTTAATAGTCACAATAGCCAGAGCAGTCAGGCCGTGCCAGGATCTCCACGTTTCTGCTAAAAAAAAAAACCCAAAAAACCAAAAAAATCCCCCAGAATCATCTTAGGAAGAATCAGGAGCCCAAAGAATTTTGCACCACCTTTTCCCTCTGGGTACTTACTCCCACCAAACCATCCATGTTCTCACCAGCAGCACCGTGCACCCAGGTATAATTCCAGATACTTAAACACAACGAGGTTTTAAGACTTGATGCCTTCTTATAAGAGATGCATCTTCAACATCTTTAACACAATACTGAATTCAAATTTCCAACAGGTAGCGCACACACAAATCCAGACACACGCCACCCCCAATACCATACACTTAAAGGCAGGTTTGGTTTGACCAGGCACTACATTGCTTAGAGATCAGTGACAAGCAAACAGCTTTACGGCTTTACAAAAGACAAAGCCTGTGAAAGGTCAGCCTGGAAAAGACTCCGAGGAACGAGAAATACAGCATTAGGAGAAAGACACTTAAGCAGTCTGGATTATTGCAGTCATGCTACGCTGCTGCGGTTGCAGCCTAACGCCGTGGCTGCGTGGGCTGCACGGTTCATCCCAGCGACCGGAGAGCACGGAGCGACTCGGCCCCGCCGTTATCACCATCTCACTGCCATTACCATGAACTCAGACTGCAGCAATCTGTGCGTGCAAGGAGCTGTGCAAATCCAGTCCCCGCATGGGCACACAGAGGAAAGTCTCTGCCTGCTTCCAGGAGCCCTTCAGTGTGAAGGTGGGGCACAAAATCTTTACAAATTGGTCACTCCTCTTCCTGTCTGTATGACTTGATGAGGTGGTAGTGACCCAAACCCAGACACCATCTTGTCTTTTCTATGGTGGCGTAATTTATTCCCTCCCAGCATCACTGAAACTGCTCAGAAGAGTCATAACAGTTTTAGACAGTTGTAGTATGAGTTAAAACTATTTACTTGTTTTTGAAAAAGACAGTCAGATGCATTACATGAATCAGATCAAACTGAGAAGAGAGCTTAACTATACGTGTCCTCTGGGAAACCTGTCTGTATCCGTGTTGTGTTCACAGCTCTGGCAGAAGGGCCACCTTTAGCCAGCAATGGCCCTTGGCAGGGGAGGGCTCAGCACACGGGGGACAAACACGGAGCGGGTCCTGCAGGCTGCCTCCATGGGATTTAAAAGACAGCAGCTCTGGTGAACTGCACAACACACACTTTCACCTTCATTTCTGGTCACACTGGAGCATATCTTCTTCTGACTCAGGCTCAGGGTAAAGGGTGAATATTCTCCAAGACTAACCTCAGCCACAGGCTGCTGCCTCCCAGGGATTCCTGAGAATCAAGCAAGGAGAGAGATTTCTGCTCTATCTTGCCCCTCACTGTGCACTCTCAGCTTCTGAGCTCACAGGGGGCCGTGGCTGAGCTGGACTCCTGACAGCAGCCTTTGAAAAAATACACCCCATCTGCACAGCACAGACTCCAGCATGCATCCAGGAACAACCTTTAACCTAATCATCATTTTTACGTAAAGTAAACTAAAACCAAGAATCACATGGTTCCTTATTTTCATTCCAAAGGTGGTTTCAGCTTCCAGCTGCTGGAGATTACATTGCTTGTATATACCAAAACTGCATGGATATACCCTCTTACTCAAGACTGTGGTGCAACTGATAGAAATCAGTGTTGGGAGATGATAGTGCCTCCTGCCATACCTCTTGGGAAGGAAAAGAAATGAAGGAAGGTGAATCAGCTGGTATTGGAAGATATGAATTACACTTCCTACACCAGCTCTGAGGAACATGGCCCTGAGTAGGTGTTGAAAATTAATCTTCCCCTACTGAAATGTGAGACAACAGCATGGTTGCCTTAAGGTGAAACTGTTGAGTTTATGAAAAATACCACCAGAAAGTTTCCTTCTCAATTAAGCCAGAATTATTCCACATCTAAAAAAGACTCCCCCCTTTCTCCATTGCCAGGTGAACAACAACATTTTACTTTGAGGAGGGAAGAGAAGCTGCACTGCTTTCCCTCACACTCTTACCCCACTATGGAAAACTTTCTGCTTTGGATTTAGCAATGAAAATGCCAAAGAACACGGGTTAGATGAAAGAGCTTTGAATGTTCAGCTCACAAAAATAGCATAACCTAAGAATTACTTCCTAGGATGCAATTTGTGTAAGACATCAGCAAAATGGATGCAACGCAATGAGATCTTCCTAAAAAGGTACATCCCAAAGAACTCAAGCGTAGGGGGCAGGGAGGTTAAAAGGAACGGTGGCACTGACTGTTACTGTGAAGATGTCTGGAAAAGACAAGTGTCAAGAAGAGATACTGTGCAGAATGCACATTTTTTGTCCAAAATCACAGCAGAAGTGGCTACCAGCTGAGACCTATTCACCTATTTAGGAGAAGCCTGCCGGCACGGTTGCCAACCACAAGCAGTCACAACTCCAGAAGACACAGCCCCACCATCAGCACAATGCCTCAGTGTCCAGGCAATGGATTAATGTATTAGTAACTCAGAAAAATGGCATCACCTGCCAACTCACCATCTGAAAGGGCACAAGGAGCAGACAGGCAGGCAAGCAATCTTTCACTCTAGGTTTCTCTGTTCACTATTTGCCCTTTACGTCAGTTCTCTACCTTTCATGGAATAAAAGTTGAAGCCATAAAGTATTTAGGAAGATAAACTTGACAGTGAAAACTCTACTGGTAAGGATTCAAGTAGCAGAGATACTGTAAGGCACTTTCCAAATGAGAGCCCTGCACAGTATATTGAGCTTATCCAAGTGAGGAAACTAATTTATTTCAGAAAAAATAAACCTGGAGTTTAATTCTTAAAGCTAATTCCTACTGTTAACCCATCATTAGAGGCAAGCAAAGTAAACCTATAAAAATAAGTTATGCTTCACTCCTATCAGAACTCATCACAAGAGCATTAAGGGCTTACATGTACACTGGGGTCAAGCTTGCCAGGATGACAGTCACCCAATTCACACACTCAAAAGTGGATTTTTAACACCTAAAATTACTTAAGTCCTCTGAAAGGCCCCTCTGAACACCTAAGTAACTGACAGCAAATACCCAGAGAATGGGCCAGTCCCTCTTCAGCTGTCACCTCAGCTGCTCCTTAGTGCTCCAGCAGCTACAGGCTGAGTCAGTTGGTAAGGACTCGTTAGGAGAGAGGGAAGGCAATAGTAATGTGAGAAATGAGGCAGCAAATCCCCAAAGAAACTAATGTTCCCTTCACACCACCTGCCACACATTCACATGAAGCTTTTTTTCTGATTGGAATAGCCTTTGCAAACATCTTCTTTAATAGAGAAACTAATTGCTCCTAATTGGAGGCGAGCATACAGCAATGCATTTTGAGCAAACCTCCCAAATTTCACAACCACCAAATATCTACATTTTGTCTCCTTTCCTTCTTCCTTTACCTATACCCTACATTCTGCTTTCAATACCCACAACTGCTACCAAGTAAGTTATTCAATGTACATGCTGTATCCCCCGAACAGCATCATGCCATGGAGCAAGTCAAGATCCAGCCCAAAGGTAGAGCAGCCCAAAATACCCCAAGTTTGCCACTCTTCCTGTTGTGAAGCTCAACTAGAGCAAGTCAAGGCTCCTCCCATTTAGTCCCGGCATGAGCTGTAACCAGGCTGTGAGTCATCAGCTCAAGCTGCGATAATCTTGTCTGAGCTCTGTGCTCACCCAGCAGCAGATGGAGTTTCCTAAACTTGGGGGACAAAAAACTGCTGTCTGCCACAAGCCAGGGAACACCAAAGGCAGAATCCTACTTCCTCCATGTTAATCAAGACTTTGCAGTGCTCATATGCCTGCCATATCTCAATTCCTGCAATACTGGAGCAGCTTGCAGTCTGGCCATGGCTTGCTAGATAAAACTCCCATGCAAGGTGAAATGTTATCTCCACTTCACAGGTTGGAAACCGAGACAAATATTTAGTGACTTGGGTCGTGACTGTACAAATCAAAGCAAGGCAAAGAACTGAACTTTTACATCTCCAGGCCAAGGCTATCGCTCTTATCATCAGATCATCCTTTTTTATGACCATACCCTGCTCAAAGCGCACAAGCTGCTTCAAAAAGACAATAATCCCATACGAACTGTGTGTGCCAGTATCAAAAGACCAACAGAAAAGAGACAGTGGAATCAGTTGTTACTGTGTTCGCCCCTTTCATTAGGTATCCTATCAAGTTATACTGCACAAGCTAGTTATTAGGATTTTTATACTCTTCACATGCCTATTTATATTAAGTACCACTAAAAACCCATACTGACTTTTTAGATCCTTGAGAAACATGAGTGGTACTGTCATTAAAGAAAAAATCCATGTCAGGTTCTTCATTTTCCTGGATTGTTGCCTTTCCAAGAACTTCTGCTTTGATGTGTGATTAAATCTCCCTGAAAATAATTTCTGTAATTAGTTTAATTACAGGTCACTGCTCTGGCAGGTCACTGTGCTGAACTGTTCACACCCCCTAAGATTTTTGGTGATATTCAAATATATGTAGTATTGAGCAACATCTTGTTGTGGACTTCCACGCTGTTACATAATGAAGAACCCAGTCTAAGAAGAACCCAAACCTCCTCTCTCTGAAATCAACAGTCAGGACTTGCTCACCTCTGGAAGCAGATTCTGAAGCTAAGAATGTACCCACTTCTAGCTGGTTCACATGAAGAATGTATCTGCTCCAGAAGCCTTCAGGAATGTTCAGCTGAGAAGTACATACGTACAATGCACAGAAAGTTGGCACAATTTATGCCTGTACAGGAGCATTTTATTATACATCCCATTAAAAACACACTAAGGCAACATTAAAATTAGGAGCCTATGGGACACAGAGAGTCAGGAAACATGCTTCTAAAACTGAAGCAAATCTTTTCTCTTCAACAATCTGTCCAGACTCTTAAACAGCAACATTCATCATCCGAGTGCCCTTGCACAACAATTCAGTTTTTGGTGATGAAGGCAGTGCAACAGCCCATCCTGACATCTGCAATGCTCCACCAAAAAACCCACCAGAGACAGGCACTGCCTGTGACCCACATAACAGTCCAGAAAGTTTGACTTGTTCAAAGCTTTCTATAATTGCTCTGAAACAAGGAGAACATTTTCACAGGGTCTGGTATGAACAGGACTGAGCCCACAGCAAGCACCCTGACACATAAACGTCCCCTTGTGTATCTTCCTATGGACTAGTATATAGCTGTACCACAGGGATATGGCATCTGACCTGATTCCAAATGCACAACCTGCCTTACACACCACAAACTTCCAGTAATCCAGACCTGCACAGGTTCACCAAAACCAGCTTCCCACCTACCTGTTGTTTGCCTTTATCCCAGAGGCTCTACATCTGAAGGCAGATGCCAAAGGCTCTCTATGTAGCCACTGAACACAAACAACATTTTATTTTAAAAATCACGTATGTCATATATGACAGGGACAAAAAAAAATTAAAGGATGTTTCCATCCATGTTTATTGCTGCTGGATGTTTGGATAACCTACAAGCCTTTAACCTCTACTGGAACAACTGTGTTGGCTGACATTAAAAAAAAAAAATCTTTGATTGAATCATGAATTAGCATGGAAAAACTTTATTTATTTACAAATAATTTAATTTCCTTATTTAGCACAGGCTGCCAATGTTGGGCTGCTGCTGACCTGTGCTAGAAAGGCAATTTTTTTCAGGCTGCAGAGTAGATTATTCCTCAGCCTTTTCAACTTGTGGCCTTTCGGTTGATGCTGCCAACAGACATCCCAATTAGAGCTCACAGCATCATAGCTTGCTTTCAAAACAAACCAGTGGGGGTCTGAAAGGGAGACATATTTATTTATAGTTGTAAAACATGGTTTGAAAAAAAAAAGATTTGATTTTGTGCACACATTTTGGATTCACTTTACTTCATATTTAAAGCGAGCAATGGATTCCTACATCCCAATTTCACCATGTGCAGCAGTAAGAAACAAAACCAAGGCCACTGAAACCAGTGATGGTGCACTGGCTGTGAGAGATCCAAGTTCACTACTTGGTTAGAAGCTGAGGCCTTCTTCTTGTACTGGGCTAATTGGTTGGGATTCTTAATAATGAGTTCACAAAGTCGCTTAAAGCCCTGGGTTTTAATGCACCCAGGGAGGAGGGAAGGAGTGAAGGGTGTGAAAAGCTGTTTTTCAAAGCCAAATTGATAAAACCGCTCCCTGTGCAATTAAAAACCTGAACAGCTGAATAGATGACTTTGGAAAGCAGCAACTGCATAATTTATTGGGTTGGTTTATAAAGGGAGAGAAAATATCCGAGGACAGGAAAGGAATTTCACGGACATTTCAACAACACATGAAAACTGTGGTGCATTTTATCATTTCAAGATTTATTTTTGCACTCCCTTCCACTGGGAGGAAGCAAGCAAAGGTCTGTTAGGTTGCATTTTCCCTGTTTTCCCTCTTTATCACTGGAGGAAAAACCACAATGGCTCCAATATCCTACTAAGGATATGGACATTTTTTCTAACCTTACCTCCTGCAATCAGCTTATATGGTCTCTGAAGGAACCCTATGAAGGGGACTGGGAAGAGCACAGGTTTAACCTGAACTTAAGCTCACATACAAGGAAGAAATGTTGCAGGAAAAACATTTTAATAGTTTAATCCTTTAAAAAGCAAATGCACACTCACATTAACAGTACAGCCAAAGCACTTTTTTCTCCTCTGTTTGTTACCTCTAGCATCAGTACCAGACCACAAACTTTGGTCTGGCTGATGGGGTATGAGAGAGGGTAAAGAAGCCCCAAGCAAACATCAGGGGTGACTACAACCACCAATCAGCATCAGAGACTCCTCAGATCCGTGCTTGCTGAAGGTACACGGGGAGGTTACAGCTCATAGTGGCACCAGGACGTTATTCTGCATTAGGCTGCAAGAACAGGTATGCTTTAATGTTAGCATGTGTCTCTTGTGAATGAGACACAGTTAAAATGTTAGCAGTGTCTCTTGTGTTAACAAAACATAATGAAAAGTAACTCCTGTGCATGAACAGCAGACACTGCTAGAAACCATTTCTGAGTTGACTTGAATTTCAATCCTGGACTTCAAACACCTTTCAGTGGCATTTGAATTGACTTAACAGTGACTTAGTTGGGTTTATTTTGTGACTGAGATGTGACTTGGAGAAAAATGCTGAGGAAAATGTAGAAAGGACAAATGTGTAGGAGGTTTATTCCTTTGACAAAACAGTCAGAAAGACTGCAACCCTCACTAATTTGGCAAATATTTTGGGCAGAATTATTTTAAAAATTGCATTGGACTCAGCAAACAGTTTGATGAGGAAACTGAAAACACAAACAGGGCTTTTTTTTGTGATCAAGTGACTCCGGAGCATTTTAAGTCCCAGTGAATACCCATGACACTAAAGCATTTAACAACACTTGACTGGCAGCATAACCCATATTTAGAGACATTCAGAACCCAGCTGTCATCTTGGGCATCTAAATAAATCAATCAGCTGTAGGCACAGATATCAAGAAGCACACACAGACATGGACTCTTTATTCTCATTGCTAGCAGAAGCCTATCATAAGCAACAAGGCTGCCTTTAGTTATGTTATAGTACAGAAATAACTCTGGTTGGTGCAATAAATCCTTTGTTGTAGCCTCAGAAATAGGCCTGCTAACACAACTCTGCTATCTCATGTTACCAAATACGATCAATCCAAGTAAAAACTCCAAATCCTTTGGGAAAGAGGGGCCTTTCTTTGTTCTTTTGTACAGTGCAGGAGAATTCAGGTTTTGGGTACAACAACAGATTGAAAAAACACTTCAGATGTCTGCAAGACTCCAGTCTGAATATATCCAGGATAACACGATTTACGAAATTTCAGCAAAATGCTTAAGTAAGGAGCACAACACTGCACACACCCTTCACAGATGGCTGGGGAGGAGAGTGCCTTCAGAGCCTGACTGGCTGGGTCACTATTTACCTATGCTAAATATTCAGATTTATTGAACATCCTCTTAAGGGCTTTACAAAGGAGTTTCAGCAGGTTAAAAATCCTGCTCTGTGTCCCCAGTGACCTGTGAAACAAAAGCAGGATGAACTCATCCTGCCCACCCACACTCACCCACATGACCTGAAGCAGCACATCTTCTGTTTAATGGTTGTGATAAACTACTGCATAAAAGGTATGGTGTCTCTAATCCCAAGAGGTGCAAGCTGCATGCTGCAGACCTTCCTGATGTGTTTAAAACACACTAGGCTGCTCTCCTTGAACTTAGTTATGCCAGGCAGCACTTAAAATGCTGCCATGCCTTTGACTAGGCTAGTAAGTGCAACTGTTTGTAAATAATGACAGTGTGGTCCTCAGGGATGATCATTAGTAGCCACAGGCACGGAGACCCAATTGGCCACATCCATCACAGTGCCTAATGGTGCAGTTCACAGGTATTTACCTGGGATGTGTTTGGTTCAGCTGTATCTTCAGCACTGGGGGCAGGGGAGCAGATAAAACGCTGCCAATTCCCCACTTTTCCATCTTTTCATACTGCACTCTGTTAATGCACTGGCCACCTGAATAGGCAATTAAAGCATCACTGAAATAATTCTCCTCTACTAAAACAGCTCCTGGGATAGAGTTCATTTTCTTCACAGTAGCTGGTATTAAGCCATGAGTTGGATTTGTTTTGGGAACAGTGTTGATAATTCAGGGATGTTTTAGCTATTGATGAGCAGTGCTTACAGAATCCAGACTTTTTCTGCTCCTCACCCCAACCCACCAGTGAAGAGGCTGGGGGTGTACAAGAAGATGTCAGGGGACACAGCCAGGACAGCTGACCCCAAATGACCACAGGGATATCCCAGACCACATGGTGTCATGCTCATCATACAGAACTTGGGGAAGAGGAAGAGGGGGGACATTTGGAGTAATGGAGTTTGTCTTCCCAAGTCACCATTATGTGTGACAAAACTCTGCTTTTCTCGGAATGGTTGAACACCTGCCAGTAAAGGCAAAGCGGTGAACAAATTCCTTGTTTTGGTTTGCCTGTACATAGCTTTTGGTTTTCTTATTAAACCACCTTTATCTCACAAACCCACGAATTTTCTTGGCTTTGCCTTTCAAATTCTCTCCCCCATCCCAATCTGAGGGAGCAGCTGTGTGGGGCTGAGCTGTGGCTGAGGCTAAACCATAACAGTGTGCCAGAAAAACTCCAAGTCACGTGTGTGTTGCGTGGTGACACAGGAGTTAAGTACTTGCTAATTCCAGGCCAGTGTTGAAATCCCTTTGATTATTCTTAGTTACTTAGAAGTATATCCTGTGTTATGAGCCTATTTTATAGATGTTTTGACATTTTTTTTTATTAATACATAATTTTTAGGAAAAAACTTCCTCAGCCTGAGCTACCAAGGTCAAAACAAGTAAGACATTCACTGGTTTTACCACTTCTTTTACTGGAAAAATTTATCTCCTAATATTCGTAAGGTGACACCATTAGCACATTTAAGAAGTGCTAAGAGAAGAGCTTTTAATCATGGAGATAACTGTTTATGATAGTTGTCTGTCATTAATTAGTTTGCAAGCCTTATATTCTGCTGAGGATGCCCAGAGAGGATTCTTACAAACACAGATCTTTTACACATGTACAAGCTGGATTCTGCATGTAGGCAGAATTACCATTACCACCTGAATGTAAATAAAATGCCCCAAATATTCGACTTGCATTTAAAATACAGTTGTTCTGGCAAAGAACACTCTTTATCCCAATTCTGAGCAGCTGGAAAGTGTTATCAGAAGATTGCAACAGCCCAGTTAAGGCATTTGATTTACTTTTAAAACAGCATTTGCCAAAGTACTGCTGTACCTTAGTGCAGAATGCTCCTTAGTACAAAATATACCTGTCTGGAAGCACCCCTCCTCTCAAAACAGGTCACGCAATATTGTTATCCCTAAAATTGTGTTACCTGTGTTCTTGAAAATACTAAAAAACCACTAAAAACTCAACAGAATCCTACTGAGATTTAAAACTAACTTGAACTTACTATAAAATTTGATTGCAATTGTATGTATTCATCTATTTTTAATCTGGCTTCCTAAAGGATTAAATTTTGCAGGGCCAGCTGTTGATTTCTTCCCCCTCTTCCTCCTCCTGAATACACGACTGGACTCCTTTGCCCATTTACAAACTCAAAAAAAGGCAAAGCTTTAAAATACTACTAGATCTCTAAACATGCTGAGATCCAGGGCTAAAGAGAAGGGATGCTTATCCCATGCCATTGTGCAGAGAGAGGGAGAGGAGGCAATTTAGGAGTTACATTTGTGCTTGGCAGCAGCTGCTCAGCAAGAGCACAGCTGCCGAGGAGCAGCAGCCCATGCTGCCACTGGCACACCGGGGTGCAGGGAAATCTGGGGAAGGAAGGATTTGGGTAACGAAGGATAACTCCTGAGCAAACCAGGCCTCATCAGTTCTGCTACTTGTGTTTGGGGTTTCAGAGCAGGAGTTCATCTCCGGTCCCACTTTCATTAGTACAAATAATCCAGGGAACACAGCAACAAAACAGCAGTCAGTCCCCTGCTTCAGTAGACCAAATTCTTAGACACTTCATCAGGCAGAGGAAATTCATTATGGTACGTTTTTCAAATGAGTCTTATGAGCAGACCTTCAAAAAAAGGCATTTTAGAGCTAACTCCTGCTGGCACAAAGGGAAGCAGGATTTCAGCCTCTGTGCCAAGACCCTCAGCTGTGAGCACACAGTCTGCCTCCAGAGCCCTAACCTTTAAATCTATGCCCTTGAAAATGAACATCTCACCCAAGTAGTACTGCCAGCACAGCAGCAAGAGGAGAGAGAAGCTGTGTGTCATCCAGCATAGCAGATTCAAGCTTGAACTGTCCATCACAGACAAAAACAATTGGAAGAACCAGCTGTGTAGCTGAAACAAGTTACATCCACAGTGAACAGAGGTTAATGCACTCTTCTCTTCCACCCAACAGCATACAAGAGAGAAGCGTGGCTGGAACAGCTTCCTGAAGTCAACCCACTGCATTTTACTGCTCAAGCTAAAACCTCAAGTCATGAAAAAGATCAGTTCAATGCATTCTCAGCAGAACAGTAAGTAGTATCACCACCTACTCTGCATTAGTTAACAAAAGTCCTGAGGACTTTCTAAACTTAGGTCTACTTTTGGCATAGTTCAGCACAATATATAATGGCAATCATCCCTTACATTGCCAGAGAAACTGTGGCAGAGGAGTGAAAATGCTCAAAATGACATAACAGCAGCCATGGACAAGAACCCAGGAGCTCATGGTTCTCAAGTTGAGTTGTTTACTCAACCAGAGTTCTGCTTTGAAAGCAAACAATACTGAAGAGAAGTTGAAAATGAGGAATCATGCTGTAGAGTGATGAGTACTCAGACTATTTATGCATCATTACACTCAATTATGTTTTGACTCAGCCTACAAAGTGTCCCTCTTCCAGAAGCACATCTCCATCCTAAATGTGAAGTCACCAACTTCACAAACATTTCATGCCTTGTGTATTTAACAATCATCACAAACAAGAAAAGCCTGGACTTTTGAGTTCATGGTTCGGTGAAACTTCCACAGAAAAACATCACTGATTTTGTTAGCAAGCATTTGGCTCAGAGTACAGAAGAGAAAACAAACTCACATGGTGCATGGAACATCACTAGCACAGATGAATGATCTTTTATAAACCTGTCGAAGTCCTCATCGGTCAGGTGATAAACTACATTTTCTTCATCTGCCCAGGGAGTCTCTGGAGCCTGTGGCTGAGGTGCCTGTGGGCTACAAGACAAACAGACACAGCTTAAAGGCAGCTCTCTGGTGCTAAGCAGCCATCTTGCAAAGTCAAACAAACCTATGAAGCTTCCATAATTGTACTCATCCAGAACTCAAAGGCACTGAAACACAGATAAAACTGGAGGAGGAATAAAAAAACCTGCAAGAAGCTCCTGAGGACAGATCAGCAATGGAAGGGGATGGAGCGAGGAGATAACCAGACTGCTTGGTTATTACATTATAGAAATCAAATGCATTTTCTACTACTCTTTTACCCTCCTCAGCAGGATGCTCCCCTTCTCACAGCATTCCCACTTCGTAGTTCACAGGAGTCATTGCAAATGAAAGAAAAAAGCAGTGAGCAGAAACAGCCAATTTAACCCGTCACCTTGGATACTGACAGCATGATTAGGGCCAACAGAGAAAGGAGGAGTAGTGTTGGGACCATGAGCCACCTACACACAACACTTCCCCAGGAATACATGGTTTTACCCTTAACAACTCTTGTGAGCCAGAGAAGCATTGTTATGTCCTCACTCTGCAGTGGGCTTGTAGGCCTAACTCAGCAAAGCTACTCAGCTGCATGCTTAACCCAAAAGGCAAGTGATGTGTTCTACCAGCTTCACTATGACTGCACATGAGTTCAACTGTCTTTGATGGGTCAGAGCCACAGAGACTGCTCAAAGACACAGTGGCAGGTCTGGAAACTGAACCTAAGCTCCTCTGGAGCTCCTCATCCCAATAAACAATTGGTTTTGGCTTTCATTAATGTACATTAAAAAGAGAATTTGGCAGCTGTGAACTAAACTATGCTAATTGACATTTTATTTATTAAAGCAATGTTCACAAAAAAGACACCCAAACATACAAACATTGGGAGCCAGACTCTGAAGCTATTTTATTCTTGTCAGTTGCAGTAATGAGTTCCAAATACCCCCTAAAATTCCCTAAATTCTTTGGCAAAGTATAGGTCTGGATGTGACCCCATATCTGGTGAAAGCAGATTTACTATTTTTTATTAAAATGTATTATTGTGTTAGCTGCCTGGAACAAGGAATGGCAAACAGATGATAACTCATTTATCCTGCCTTACTCATTTCTAGGCTGAAAGCCTAGTTTGATTAAAAAAAGCAGTAGAGATACACAGATTCACACAGCAACTTCTGTTGATGTAAGCAATGGGTGTGATCCAAGAATATTAAGCAATCCGTGCAGAACTGTGATGCACACCTCTGCTGCTGCTTCTACAATAAACAAACCAAGAAGCAAACATCAAAGCAAAGGTCAGAGCTGCACCTGGCCAAGCAGCCCAGAGAGCAATCTCCAGGTATCCTGGCAGAGTGAAGGCTTTCCAGCAAACACCATGACACTCAATGGATTTGGGAACTGGGCTGAGTAGGCAGAGCATGAGGAACATGGACACAGTGCCTACAAAGCACTGGGAGAACGTGGTGTCTGGAAGGGCCTGGTGTGACCTATTTCAGTCAGGAATCAGTAAAGCAAGGCACAGGATGTTTATTCAAATGGCCTAATTTAAAATGTTGTGCATGCTAATAAGCCTACACAGGAGTTGGTAAGAAACACCTCAAGGCCTGGAGAAAGCAATAAACAAAACTTAAAATGTCATTTAGCCCAGACAAAAGGCACACCCAACATCTGACTAGGATGACAGAAGTCTAGAAGAGTTATAAAAAGCTAATTCAATTGAGAGGACAGAACAAGTTCTTGATTTAACGGAGTAGCTGATGCTAAGGAAGGGCCTGAGGGGAATCTATAAAAACAGCAAGACAAACCAAGCAGCTATTGAAGGCACCAAGAAGCTGGTGGGCTTGCCTACCATTCAGGCTGATACAGCTGTGTACCAGAGTTAACAAAAAAGTGGTATGTACAAGATAGTATCTCTACTGTGCTGCATTAAGGCTGTATGATGGTTTGTCTCTATCACCTCATGAAAACATCTGAAACTCCCTAACATAGTAGCCAGTGCCTATTAGAAAGATAAGAAAGGTAAAGCATCTGCAAGACTGATGCATTAGCACACTTTCAGCATAAGAAAGAAGCACCTTCTTTAAGTAGTAAGAAGGAAAAAAAAAGAGGTGTTGGAGCCCTCCAAACTATCAGTTCTTGTCCTGAGAGGAAAAAGCATGGACAATGATTTAAATAACTCTGATTAAGTTATAACATATTCTCCTTCACAAATGAGCCTAAGATCAACCACTTTCAGCACTTTACCAGTAATATTTAGAGGGAAAAAACCAAGAAGAGGGACAACAGCTGCTTTTCTGAGGAGTGTACTTATTGTCCACACAAAATAGGCCATTTCATATGGCTCAATGTCTGCTGGATTTGCTTTCAAGACTCTACAATGACAGCATGCACTGTATAAAAATGCATTGGCTTTCCTTGCCACGAAACTGCCATGCCCTGGTTCTCAGAGCAACATTTTGTACCAAAGCAACCTTTCAATATTTTAATATTATGCTATTCTGAAACACAGCCTGTACACCCTGCAGCTACCTAACTGCACTCCTTGGCTTTCCTAAAGCCCTTGCCATACCATTTTGACTACCTGTACTGCAGATTCCTCAGAACAGTATATTATGTATGTAGCATGTTTACCCTAGATGTGGTTTTATTAATAATTTGATTTATCATAATTTAAGCATCAATTACTGGCAAAATATAAGTACACATAATTACTTAATGTGGTTTCCTTCAAACCTTGTACTTATTACACAGAACAGGGGCACAAGGCTACTGCTCAGATCATCTTCTGGGCAACTAATAAGCATGCACTAAGTGAGGACGAACAGCTGTCTTTAGCTCTGGACTGCTGAAGTATCAGCCAAAGCCCACAGTGGCTTGTTAGCAGAGATTATCATTGGCAAGAGCTTGCAGCTGTTCTGCTTTGCCTCCAGTAGCTGTGTTCACTTGCTGTCACAGCACTGATATAAAGGTACTGCATATTGCAGGGATTATCTGGATATTATGTGGGCAGACAGGGGGAAAAAACCACCCCAAACAGCTAATGTTTCACATATGGTAGCCAAGAGATAACCACATCCTTGCAGAATTGAAAAGCATAACAAAGTGCAGGTGATTAAGCCCCATCCCTGCTCCAAGGGCTGATCATCTCCTTCCAGTTGCTGGAGTTGCCATCTTGATCATGCACATTTGAAGGCTTAATTGACTACACGAGGCTTAATGACTATGGCTGAATTCCTCCTGTTTGAGCCACTGGGCAGTATTTGCTTGCAGTGTTTGTAGCTCCTGATGCTAACAGGAATGCAGCTCTCACTTCATTTGTGGGTTCCAAATCCTGAAGCTACTGCTGCTGAAGAGCCTGGGCTACCTGCCACCATATGCATGTCCCCAGCACAGCACCACTAGTTCAGCAAAATATACTTATTCTGAGCCAATTCTGCTAAACTGTACTATTACAATAGTTTGCAACAGTCTGTTCTTTCCCATGTGTTTGTTTCCTTTCATTAGGGTCATTTCAGTATTTTTCCCACGACTGCAGCAAACATGGGAGGCTTACAAAGATGACACCATGCCCAAGAGCCTGGGTGCACTGCAAACAGGATTTCTCCATCACCAGATTATCTCAGCTCTCTCCAGCTGCTCCATCAGCTTCACTGACCATGGGGGGTTTGCACCAGTTGAAGAGCAGCTATACACACACACACTTTTCCTGTCTGTCTCTGAACTGCTAGTCCCACAGGCTCACTCAGCCCCCAAAATGTTTATGACTGCAAACAGCTCTCTTTAGGTAGAACAAGGGGCTTTCAACACTTTTCACATCATTACAGCAGACACAGATGTTGTAAAAGTGACTACCTATCCAGGGTGCCTTGATCTTCAGCTTGTCTCTGAAAGACACTTTAAAGGTTTCAGCTAAAGGCTGATGAACCAACAAGAACTGCACACTTCGTATACACATTTTTAATAACACAACAGGAGTCAAACCTTTTGCACGGTATTAAGTTCAAGCACCCAAGATTACTGGAAATTTAAGCTGGCATTTTTAGCAAAGCTGAGATCTGTGTATCTGCATTTATTTTAGTCCACAGTCAGTCTCCTATTACAGCCAAAATGCAACTGTGAAATGCAAGGCATGCATGCTAAAATACAAACATTAGTCAATCTCCCTGTACGAGTTTAGCTGATCTCAGCCGGGTAGTTTTGTTTGCTCTTCTGAGCAGAGGGAAGGAGAGAGAGATGTCTGTTCCTAAAGCATTACATTCTGTAAATAATGAAGAGTACATAAAAGATGGAGTGCATGAAGTTGAAAGCCTTACTTTTTCAGCCACTCTGCTATATCTGCTGCAGTAGCACCAAAGTTCTCGAAGTTGAACAGGAACTTTCCTTTCCTGTTAAAGCAACAAAACAAGGTTCAGTCCTTGCCCTAAAAGATAAAAAGATGCAATTATAGAAGAGTCATGATTTCTAAATTAGTAGCAAAACATAACTGACTCAAAATAGCAGATTGTAGGATATCCCCGGACATTGAATTCTTCCTTTATCCTTTCAAATTCAGCAGAGTAAACATTCATCCCCGCAAGAACCTGGAAAAAGAGCATAATCTTACTGATTCTTATAATACAGCAGGAACATCACATCATTTGTTTGAAGATTTAAGTAAAACCCACTTCAGTCTTGGCGGATTCTGATTTCATTCATATAGCTGTCAAGCAAGGGGCTCTCTGTAAAAGGCACTGAAGTTTTTCTGATTTTGTGCAAGGCGGAACAGAACAATACTTGAGTCTAATCCAGAGAAAACACACACCAGTCAGCATGTCACCTCTTCCTTGCTCTGGAAGCATCTCTGTTTCTTTTTATTCACCCACTAACAGAAATACCTGAAGGGAATTCTTTCAATTGCATTACTTGTGCTCTTCTTCGCACATTTGGATTTTTAGCTACAAGTGTAACTAGATTTTTTTTTTCTTCCTCTGCAAGTAGGAAAAAAAAAAAAAGAGTTCTCAGTTCATATCTAAACATTAAACAGGACAGCAGAAGTTCCACCCTCAGCTCTCTAGTTTCCACTTCAGCAATGAATTTTCAATCTCAGCTCATGCCCAGAAGCTCCAACCAACGAAGCACTGGCATTATCCCAGTTCAAAAATGCACTTACTGAAAGGCAAGGGGAAATCAGCACAACTTTGATGTGAAAATAAAATGTGCCCTATTTCCATGAGCTCAGGAAATAGCACATGGCCTTTATATCCTTTAAATATGTTAACTTGGGTAGGGTAGGGTATAATGAGAGTTAAGAATTAACCTTGTCCTACAGTCTTCAAAAGAGAGGCACAGAAGCACAGCAGCTTTTCAGACTAGCATGCAAAAAAAAACTCTCTCCTCCCCATTCCTCACCTCTTTCCCAACCCGTCCTCCATCTCAGCAGTCCTTGAGCTTCAGGTTCAGGGCTCCTGTGACTTGTACTGTGCCCCGTGACTTATTCTGTGCCCTGTCCAAATGTCTTCCAAATATTTCTGACATGAAAATTGGAAGATGGGATTGATTCCAAGTTTTTGTGGGTGTGCACTTCACACAGAGGTCGTTCTGCTGTCAAACCTGGACCCAGCAAGTTGCTGAAATACCACTTCCTGATTAACTTAGTTTAATGGCATTGACGGCTTAAATCATTTTAGCAGCAGGGTCTTAATCCAACCCCCTCCTCCTTCCCTCTCCAAAAACAGGATTTTCTCCTTCCAGCTGAAATACCACATCAGAATTTAATACCACGTTCCTGACTGCAGCAAACTGCACAGACCAACCAAATGTGCTCAGAGCCAGCATGAAATAAATCTTAAAGCAGAAAATCCTCATTTGAAGGTCAACCGTTTCTAAGAATGTGCTGGAAAGTCACAAAAAGATACTTTGTTTTCTCTTCCCTATCCTAAGAAAGGATAAATTGAACAGAGGAGAGTACAGAAATAAGGTTTATACTTGCTGGCCTAGTCTCCCACTTTGAATTTTCCTTGTAGTTCAAAGAACCAGATTGACTTAATTCATATGAGATTATCTAGACTCAATTCTCCCCTTTCCTTATCCTCCATGTCACCACCTAAAGGGAGGTAAATGCAATAGGATCAAGATAACAGTGGTTGCTTTATAAAGCAAGAACCTGGTTTGTTAACTAATAACCCAATAACACTAGCCTACCAGATTCCATGTTTGCTGTGAACTTTCAGAGGATTTCCTAAGAATTAAATGGGCATCCCTGGCCATTTCAGACAATTTCACTGTGTCCATCCAATGGTGATTGATACAAGTCAATAACTTGGATTCATTCTTGCGTTCATTACATTATATGAAGCATAATTAGCAAAAAGCTTATTACAATAGGATTTATTTTTAATGACAAGAGTAACAGCTTTAGCTGGCTAATAATCCAGAATTATGAAATATCAGGCTGTCAGAGACCATCAAAATACACCCAGTGCCCAAAGCCAGGGTCCTCCTGCCAGACGTCTGGCGAATTTGCTTTTAGCAAATGACTGAATGACCCCAACTTCAATTTAAGTCCATTACCTCTTGTAATAGCCATTGCAGAAACAAAGATCAGTTTACCCCTTTCACCTCTGCAGTGAATTATTTCACTGAAATATTTCAACACTTATCTGCTCTCCAACAAGCTACCTATAACCTAAACCACCTCTGAATCCTTCTTAGCTGCCCATTAATTTGGAGCTTCTGACCATTCCTGTTCAGCTGTGACCCCCGACCTTGATTCACGGTTTTCTTGATGGGATTGCTCCAAAACTCGTACCTCACAGCACCAAAAAAATTAAAACAAAACAAAACAAAAACAAAAACAACAAAAAAAAAAAAAAAAAAAACAAACAAAAAAACAAAAAAACAAACAAACAAAAAAACCAACCAAACCCAAACAAACAAAAAAACCCAAGCACCAAAGGAGAAAAGCACTTAAGCATATTCTCAAGCTGGTCTTTACTGAGCAGAGCCTTCTGACACACTCACAAAGTCCATGGGCATTAGGGAGATGATGAATGGTTTGCTAATAACCACTTCCCCCCTGCTCTGGGGCCACAGGGACAGTCACTCACCAGAGCCCAGCCAACCCTTTAACCACAGGAATCTTTCCTGCCAAGGATAAAAGTAAGCCCACTTCTGATTTGGAGCACTTTTTCCTTCTTCACTGGGTGGAACGGAATAGTAAGAGACGACCACAATATAAACTAAAAATGCCACCCTGCCTTCCTCTCAGTAACAGCACGGGGACAAGAAACAGCCAGTCCCAAGAGAACACAGTGACCAGCAGCAGGTACAGTGCACCTTTTCACTTTTATGACCTCTTCAATAGGCAATACTGTACTTAATTTTCCTGCTATGTAACAGCAATAATCACTTTTGAGCCTGGCACATCCTGACAGCTAATGACAGGTCAGATTAAAAGGCCAAACCTTCAGCTCATCCAAACCACTCATAAACTTTGCAGCAAAGTCTGATCTGGAGGTCAGCATCACTCTAAGGCACTACATGAATAATTTATGATGGGTACAGCATAGTTAACTTTAGAAATGGCAAGCTGTGTACACATCCCACTCAGGAAGCTAATTGGGTCAAATTTTGACAAACAGACCGATTTTTGTGAAAAACATGGGTGGCAGTGGCATAACTGGACTTTCCTCTGAACTGATCCTGCACTACAACACTCCACTGCAAAAAACTGTGTCCCAGTCCTGTCACTCAGCTGTGCAGGATTAGCCCGGATCTACAGAAACGATTTCCAAGTGAGGAAGGAAATACTCAAACCAGAATAGATCTAGAGTTTAAATTCTCTGGTCTGAATTTAATAAAATGAGCTGCACATGGACGAGGAAGGGATAACTGCAGGAGGACACAGTGCTCTGCAGCATGCCTTCTCTTTGGCACTGTCTCTACAGGTGATGCTTTGCATTTCTAATCCCTCTCGCCCCACACCCCACAATGTACTGCCATGCAAGGCAGGAGTGCCTTCCCAAAGGCTGCAGCACGTGCTCCTCTGAGGGGAGATGGCATTAGAGTGCTGCCTGGCTAGACAAAAACACTCTTGAAAATATCTTCTAAGGGCTGTGCCGTGTCCTAAATAAATCTGAGTAAATCCCACTCATTTCAGCCCTAAGCAAACAAGGACTTAAAGAAAACACTTCTGAAAACAACCAGTTAGGAGAATGTTGGGCAGTCTGACAGCACTAGGTGGTCATGAGAAGGGATTGCCAGAGCTGCCCTAGTAATGAACTGCAGTGCTTCATCTTTTCCTCACAAGGAAACCTGTAAACACAGCAGTGAATGACCCAACAGGCAGGATCAGACCAAATCCTACTACAGCCATGAAACAACAATCCTATTTCTTCATCCTTTACGTGCACTGGCATCATATAAATCATACGTTAAGCACATTATAAAACCTTGACTAGACAAGTGCCTTTGACTTGCTTACAGAGATCAATACACCTTATAGGTACAAAGGGGTAACTAGATTACTGTGAATCCTGTACTTCATTAGAGTCAAAACTTACTTTCATATCTATGTGGCATCAGTGCTAACTTTGACAGAGCTACAGTTCAACTGTAAGACTATATTAATGCTGAGTGGCTAGGAAGGTTACCAGTTGCTTATGGGAGGGGCCTCTCCCTCCCACAGCACTGTGATTCTCCACTAAAAAAGTGGATTAATAACTGCTTTAAGGGCATCCATCCCTGACCTTGCTATGAAACGTCAGGCCAAAAAGCTGATCAAACCCATTAAGGCAAACATTTCTTTCTTTACCAAAATGAGCTCAAAAGGTCTACAAACTCACAAATTAGAGGCTAAACATAAATCTACATAGTGTCAGAGCCTGCATCTCTATGGAAAAAACTGCAGTGGCTCTAAAGGGCAAGGGAGTTGACATCTCATTCTCCAATGTTTTAGCAGAATAAAAACCAAGATAGAGAATCCTGAAGAGATCTGGAACGGAGTCATTTATTTCTGTTTTATTTCAACTTGCTTAGAAATTGATAATTTTGATAAATATTTGTGGGTTTAAATACTTAAAAGAAAGTGTTAAAATGATTTTTGAAATGTCATATAAATCTCATTGTCTCACTTACATATTTACCCTTGAGTTCTGTTGCTGCTTGCTGATAAGATGGCATCATTCTCTTACAAACACCACACCCTGATAAAAAAAAATTGTGTGAGTAACATGCCAACAACTCTATTCAGCCTCTTCTACAGTATCTATGTTCCAAAGCATATGAAGTAATATTTAAAATCAAAAAATCTAAACAAAAATTCTTTATCTACTTCACTAAATCATTATTAGATTATTAGTTTCTAAGGATGTTACTTCTTGATACAAGCCTCTATTTTTGCACATTTTTCAGGCTCTTCATTTTCATATTCATTTCTCATCCCACTATGAAGAGAGTGTATATATTATATATATATATATATATATATATATATATATACACATATATATATATATATTCCTCAGGCTCTGAGCTGAGCTGAGATAAAAACAGAGGAGAATACAAGATGAAACACACATATCCAAAGTCAACAGAAGATGTCTTAATTTTGAGCTCAAAACAAAAAGCTTTGTACATTTCTGGTCTTTGAAGGGACAGGGGGAGGTACTTCAGATTCATCCCAGCTTAACAAGGCATTGAAATTAATTTGAGATGCATTTCCTAAACACATTACACAGACATCAAGTATTAAACAGTGCTCTCTTAATTGAGCAGACATAGCTCAGAAGCAACAGCCCTTGGAAGATACAATATTGTGCTGCTGTGGAAAAGACAAAGGGCAAGTGAGGAAGACCACCAATGTGTAGTTGGAGTGTGCTAAGAGCTGTCTGATGATGCTCTGCAGGGCTAAGCAGATTAGCAGTAAATCACCTTGTAAGCAGCAGTTTTCACCCCTGCCAAGTAAAATCCGTGCATGCAGATGGAAGGGGCAGGAGTGCAGCCAGCATGAAAGAAAGGTAGCTGGAGCCAAGCACTCCAGACACTTATTGTGGAAACACTCAGTCCACCACAGGACAGTAGGCAACACCTCTGTTCTGGTTAACAGAGTTTTGAAAATATCTTCCAGAAAGGAGGAACAGATTTTGCAGCCACTTGTTTAGGATCATATCAGCATGCCTGGAAAGGAACTTCCTTTAGTCTGAGAAAGGAGAGTTCTTGTTTCTGTGGTCCTTCCACCTTTGATCTCTCTGCTCAAATTGACAATGAGGTTGTTAAATTAGTGCTGGTTAAAACGACAATTTCTTGGGCGCAGACCACTCACTTAAGGCCCACTGAAGTCTTGCAGCTTCATCCAAACCACTGGACAGACATCAAAAGATGTGAGTTGACAGACATCATCTTCTGAATCCTCTATTTCTTCTCTGCTCAGGAGCCTCAGGCCCCAAACTCCTTCATCAGATTTTGCTATCTTCCCCTCTTTGCTCTCTTGCTGCACCCTGGAGTACCTTCAAGAGCACAGGCACACAGCAGCCTCCTCCACACAGCCATCACCCCTATCACCCCTCCTCTTCCCAGCTCTGCTGCTGCCTCAAACTTGCTGCTCCCAAACCCACTTCAGTACATCCTCTCCTGTCCTTGTATTTCTGGGTTATATTGTTCAGGATGCTGCCAAGCCACATATACCCCTCAACATGCATAAAAGGGGAACCTCAAAAAACCCATTTTCTTCTGTTCTTTCTTCTTGTATTTTGTCCCAAAAGAGGGAACTTAATTAAATACACATTAGTCTTTCCACTAGTTAACACCTTCATTTCTAAAGCCTTGTTTTCAATCACGTTTATAAACAGCTCCTTCTTGTTGCCAAATCCAGACAGTCTCCTGCAGGAGCCTTCTTTGACAGTTAACTACAAATACATCTGAATGCCTTTAAATATACGTAATATTTCATCTTTAGTGCTGTCTGACTTTCTAATATAGGTCCGAAAGTACAGTGAATGGTCTGCAAATGGCAGTAATATCTTCTGAGGAAAGCAAGCCTTTGCTCTGAGTTGTTTTACCCAGACCAAGCATTCCTGAAATATTAAAGTAACTGCATCTAAGTCTGTAGTTGCTTTCATCTCCCCCTGCCCATTTCCTATGAATCTGCCACAATTAATCTAAAGCCCCTGCTTCTAACAAAGCAGAGAAATAAGGCAGCTTCCAGATAAAGCCTCTGATGTCCTCTCTTGTCAAAGACCTCACTTACAAGTAAAGAAAAGCAGAATTTCTTCCAGTGACCAGTCTTGATTTCCTGCTCCCAGTTATGAAAAGTAACACCTGTATGTAACCAATAATTTCAGCTGCTCAAAGCCCAAAATTTAATGCAACTGCTGGATGTATTCTGTCTCCAGTAAGAGGAGCAAGAAAAGAAAAACTGGACAACAACCAAGTCAGAAGGTCTTGTGTGTTAAATAAAAGATGAGGGAGTTACAAACTGAGAAATCAGAGAGGAAGAAAAAAACCTCACAAGTAGACTTCCTTCACAGCAGTTTGGAAAGCAGCACAAGTATTACAGCACTGAAAACTAGCAGGTGTTTTGCCACTTCAAAGAAGAGAAACTGGAAGGAGGAGGGTTTCTGGGGGAACGGTTCGAAGAGAACGAAGGGTTAGATAAGGCACATTTCAGAAAGAGACCCAGTTGTGGAAAACAATAATTCCTGATAAAGGTAAACTGTGAAAGCACCAGGCAGCAGCCCAACTCTCCCCGAAGGGACGATTTACAGCAGAGCAGCCGTATCGTCTCCTGCTGATCTGAGGCAGCAGCTGCTGGGAACAGCCACACACCACGCCAGGCCACACAAGACCACACTACTGCAGTCTGAAGGCACAGAGCCACAAGTGATTTCATTAAAAGAAAAACCATCGTCTCAGTGATGCATCAACTAAGTCTTGGGTAATTTTGGCCATCTTGGCAGTGCTCGGATGAGAATAAAAAGGTAAACTGGTATTTCAGGCAGTAATTACAAGAGAAAATACACTGAGAAACACCAGACAATGCTGCCATGGGACAGAGTTTTAAAGAGAATCAGCCAGCAAATTGCTTGTGGTACCTAACATCAATTTCTCTATCAGGGCAGTCCTGGGAGGCTTTTCTAGCTTAGGTCACACATTTATTCCCCTCTCATGGCTTCCCTGCTTCCTGAACTGAGCAACAACTCAAGCGCAACACTATCTTGCTTAGAAGAGCTGGAAAGCCTCTCACACAGCAGTCACCAGGAAACACAAAAAGGCAGCTGTAAATCTGCAACATTAAGGAAAAAGCAGCCAATGCAATGACAAAGTAGAAGCAATACAAGGTCAAAGTCACAAAAGAAATGGAGTGACTCCAATGTGCTCTTCTCTTCCTGAAACCCCACTTGCATTTGAGTTACTCCTGCCAATGCAGGTAGGAACATGCAGGATGCCCCTAGGATGGAGCAGGAACAACAGCCCTGCTCCTGACAACTGCACTGTTTCCTCTGCCTGCAGCGTACAGTGTTTGTTTTGTGCAGCACAAATCTGTAACAAAATCACAGAAAGCAGCTGCTTAAAAGAACATTGAGCGAGAGTCATCATCACAAGAGAAAGAGACAAGACTGGGATACAAGTGATGGATAACCAGGGAAAAACTGAGGACAAACAGGCAGAACAACACAAGGAGCTGAATGATAAAGGTGGCACAAGATGGTATTATTAGTGGAGCACAGGTGATGCTTCTTGTCAGACCTGGACGTCTCTCAGTGGAGAAGGGAGAGAGAGAGGTGGCAAGACATGCTGGGCTACTTACATGGGGCATAGAACATCATCAGAAGGGGCTTGTCTTCCTTCTTCAGAAGTCTTCTCAATTCCTAGTGAATGAACCAAAGAAAATAAAAAACACACTTATACTCAATGACACCTCTTATTATTTGTATTGCAACTTTAAAAAACTAATATATGTATTCATAGAACACAGGCTCGTTTATCTGAGGGAAAAGGGCTCATCTTTCCTAACAGACAGGACTCAATTTTTTTTCCTTGCTCAATTTTAACTTGAAAAAAAGATGACAGAATTTATTATACATTCAAATATCTGCTGAATATCCTAGACCAGTATCTTCACTGTTAATATGTGGAAGTTCCACGGTTTAGTTCATTTTCACTGCAAAATCTCTGACTGGAAATTCCTTCTTCACTGAGACATCCAAAATCCATATTGCAATTCAAAAAGTCAGACTCAATAATAACAAAACAAGTTCAGTTTTCACACTGTGAAACCTTGCCAAACCTATGAGATGCCATGAGAAAAGGATTTTTCAAGTACCAGCATGATAGAAAAACTAGATGAAGTTTTCAAATTGAATGCAACCCTTGGAAGCCTTGTAACAGAGTACAGAGGGTGAACATTAAAAATTAATCTTCCTACAAAAAACTGAATGTCAAAATAACCATTTCTAATATTAAAAATGAAAGCCAGAAAATTGAGAAAGCCCTTTACAAAATACCAGCTAGAGTCCAATCAATTAAAGTTTTAAAAAAATCTATAGACTAGAAAACTAAAATAGAAGACCAAGCTGATTATATTAGAAAGAACATAATGGGTAACTGGTGGCACTGGTAGTTTTTAAGGTAGTTTCATCACATTCGCTGCTTTCCCACTTAAGACTGAGAGGACAGTTACTGCACAAAGCTAAAGCACTCAAGATCCAGATCCTGTTTCTTCCTGCTCCACGCTTCCTAACCTCAGGCACATGAGGGAACCCAAGGTTTAATGACAAGCTGCAGTTTGAAGAGCAGCATTTTATCTCCTACTTGTATTCTGCAGTGACTGCATCTTGCAAGCTGCTACACCTCCCTGAGACAAAGAGGGCTGTGCCCCCACACCATCCACAAGCTCTGACACTTGCTGTGTAGCTGGCAGACTGAGGTTATGAGCACATGCAGGGCAGAGGAGGGTGGGAAGCAGAGGACTTTACAGTTATCACAACCCACAAACTTGGTCAAATCACTTCAAACAGGTTGGGTGCTTTAAACTTGCCTTCCAAAGAAACAAACTAGTGGTGTTTCACTAAGAGTTAATACACACATACACACTCCCTTCACCCCTTATATTTATAAAACAACAGAACATCTATACAGCTAATGTACCTTTTCACTGTCGACATGCACAATATCTTTAGCTTCAGGATCTTCCTCCCACAGTGGAGCACCTTCTGGATCCTTGAGAAAGGCCACCATAGACTGTAATAAACAGGGGGGAAAAGCTTTTAAAGAAACACGAATGGAAATCATGAGACATCCAATCTCAAATCCATGCTGTGATGCAAACCCCATCCAATTACTGCCTTTGCTTTTCTGCTCATATATTCATCTGCTCTAATGCAGATTAGCACAAATCTCCTGTTTCAGAATGAAGTGATATGTGGGTGTGTACCTTCATCATAACTGGTATTCAAACTTATCGGTTCCCACTCCCACTATAAAACTGGGGAAAACAGAGTGGAAGTGTACCAGCACACAGAGAAATAGCTTCAAGGATCCTTCAGAGAGCTCTTTCAATGGTACTAGACCTTCCACAGTGAGTCCATGGGTCAGTAGGAAAGGCTTCTCTTTATGTAGAGGTCAGGCTCCCATGCCCTTCACCGTATCTGAGTAACAGGACTAGCTGGAGGGCACACTGATACTTGCTGTGAGCAAAAGCAAATGAACAAACACACTTGCAGATCAAACTGCTCATTTGGTCAAAGGAAGAACAATCCACCAACAGTTCCCTGTGTGACCCACCTACCTAAAACATCCACTGAATGCAGTTTCAAGTGTGAGAATAAGAAGCAAATGTGACAGAAGAAGTGGGAAATACAAAACTCCAGGATTCTGCAGCTCCCATGTCCAACAAGTCAAGTACACGTGCACACATAATTCGTAACTGCTTTACCTGACTGACATACAACCAAAACCACCTTTCAGCAGACCACAGATATACTCTTTACCATAAGGAAATATACTTTGATAGGTCTGTTTTCAAGCTGAGCCTGAAGGAACTCCAGCCCTCCTAAATCAATGAGAGACTCTCCATGGATTCTGGAAGTCACAGTAAGCCCCATTTCCAGCTGTACATGGAAACACAGGCTTGATCACTTTTATCCTCAGATGTCTGTGCTCTAGGAAACATAATACCTGGTATTCCATGTTTATTCACCACTCAGAACGGCCCCACTGCTTTCTCTATGGCACTGATTGTAGGTCTGTGTTCATTCCCATATAGGATCTCTGCCACAGCAGAAACATACTGAGGTCCCTGAGGAGCTTCCTTCAGTGTGAGAGTGAGTGGATGAAGCTGCCACAGCACTAAGTGAGCTATCCTAACACACACCAGTTCTATCTAAAAGCCTGGGTGTGTACTCCACTTTCTTGGGAGCAGGTTGGCAGCACACCTAATAACATCCCACTGCTGGAACCGTCTCAGAGACACTTTTGCTGCCTCTCTGCCTTTGGTGGGGCTGCTGTGGTACAATATCCCAGCAGCTTATCAACAAAGAGGGGAGTTTAGCCCATTTTCCTGCCTCTCAGTTGGTACTGCAAGGCTCGGGAGGATTCAGACCTTACAGCAGGATCCATTTATTGCATTTATGTTTCTGTCTGCTTGCACAGCTAATATTGAAAAGATTTGTCTTATCACAAGAGGCAGCATGTATCAGTCACCAGACAGCAACCAAAACACTTAATGTACACAGCAAGAAGGGCCTAATGGGTGAGGGTGACAAACACTTCCAGAAGAAATTCGTTTTATAGGGGCATTATCAGGGAAAGGAGTTAGCTAGGAAAAAATATATATAAAATCAAGTAATTTACAATGGAGTTACAGTATAAAAAGCTCTAGACTTAGAGGCATTAACATCCCAAATGACGCCCTAAGACTAATAATACATGGGGAAAGGAAAGATGAGGACAAAACAAGGGAGATGTTCTACCTTTAGGACAGCTGCATCAAGTTCTGCTCACCCTGAGCATGCAGAGACCTCAACTATACACTGGAGATGAGGAGAGAGGGGTCAACATCTTGAATGGCTAATGAGTGTAATTGACTCTGCTAGTTTCAAGAATTCCTGCATGCCAAATTCAGACATGTAGAAACAGATGTGGTTAGAGAATGCAGGATTAAAGAGATTTAATTCGTCCAGCCTCTCCCTCTCAGCCAAGACAGAAAAAAATTAGATGTGTAATGTCTTCTGGCAGGAGCAGGCAGTACGTTGCCTTGCGCTCAATTCTTCATGCAGTGAAGAGAACTTCCTCTCTTACTTTAAACAACAGCCAAACAAACCACAGCACTTTCTAATTACAGAAAAGCAGTGGTCCCAAGCTGCTGTGTTAGAGGCCACAGCAAGATCTAGGGCACAGCAACCCTGGTGTTGTAGAACCAGCTTCACTCCAGTCCTGCCGTGGTACAGTCAGGACCTGTTTTGACCCCCACAGCATGGACAGAGCCACGATGGGCTGTAACCAGCTGTGCCAGCTTTGAACTTTACACCTCGATTCAGCACAATACAGGACATGCTTCATCCAGCACATGCTGCTGAAAACAAGCAAGTTTCAACAGGAGAGCTGCTAATCATATACATGGACCTAGGTTTTAACCTGAAAAAAAATATACAGAAACACATCCTTGTGCTTCTCACTCCTTGGAAGTATCACGCAGTAGGGATGCTAATAACAAGACCTTCCTCGATTTCACACATACACTCCTTACAACAGCCAACTTGAAAACGATTCGGGGTTTAGAGCAGGACCAACTTATTGGGTTAGTCTATTCCCTTTGCAAGTACTAAGCAGATTCGTACTTCAGTGAGTTTTCTCCATTTGAGAAGGGTAAAACTCTCCCTGTACTTTATACTCCAGAAAAGGCTTCCTCATGTAATAAATACAGCCTGGATACTGGCATCATGGCTCTCCTGAGAATTAGACATCGTGTGGCTAAAGCAACATGCGAACAGACATTCTAGGTAAGATGAAAGGCTGATCTAAGCTTAGGATTTCAACAGCAGATGACTACAGTTACTTGGGGAGAAGACAGACTAGTACTTACAGTTCTTATATAGCATACACTGGCACATGCTGTCCATTTCTGGCAAAAAGAAATCAAGTTTATGGACTCTGCACAAGCTGCTGTATATGGACCTCTGTGCTTTTTAACTATCCATGGATCTATCTCTAATAACTATCGAAAACTGTTTTCCAAACTCCTAAATTCTTCGCTTTCACAATATGTAGCTGCAAGTTCCAAAACTTCTTTTTTGAACATTGCAGTTATTTGTTTCAAATCAGCCATCCCAAAATGCCACTGTTTGCCCTCAAATTTGGAGAAAAATGAAGTAATCCCTCCCTTTTTTAAGCTACTCACAGTTACAGAAATATCTACTGGAATCTCCTCCAGCTGTCCTTTTTAGTATTGTGAGATCCTAAGCCCTTCTGCAAAGAATTGGAAATTTTTTTTAAACTATTCCTAATGATTTTGCATCACTCAATTTTGTTCTCTTGCATTTCATCTCCTTTTCCTAGATACCCCAAACAGCTCAGATCTTAACAAAAGTCTCAGCAGCAGGAGGTTCTGACTGCCAAGTAACTTCCCCCCACTGTGAACACTGAGTTATCCTCTATTCCTCATTTTTCTAACAGTGAAACCACAAGGGCATCTCTGCTAATTACATAAGGATTTAGCTACTTTAAGAAATGAAAAGCTTTTCTAAAAACCCGAGTACACTATCAGCTGGATCAGCCACAGCTACGAAATTGCTGATTACTCCAGAAGAATCCTTTTACAGTTCTTCAGAGCTGTGTCCATCTTTCTCCAAAATGTCGTACATATATTAATATGTCTACTGGATGTCTGGAAAGAAGATCCAAGTTTTATTGCCACAAGTTTGCTGAATGATGTGAAACAAGTCCTTTAATCTCCCTGTTCTTCAGTGTGTCCACCTGTCCATAAAATGAGTATGATACCCTATGGAATTGTGTTGCTCTGCTGCTCTCTGTATGTACTGGGAGACTCCTGACAAACACAGCTGAGAGAGAGAAACAAAGGTCACTGGCTCAACAGAGGAAAACAGGGAGAAGTGGAATAGAGGGGAAAATACAGAAAATATCCAGGCAGCTGTGAGCAGCAGAACAAACACTCAGCTGAATTATTTGACCACTGCCCAGATCTGATCCACTGCTCAACCTGTAAATCATTAGTGGCTGGTTTCACAGGGGCAGTTAAATTGAGAAAGACTCCAGCACCTAGAGTGAGGGAGCTTCAAAATCCCTCTTCCACCCCCAGTGGAATCCCACATCCCTGTCCACGGGACGCTGCTTGCTGCTTCCCAGCAGGCAGGGCAAAAGGGAAGGGCAAAACGCTCATCACAAAACAGCTGAAGGAATAAAGGATCTGGTTCCTGTTGTGCTATGATTGCCTCTCAGCCCAATGCTCCCTGGAGCACTGCAGGTGCTTTCCACTTGATCTGATCTGTAAGGAAGAGTCACAGCACTAACTCCTGGTTGCAGCATTTTATGGAGGGCAGGAGAGACACATCATGTATTGTTCAAATCACCCAAATTTAGGCAGCTACCAGGTCTCCCTTAACCCATCACTCACCAAGAAGGAAAAATACAATCACCAGCTGCATTTCCTCATTAAGTACAGAAGCTGGTTTAGGCAGTTGCTGACTGGGCTGGGTATTTAACATTGTCCTTCCTAATGCCAAGCAAGATTTCTACTGCAGGAGATGGGAAGATACACGGCCCTACTCTCCCCACCTCAGACAAATCCTGCATGACAGCCTCAAGCGAACACTGAATGAATTCAAGTCAGGGCACACTTCCAAGACAGTCCCCCATCACATACTCTCCAACTCTGGCTGTAAAAGCAAAGTCCAGAGCAAGAGCACTTAGGAACAGCCACTCTGGCAGACTCAGGTTCACACATCTCACACAGGCTTTCCTCCATTCCACGGCGATCCCCTGAACAAGCCAGAAAGGGGAAGTACATGGAATTACTGGCGTGATGTCATCAAGTCTTCAAAAGACCAATGACTGTGCAGAACCCGGGTTTGCTGGAGGAGGAAAAGAAACAGGAACTGGACATCAGAGCTGGACAGAAGTGATTTCTGGAAGCCAAGTCATTGCCGGGCCCCTCACATCAGGAAAGTTCCAGTGCTTCACCAGGGCTTTGCAAAGGGAAGTTGCACACTTTTGGCCTGCTCACTGTGCTCTTAGTTCACTGTTTCCACAATCATCTGGATCTACACATTCATATTGTGTCTCACCCCTTCTCACTTCCCTTGCCCACAGAATGTTGCTTTATGTCAAGATTCGCCAGAAAAGAAGAAAGGTCATTTTATACCTGATGCACTCAGAGCACTTTCATAGGAGCTGTGGTTCCACAATCTGATAAAAGATAAGGCCATTCAGCTCTCTTTAAAGTTTATAAACACAAAATCTAAGAACTTCAGAGAAGCCCTTATCAAAATGCAGTATCAGCTAATACTTTTAGTTATACTAACACAAAGAGCACCCTGCAATTAAAACAAGAAAATCCTTATTTGTTACCAGTGTGCAAGTTAACTTACAGTTTACCTTCCTGTTCAACAAGGGGTCAATCTTTTAAATAATAAACAATTTTCCTGGATCTATGGTTGACAGACATGTATGCACACAAAAACCTTTAGGCCCTTCTGACAGCTGTTTATGAAGATTAATCCCCTCCCTTTGATGCCTTTAGCATGAAAAAATACCAAAACCAGTTTTTAATCCACAAATGTCTCACCCACATCTAGCAAAACCGAAAGAATAATAATGGAATATTTAAATTTACCTTCAATGTGACCGCTCTGTTATACACAGTATGAAATGCACCATCCCTGTTAAACGAGGAGTGGGGAATAGTGTTAACTTACAATAACATTACTGCAATTCATACAGCTGCTCTTCCTGACTTCTCACTAACCAGAACATCATTATCCTGCTGAAGCCACAGAACTAAGTAGAATTTACAGTACAGTAATTTAAGGGGGGTGGGGTGGGGGGGAACAAGAGGAAGGAAAAAGGGAGGGTGCAAACCAGTGTAAAGAAAACAGTTTCCTAGTAAACAATTTCCTCCCTGACACTTTAACAAGAATATTTACTAAGGCATTATCTTTGGAGATGGAGATACAGCTGCTTGGTGTACCTAACAGTACTCCCACTCCTATTATTTTCAGGAAGAAAAATCTCTTGCTGTCTCACGACACTTGCCTTTCTCTACTCACATTATGAAGGACTATCTCAAGTCAGAAAAGCACAGAGAGATGAAGCAACTTGTCCAAGGCACATTCCAGCAGGCAAGTGACAGAAAGCAAGAGAGCTCAAATCTCAGGCATCAGCCCCGTGCACTGGGCAAATTTAGTCCATTGGACATCTCTCCCTGGCCCCGCTTATGCTTTTAGTGTTCTCTATTCAACAGTGGAATAAATTTAACTCAACTTCTGTCACAACACATGCTTGCAAAATGAAGAAACAGCAATTAATTTCATATGTCAAAGGATAAAAAATAAGTCATCTTAATGCTGCAGCAGCATGGGGCTGAAAGGAGAATTAACAGTCTTAATGGGGGCATCAACAATTATGAACTACAAATCCCAGCCCAGCACTCACTTATAATGGAGTAAATCCACTCCCTTCTCCTTTGAATTAGGATCTACCTTCATCTTCTTGCATAATTTTCGGCTTTCAGTATCACTGCAAAAAACACATATTGGAAGAAAGGTTACCAAAAAAGAAAATCAAATGCATTCAGTTCTGAGAACTCATTGTTGTGCTTCCCCATCAGCAATCAATTCCAACTAACAGCAGTTTGGAAGCTGTTTAGCTAAGTTTGTGGGACAAGCATTGTGAAAAGCTCCATTAGTCAATTTAATTCCTCTGTTTGCTTGGTCAGGACACACTGAACTGTGTTAAATTTACATTCCAAAGCCAAGCCCTAACCAGTAGAGAAGCAGCTCATTCCAGCATGTCCAAGGACCTCAGCAGATCTTCTGCCCGTGAGATTAACATAAAATTTAGGAAGACAAGTTTTCATTAAGACCATGCTACTGTTAGGGTGGTGGTCAAAGAACACTGTGAAAAGATTCAAAGAGAAAGAGCAGCTTTTACATTTGGCAAAAGATAATAAAAAGCCAAAAAACCCCATGTTCATGGTATGTCCAAGTCCAAATCACAAGCATTTAGCCTTAAAAAGGTCTTGCAGAAAACAAAAACCAATTGAAATTCTGGAGCCCCAAGCCCAGCAACCCCATTCATTCTAGGTAGGAAAGATGTGTCCTGGAGCCACACCTGGCAAGCAGAGGTAAAAACAACTCCTAAAGATGGAGGGAGGTATCAGCAGACAGAACTGCTGGAGGTGGTCTTCAAACTCAACAAGACTGAACCACTTCCAGCACCAGATTAGGCTGACTTGAAGAAGAGAAGGGTCATGGGAGAGAACTGCAAATACATTTGTTTCAGTGGGCAGGTAAAGGGTCTTCACGGCCTAACTGCTCTCCTGAACAGGGTAGGAGTGAAGCCATAAGGAGACTTCAAGCTGAAGTGAATAAGAAGCTGGTGAAAGATCTGGGGAGATGAGCAAAACAGAAAAGAGGATGATTCACATTGACAAGGCTGTTCTCTGCATTGACAAACAGCAAGATTAAACAGCTTGGAAACTTGTTCCCAGCAGAGGACAACTTGTACCTTTTACGCAGATAAATCAATTTAGAAAATGAAAACACTGAAAACCCATCAAGTTTAAACTGATTAGGGACAACAAGATGTAAGACTTGCAAGAGCCCCACCAACTTAAGTGCTGCTGCCAGCACTGGTGCTAATTCTCTCGATGTTCTCCAGCTGTCTTTCTACAAATGTGAAGAACAACAAACACCAAGTTCACAGTGAGCTGGAAGTGAGAGTGCACCTCAGCAGAAACTTCCCAAATGCTTCTGGTACATGGAAACAAGGAGCGATGTGCCATGGACACATGCAGCAAAATCAGAATATTATGCTGAAGATGGAAATGAGCATTTTAAGGAACTAACAAAGCACACAACTACCACACCAGGAAGGAGCACTTGTAATAATCTCAATTGAACAGAAGCATATTTATCCAAAGAGTCTTACTGAATTCATGTCAGTTTTGCATTTTTAGATCACTGTAGCCCATAAACACTCTCTTTGCTTTTCTGGAAGGCTGGAGATCTGAGTTTGAGAACTGAATACCATGGACATGTCTCCTTGTAACAAAACTAGATCACGGAACAAATGCCCTGGATTTGGAGTTATGCCAAAAAACCATGTTTGCCACGTGGAGTTCATACAAAAAGCCTGCAGCAACATCAAACCCAGGGGTCAGAAACATCCTGTCTTTTCTCTCCTGCAGTTCTCCAATGGTCCCATGGGCTAAACCTAAATGACTTGAACGTCAAGGAATCTTCAGAGAAGACACCAGTATCAGATCATTCTCTTGTCTTATCCCAGACAGATTCAGAGGCACAGGGAAACTCTTGTGGCCCTGCTGCAGTTGAGTGCCAGGCACTTAGCTACAGTCAGCCCACACAACAGTCAACATTGGTAAATGCTCCTCCAGACACTACCAGACATTCCCAGTGTACACGTGTATCTGTGGCTATCCCAGCTTTGCCAAGACAAATGTTAGGTGGCTGATGTGAACAAGTGTAATGCTGAAACCTCAGCAACAGGGTCTGTGAAACACCAAGATGTGCAGACAATTGCTCTGGCATAAGCAGACGATTACAATGGGTATCAAAAGAATCTTGTTGCCTGTTCTACCACCTATTTGGTGCAACTTTAGGTTATGGTCTAAACCATAATTTTCCTTTATGTGTCATTTAGAGATCTGAATGGATACTAACGTTCTGCAAGGTTTATAGTGGAAAAAAAGCTGCAAAGCATTATTACTGAGCTATACCTGTGAGTAAGCAGCTAGCTTCAAAAGTCCTACCATTTCAACTCCTAGCAATTCATTTTCTGTTTGCATGAATTTCTATTTAAAAAAAAAAGAATATTAAGAATAGCTACATAGGACCTAAGTGTGCCCTGCGTTCAAGATTTCTCCATTTGCAGAGATTCACACAGCTGCCTGAATGCACAGCCATTATCACAGGAAAGAAAGCAGCAGTTTGCTCCAGTATGTCTCTTACCATTTAGTGGGCAAATTCTCTGCACCACTGCATTGAGAGTTAAGCCTGTTTATGCAAGCTATCTGCACTGATGCACGGGATAGAAGAGGAGCAAATTCCAAGAATAGGAAATGCTAAATATGTATCAGTAATTTTTTCATGCATCAGTGCAGATTTTTGCACATGCCAGACCCACCAGCTCAGATGCTATACTAACAATTATTTGGAAAAAGCAGAAAAGGAGACGTGCAGAAATGGCAGAGATGCTTTTCCTTCTGCCTTTACTTACAGACAGACAAAAATAACCTGCAAAGAGCAACACACTCTGATATCACTTGGTAATGACCATTATTCTTAATAAGAGTAAATATCAACACAGATGCAGCCTGCTCTGAGTTTTGTCTCTTTTGAATCTCAGCCAACAGCCTCTCTCTGAAGATGAGCTCCTCAACTCTCACATGGGAGAGGGTAATTAGGACTCCAGTTCTTGCAATTTAATTATATCACTTGAAGAGGCAGTGTAAGAGTTTGTTATAATGACTAAAAGTAAAAAAAAAAAAAAAAAAAAAAAACAAGACACCCAAAACAGGAAACAAAATGAAAAGAAAATAAAAAAACCCACAAACCAAAAAAACCCCCAAACCTAAAAAGCCAGAAACTATCCCCAAAATCAGCACTCTACCAACCCAGGCCAAGCCACTCAAGACAAGGCACTAGGCTCAGGAAATGCAGCCTTGAGGATGAGGTCAGTAATGTGTCCCCAGCAGCCATCCTCAGCTGCCTCCTGCCATTTCTGTCCAGAGCAATTTGAACCCTGCTGTGCTACTGCTGAAGGAACTCTTCCAGACAGTCCTACAATCATCCAGCATTATCTCCCTGGAAAATCATCCAAAACATCAACCTATTTTCAATACCACAAGGACCTAACCAGCAGCTGTCTATGTGGTAATAAGGTCAAACCCTAAGTGGCACAACAGCACGGCTTCCCTCCACTCCCACAGGCATGTTCTCCATCCTTCCCCTTCCACAAAATCAAACCAGGGCTCCAAAACATGCCTTTGCTGGAGAAGTGAAGACATATGACAGCTTGGTAAAAAGAAGAATAAAATGAACGATCCAGGCTGACCTCAGCAAGAAGCCCAAACAACAACAAAGGTAGCGTGCGTTGCAAAGATTGCGTGCACGCTTCATCCCTTTCCACTCACATCCCCATCTCCTCTACCGGGACATACTTCTGTCATTGGGGGTCATGATGGAGCTGGCAGGAAGCCCAAAGGGAGCACTCCCTGTAAACCCCTGGGGTCCCTTGTCAGTGTTAGCATGCATGAATAATCCCTTAGCACAGGCAGCCAGCTGTTACCAGGGCAGGAGGGCAGCGAGGGACTCGTGAAGGAGATCTGGCCTCCTTTGGCTCACCACCAGTGCAGCCAGCTCCTGAAGGGGACGAGTCACAGCTGTTCCTTAGGAGTGGCACAAGATGCTCTGCCTGTCCAGGACTGCCCACAGGTCTGGACACTCGTGGTCATAAGAATGGAGAAGCAGTGAGAGATACTGATGGCAGTCCCCAGTGGCAGGAGGAGCACGAGAAAAAGGCTTTTGCAGCAATGTGTCAAGGTAATTTGGAGAAAGAACAGAGGATAAAGCCAGATGGGAGGAACACAAAATAAGACCCAGGGGTTTTGCTGCAGTTAAGTCCACATGGTTTCTAAATCTAAAACAAGTCCAAGCTGGATGGATCTCAAGTAAGAAATGGCTCATGGAAGTGGAAGTGCAAAATGCCCTCCTTGAGGCAAATTCGAATATTGTCCAGTCAGGTCCCAAAGGACCATAATAAGATCAAACATCCTCAGCACCATTCTCTTTTATGAGCACAAATAACATCTTTTGCAGCTTCCTAATTATTTCTATTATTATGTAATGTTGCCCACTGGCCTCTCATGAAGAAGGGAATACAGCCCCACAACCACATCACTGGGGAGGCAGGATCTACAATGACTGTCAAAACCCTCTTCAGCAATGACAAAAATGCCATCCAAAAAGGTTCACATCTCCAGCTGCCAATGTAACAGCAGCGTGTGCACGTGCTGTATGGCCACATCACTTCCACACCACTGCCCTGGCATCCCCTAACACTTTGCAATGCAGACTGCACCCAGCTTTCTTTTTCACCCATACCTACAGGGTTTCCAGGCACAAGAGAAGTAATTAATAAAAACGCTGACAGAACTGATTTAAGTAACCAGGTCAGTAAATCCGCCTGCACAAAAACTATCTCATTCCTCTATCAGCGTATGACGTAACCACATGCAAACCATAGAGCTCACAATTTCTGAACAGATTTTCTCTTTTATCTGTACATCTCTCCATCTGAAACAGGGCTCAATAATCCATGTAAATTGTGCTTCAGCAGTCCCTTATATCACAGCTGTGCCTGTAGACTCTAATGCAATGGCAGTTCTGTTGTATCAGTGACTGTACAAAAACACTGTCACTGTCCCAACATCTGGAAGAGACAAAAATGAGCAGGGAAGGAGAAAGAGCAGGCTCCAAGAGCAAGGGAATATGGCAAAGCAGAAGCAGGACTGCCTATAAAGCAAGCCTCCCAACACTGGAAAAGCTTCAGAAGGTATACCAGTCAAAGCTGTCATCTTGCTACCAGCACGCTCTCTCATTCTTGTCTCTGTTGTTCAGATGCTTTCATTCTTTTATGTTGTAGTGAAAACCATCACAGAGAACTCCAGTTATAACTTCAGGGAAGTTTGACTGCAATTTCAGCCCAGCTATCAAAAGTGAATTATCAAGCAGGGTTTCCCAGCCCAATGCATAGCCTCTGCAATACCCTCTGGCTACCTTCCACAGAATACCCTCTCCAGACAATAGACTGATGAACATCCTGAGAAAGCATGGAGTTGAGATCCTGCCAAACAACTAATTGAGCTTGTGACCCCAAAAAAGCAGCAAAAGAAGTGTTAGCAGCAAAAATTTCCTCAACCCTCCTAAAAGTATGAAACACGTTTGCACATAATCTGAAGAAGGAAGTCATTTACAGCCAGTTGTAGTCAGATGTGCTCCTACAAGGTTTTGAAATAAAAAAATGAAATTCATTAGCCATTGTTGGGGACAATATGGGATTTTGACTTATGTTCCTTGTAGTCATTGATTCCACCCTCCAACAAAGACTGTGTGATCCATTTACAATACAGCAGTTTGTGTACCTTGCTGACCAAACAAAAACAGATTGATTCTATCAAAACTCTCCTCTTCTCATACTGCAGGCATTGCCTGCACCCCTATCATCCTCACTTCTCCCTCACATCCTGGGCCAGCAGCTGTCACAACTACTGCTGCTAACAGTACGTCACATTTGTAATGCTCCTCATACTCTATAATGATCCCACACCTTCCTGTATCACTCACCCGAGACAGATCTGAAATCAGAAACAAAAAAAATTCCTAGGAACAAAATCACTTCTCAAACCATCAGGCTGGCATGCACTTCTCCAAAGAGCTGGATGGTAATGACTTACACCTACTCGAACAGAAAACCCATATACAGCCATCAGTGCAAAAGGCACTTTGATACTCTGCTCCTGAGTGGGGTTTAAGGACATGCAGGCACCAAAGTAGGAACAGGACCCAGGAGAAATGGATGCAGAAGTAACGAGCACAGGAAGCTTAAATACAAGATTTGTCTTGGAAAACAAAGCAACATTTTGCACCCGTTCTGGGTTCCTAATGGAAATTATCTTCTAAAAGAAGTAACAATAGCAACAGGTTTCCACAGCACAGAACAAATGAACCGCTCAAACAGTGCGGCAGATGAAAAGCTTGAATCTTCTAAGGGATGGGGGAGCATGAAAGCCAAAACCAGAAAACATACTGCTGGAAAGAATTAAAGATAGGGATTAGCAAATGAACAGCACAGAGTCTCATGTGAATTTAGGGCCTGACTTTACCCCATAGCATGCACCAAAAATCACCACTTCAAGGGGGGATTGCAATCACCTTGCAGTTGATTGCAGCCTTCTGCTCCAAACGCTCCCCTGGAACGTGCCAGGAATGCAAACAGAATAATCCATGTGCTGTGGAGACCCAGCACCACTTGTCACCCAATACAAACGACTCCCTGTGCCCATTAGTCAATTAGAGAGGCCAGAGATCTAGAGAAATAAGATTAAAAAGAAGTATTTTCCAAAAATTAAAACCCATGAGATTAATTCTTACTGCAAGCAAGAGCAAGCCAAAAAGCAGAAAGAAAACCAAGGCAAAAAGGTAACACGTATCATCATATCGTCAAGCTAAAACAATTAAGGAAAAAAATTATAAGCTCCAGCCCCTGCAGAAAGTCACGAAGTTATAATGATCAGTACTTTCCATGGAAATATAAATTAGCAAGAGGCACTTGGCAGCCCACGTACCTGCACAGAAATAAGGTAAACACTCACAAGAGCTACCAAAGGCTTTGCAGGAACTTCTAAAACCACCAAACACTCAAATTCTTTGCAAAGCAGCAGCTTCCCTTATCCCACAACATGGCAGAGGGGAACACGGTCCCAGCCTAGGATACAAGATGACTACTACTCTGTCTTTGAGTTCACACGAATCTAAGAACCCCAAAATACAGGTTTTGAACACATCACCCATGGGCACACAGATGCTGCAGCCCTCTGTACACCCATTTATGACCTTTAGTTGCACCACGGGCTTGGAGAGGATGGATGCTAGAGGATGTTTTAAATTAAGTACTGGGTGCAGGAAAACAGAGGTGACTTCCTTTACATTAAATCTGAGCTCACTTACTCTTCATTTTGGTCTGAAAAGCAGGAACATTGAAGATTTGGTTAATGAGTAACTCTAGGCAAAACCCACGGAGTATTTAAGTTTAGGATGAAACTGATGAGCTCAGGCTCATACACCCAACCATTGTTCTGGACTTAGTTAATTGCTCTGCAATTCTGAATTAATGCAATACACCAAACTGAATGGGTTTATGTTAGGAAGTGAGAGCTTACTTAAAAAAGGATTTTTTTCAGAGTGGTATAACAGTTACAGCAAAATAAAAGGGTTTTAATGTGAATGAGCATTAACCACACAGACAGGTTATGACAGAGACAGAAGGAAGGCATCGAAAATCTATGCTGTAAATGCAGTTTGCCCTTATAAATGGCACTCACACAAGGACCACACTGGCAGTATAACTCACTTGCAAAGTGTTCCTGAGGGACACCTGCCTTACCTCCCCTGCACCAGCTGCAAACAGAGCCCCTGCTACCTCCCCCAGGCTGGCACTATGAGCCATCCTCTCCTGAGCTGCCCTTCACCTTCAAGGCTACTGTAGAAAAATGCAGAAATCCCAGACACCACAAATCTGCTTGGATGGAAAAGGCTGCACCAGGGTAAGAGCCTCCTTTCTTTTTTCTCTCTCTATTAGATCTGGTTATTTGCAATTTCAAAGCTTTTTATCAGCTTTAAAATTCAGCTGAAAGTAAAAAAGATGAGTAGACTTATTCTCTTGAATAAATCCTACTTCTGAGTGGCTTTATTGGATGAAGGTAAAAAACTAGAGAGCAAAATTACTCTTAACACCATCTGTACCATGAGCCTTATTTCTGAAATTTCTCCCTGCTATGTCAAGGCATTAAACACATTCATTTACGACTGTGTGGAGAGGTAAAGCCATTCTGTATCAAAGCATCAGGAAATTAGAAATTTGAGGAGACCTCATCTAAAATACAGAAAAACAGGGATATTAGGGAAAATCCCAGAAAAGACAAATACTCATTAGATTTGGCTCTCTCATGAAGCAGCATGTTTAGCTGTGTAGGTTTGAAAGGACTGCTTTGCCAGCCAAATAATGGTCTCACCTTTATGCTAAGTGTCATGAGACTACTACAATAACAAGTAATTATTGGGGATGGGGACTTACAAGAATGATGCACATGACACACAAAAGGGACTAAAAGAATGACACACAAAAGCAGAAAAAGTGGGATTAAAACTAAACAAAAATTAGTCAGACATTTTAACCAGATGGCATTTCCTCTTCCTAGCAGTCTGATGTGCTAAAGCCAGGCACACGCGCTATGACAGCAGATGGAAATCACACAGCTTTGTTTATGTTTGGGACCTACAGTAAAGGGAACCATGCAAGTTTGAGCAGAGAATAATTACCCAGAGCCAAAGAAATGGGTATTTTTTTAAAAATACCAATCCACAATTGGGCAGGAGTTATAGTCAACAAAAACTCAAGACAATTCAGTACCTGGAGAACCCAGGAGTGTTCCCTAAAATCATATTCATGATGGAGAGAGCTACTTTCAACCTCTTCAAAGCTGTACCTGGCCACAATGCACTTTATAACCTGCCAAACACATTTTCTTCTCTTCAACAAAGCCATTTTACTTTCTTTCCACTTCACCCAAACTAGTTACACTCTTCCAAGTAACATCAGTCCTTGGCTACACTGTGGTCTACCACAAAACCCACTTAAGAAGGCTAGAGAATAACTTTGTAATGACTATTCCTCAAAACCTCACCTCGGGACATCACAAACTGGGACTAGAGCCTTGTCTGCTTTAAAGACAAGCAGCAAGAATTTTGTCCATCACTCAAAAGTTAATTCCACCTTACCATGTTCCCAGGCACAAGACTTTGTACCTTTTACTTGCCACCACAAGGATTTGACAGGAGTTTCTGTTTTTCACAAAACTCCTCTTTCACTTGACCACATCAATGCTTATCCCCTGTTTACCAGGCCTTAAAAAACTGAGGTTTTGGGAGACTGGGGGGACTGAGGCTCTGCAGCACAAACCCCAACCTGATGTCAGAGTTGGCAGCAGCCAGCCTCTGAGACAGAAAATACCACATCCTTTAGTGGTTTTTTGCAGACATCCTAAGCTTTCAACTCCGTATGATGCCCTTCAATTTTCCAAATTTCTATCAGCCTACAACTAAAAAAATAATTCAATAAATAGCCCAACCTTCTGCTTTCTTATGTGCCCATTCAAATTGCATCTGAACGCCCTAAAGAGCACCCATTTGTGCTGCTGCAGCATTTTTTCTTTCAAAGTCCTCCAAACTCTTTACACATTGACTAATGAATCAGGCAATATTTACCCAGTTGCCTGGAAAACAGATACACCTTTTGTAACTGCACAAAGTAACAAGAAGTGACTCATTAGCAAAGCCAGGAACAGAAGCTGTGACTCTCAGCTCCTATTAACGTGGCACCTCCCCAGACACGAGTCCCAGAACATTTGCTCCCAAGGTGCTTGATGCATCTCTCTGGAACACTGAAGATTTAACAACCTGCAACGTTGTGCTCCGTGCCCCAAATACCATGTATCTCACCAGGCACAATTAATTCAGTATTTTCTTGTCTCTCACACCACCACTCATTCAATGTCAAATGCCTCAGCAAGGACTTCCTAATTAAAACATGTAAAGGCTAAAATAAAACATATTTTTGTCACATCACTGCTGGGTCTTTTATTCACAATTGAAACAGCTTCATGTTTAACTGTGTACAGAGCCACATATGCTATCTCAGCACACAGCAGCAAACAGTGACCCCTTCAATGCCGTGAGCAGCTCTCGAGCTGCCCCTTCATCTCTAGAAGGAGGCGTCGATCTGGCTGCAGGAACTGACTGAGCTCTCCCGAACGAGGACCTTATCTACAGTGCCACATGCAGGGGGTCACACAGCCCCACTCCAGCACGGCACTTGGCACAAGTGAGCCCAGCTGTGCAGGAAAGGCTGGCACATGGCATTCCCAGTCCTACACCTCCCAAGCCCCAGCACTCTGGGGATCTCTACTACCCTGCCTCCAAGTGACAAACTAAGTGGCAACCTCCTCGACACCACACTGGCTCAGTAAGAAACCAAGTATTTCCCTACATCATACTGAGAAACAAACTTCCCTCTCTCCCTGAGACCACTCAACCTGTAACTGAAAGCTCAAAGCTGATCTCTGTCTTATACCACAGATACAATAGAAGCCAAGGCCAAGGAGCACGGTTTCCATGCAAACCAGCATTAGGAAGTCCACTTCCAGCCACCAACCTGCACACTCCCCTCCACTGCATGAAATACAGACCATGCTGCCGAGACTCAGCAATCCACACTGATCTCTGTCTGCGCAGCAGAATGTTCTTGCCTTCTCCTGAAAACGAGGGGAAGGAGAATGACAAGAAACAAAAAAAGCACCGTCAGTAAAGAAAAAGGAAAGAAAAGGACTGCTGTCATCGCCACAGGGAAGCAGAGGCACAAACCACGACTCTGCATGTATGCCAGCCTTGCCAATGCTTGGATCTGAAGGCAAAGAAGCCCAGTACAGAGGGATGTGAAGAGCAAAGCCAAAATTTCCTGCTAAATATTGCTGCCAAACAAGACATTTCTTGTCAGTATTTGTAAAACAAATTGAGCCTGTGCTGTAAATATCCCTGCATCTGTGTGCTGTTTGTTTCGGCATGAAGACTTGCAAATAAGCCTCTCATCATACTTGCTGCAAGAGAATGGTTTGAGCCACTCTGGTAGGACTCAGCTGTCCAGGCCCTACAACTGGCCCTCTGTGAGACAGCACTATGGCAGCCTCTGGTATTACCACTGCAACGAGGTGGGCAGTGGTTTGCAGCCACCTGTATACAATTTTTTAGAAAGCAATAAGCAAAGGAAAGAAACCTTTCATGAAAAAAAAAATTGTTTAAAAGCTACTTCAACACTACTAGATTGATTTCAGAATGCTTCAAAAGCTTAACAAGCAAATTGACCACAAAACTTGGTTCGTGGGCTCAAACTATTTGTTTAGGGTTTCTTTTTGCATCCACCAAAACCTCCTCTACCACAAGCCAGTCTTCCAGCTCACCTTGCCCCATGAGGCAGGTTCACAAACTCTGTTATGATAACCCATAGCAGGAATGATAGAAGGGGTAGAAGTCCATCTCTGAAAAATGCCCAGCTATTTTTTCCAGGTTCTTCCCAAACAAGACATGAAAGGCAGCTCTGCTTTACCTCAAAGAGAGAATTACACCTATTGTCATGTTACAACATCCTGGTCACTGCCTGCCACTCAGCAAGGAGCAATCTGATTGTAGCAATATTGGCATCAAAGAAAATTTGGGGGACCTACTAATCTATTCCCAGGTCTTCCAACCCCTTACAGCATGACTTTCACCAGGCTGCTTCACTGTCTGATATTAACTCACCTTTCAACAGAAACCAGAAGCTTAACTTAAATATTTCCCTATCATGGTGAGAGGAAAGGCACTGCAAGTACCAAGCTTCCTATGAAAAGTATTAAAGCACTGAATGGGAGAGACTTGAAAATACATTTCTTGCAAGTAACTTTCATAACAAAGCTTGGTCTAGAAGTCAACATTTGGAAAATGAGATTATATTAGGGTTTGATGAATTGAAGTTTATTTTACAGCAAAACCAAGCAATACATTTCCCTCCCCATCACCATTCCTTACAAACTCAGGAGCAGAGACTGACCCGTTGAACTAAGTGACAAAACTTCTCTGGATTTTAAACTGAAGTCCTAAACATGGAATCTGTCTTTCTCCAACCCAGAATTAAAATAAACCCTGAAGGGAGTTATTGCTTAGTTGTATTACAGCAGCATTTTGAAGGGCCAGCTGAACAGCCTCATCATCCAGCATTTGTATACAGATGCCACATACACACACACAGAGTAAGCAGTAAGTCCTCCAACACAGAGGTAGCCTAAAACAAAAGACACAAAAAGGTAGCAACCAGTCCATACTCAGAAACTGAAGCCAATTAGAAACTGAAGCCAAGAGGCTGGCTCAGTACCCTATTTGCCAGCCCTCACTGTTGACAACAAAAAATTACTTATCAATGTTTTCATTAGAAATGAGACTGGTTTTCATGGATTTCAGAGGTATGCCACTGGCTTTTTAGCAGGTGGCAAGTGGTGCAGGCTTCACTGACCTCTGAGGAACAGCCCTGCTTTCTGCCAACAAATGGCTTGGAACTCTGTCTGCACCAGTTGGGCAGAGATGAAAGTGTGCGTGCACTTGGACAGGCCCAGCAGAGCGCAAACAGAAGGCAGAGGCAGAGGACTCCACAGGAGAGATACCTGCCTGGTGGCAGGAGGAGAACAGGGCAGGTTAACTAACACAAACCCACGTTAACTTGCATTAACCAACAACTTATTCTGGGTCACTGCTTGATGGATGGGGGTTAGTTTCAAAAGTGTAAATTTTAAGGGAGCCACATGATGTGCAGAGCTGACTTACATTCGTGCACAGTGTACATGATGTATGTAACAGTGTGTACAATCTGTTCATACCATGGCAATCCACCCCAACACACAGGTAGGCAGCAAGCTGCTCCTCTGTAGCACAAGAAGAGGAACTTGCCACCTGCAGGCAAAGCTCTCAAAGCTGCAGAGGCACTACAATACACAGGCTAAAACCACAAGCAACATGTTATTGAGTTGACCCACAGCAGAGATTTTCACATCTGCAAAACAGAAAGTACACACCTGTTCACTCCTCCCCACACACACAACCACTTACAAAAACAAGTTTCTCTGCCTTCACATTAAAAATTGCCAGGAACCTATACCAGCACAGAGGAAGGTCTTTAAAAGAAAGCACATTTTATTGAAAAACACAAATGGGTGGATGCTTCAAAACCAAGTAAACAGGCTTACTGCTCACACAACATTTGCTGTCAGAGCAGAATTGCATTGCCCTCCAGCTGAGGCACAACATGTGGGATTCCTCCTCCCCTGGCTTGTGGAAAAAAAGCTTGCACTCTGTGTGTCCCCCATGAAAGGCAATGTTAGCTGGGCTCTCAGCTTCAGGCTGAAAAACATGCTGTCAGAGAAGTAACAACAGCCATACGGAAAAAAATTATCCCCCTCCACACAAAGGAAGAGAAGATGGGAAGATACAGGCTCCCTACAGAAGAAACTGCACAGAATTATGTGGGTCCAGTTAAAGACAAAAAGTTTCAGAGCCATCAAAAAAGCTAAGATAGCAATAAAAGCCAGAATGGGAAAGAGAAAATAAGAAGGAAAAGAGCATGACACGTACCCACAGTCTATCCAGCTTATAGTACCTCGTCCTTTCACCTCCTGGGCCACGCTGGACAGTAACCTGAGCGAGCTTTCAGCAGCAGCAGCTGGAAGACAAAATTAAATAATAAAACTAAATTAACAACAGCATTACTAGTCCACACAAAACAACACAATGTTGCATTTCTGTGTTCTGAAGCACTCAAAGAACATTTTGTCTCATTTGAAGAAACCAATATAACAGGGATCAGTAAAATCTTCTGTAAACTAGAAGGAAAGCTGGCTGCAGCTGAAGCTGGGTGGCTTTCCTCTACCCCCTTAATCAACACACTGAAATTGCTATTTCCAGACACGCTCCCTGAGCTACATTTATGGAGGCATACTGTGTCCTCTCCTATAGCTTTCATCCCCACACTGCCTTTTTCCCTATGGCTGGGCATGAACCAGTTTGTACCACTGCCTGCTAATTAGAGCAATTTCATTTAGGACTTTCATCAGCTGTAAGGGCAAGTCATTCAGCATCTCTGCCTCCCTAATTCTACCCCAGCTATACACAGAAAATAACAGACTTTATTCTCCTAACTCTGGGAGATACCCAAACCAACAGTCATGAGCAGTACCCGGAAAAGGTCCTTCCAAGTACTGGCTGTATTACACTCAACAGAGATTTTTATAATGCCGTGCCACATGTGTAGATTTTGCAAAACACCACAATTCCTAAAAGAGTCTTATAAATGGTATTAAAAATAAACAGAAGAGAGAAAAATATAGCAGTACAAGTAAGTATCCATTCCCCCAAAAAACCTAACAGGAACTGCTTCCTTCCTCAATAAACAGAAAATAGAAACCCAAAGCCTCTTCCAGATCTCCACAACTACTCCAAGTAACTGAGTGTAAGAATGGCTATATTGGGTCAGACTGAATGTTTCTGTAGACCAATATCTTGTCTCCAGCATTTGAGGAAGTGAGGGCCTGTAGATGTCAGAGCAGACAAGTAGAGCCAGTGTGTAGGGATATCCCACCAAACCATCTCTAAACCTTCACAGATTTTACCTCGACAATCTCCTGAGCCAGAAACAGCCTCTTTGTATTTGACAGACTTTGCTTGGGCCTGATGCCATCAGAGACACCAACCCACAAACACCAGTTCTCAAGAAACTCTCATACCCCCAATACCCAGAACATGCAATTGCCACTTCTTTCCAACACAGGGACTTAGGACAGGTGGGGGAATTCTTTGCATGTACTTAGAGTGGAACAGTTTGACAAATACACTTTTAAAAATAAGCATTCAGCGACCCACTCATCCCAGCAGACTCAGTAGCTGAGAAGCCCTGGCAGGATACCCAGCTGGTAGGGGGCACTAAACATCCCCTACGAATTGTGACACCTCCCAAAACCAATGAATTTTCTGCTTGCAATAGAAAGTGACAGCTAGTTTGCCCAGATAGGAAGCAAAGCCTTTGTTCCAGCAGTATGACCAGCTGCCAGCCAACATCTCATCACAGCTGGGGGATGTATATCTGGGATTGAAACTGCACCTCCAAATGCCCATCTCTTTTTTTCCCCTCTCCTCTTTCTGGGTGACAGCTGAGCAAGAGAATTCTAATTGTGCAAGGATCACTGTTCTAGGAAGAAACATTAATTCCACAGTCAGCTCTGCATGCAGTGCTTTAGACTGCTAAAACCAACCAATTAAATAACAAAAACAGAAAAAAAGAAATCTCCATAACACGGCTTTTGAATAATGCCCATAGGGCAACATTTATTAGATGAGTGTCACAGCTGAAGTGTTCTGGTTGTGCTGCTAAAAATGAAAGCAACCACCACTTAAAATATTAAGCATAAAAAGAAAATTTTCCCTTTAAGAAGCTGAATAATACAGATGTCTTTTTATCTAAAGTGTTCCTTTCAAAAATCAAAAAGCATTAGAAACTCTTTTATGATTTTCACTTTGAACCTGTTACTACAAAACGATTTGACCAAGTTCAAGTGCTCAAAGTTCCCCACTATAGCAAAACACAAGTATTTTAACAAAAAATAAGCCATGTATATAATTTTAACTGTTTCAGAATAAGCATATCTTTAGGAAAAAAAGTTAATTACTCCAGCACCTGCACATCTTTGTCTGAAAAATTCTCTGATACTGGGGGGGGGAAGGGGGAGAAGGATATTGGTCACCATATATTGCTCCAATTTGAGACACTACGAACCCAGAGCAACTCTACCACCACTGTGTTTAATTGACACAAGACCCTTGCAACAGGTCAGAAAAGGAGGACCCAACACCCAAACAAGGCATTATCTTGTCCTGCCCGCCTAGAGGAAGAAGAAGGAAGCAGTAACAAAAACAGTACAGCACTAAGGAAAACTACCTTAGTGACACATTTTATTTCTTGCTGTCCAATGCCTTCCACATTCACAAAAGCATTCTGCACTTGAGTATCGAGTTTAAAGACAGTTTCTTCATTTTACATGGTGTCACACAAAACATCTCCCAAAAAACCAAGGCAACAAAGGAGAAAAGGTACAGCAGGAGCAGAACAGAGCAAAGGAAGAGCAAACAGGTAAGTAAACAGCCAGAAAGGTGAGTCTGAATGACAGAGGAGACAACAAATAGATTCAAGGGGACAGGTGGCATAATGTGAGATGAGTCATTTTCCATCTTACACATCAGTTCTTTTTTTATTTTGATATTTTGTTAATTAAAGCTGAAAGACAACCACGGGACACTCAAAACTGTCAGAAGCAAAGATGGATTGATTTCAGTACTGTAACTATTCATTAAGCCTTTCAGTGTCACCAGGAAATCGAAACTTGCAAACTACTGTGATAAACACACCAGAAAGCTCTTATTACAGGGAGCCAGTTCTGAAGACAAAGCCAGAATAAAGTACATTTTTGCCAATGTGACAGAGCAATTAGAAGGCTGAATTAAGATGACTCCAATCTTGAAACATCAGGAGCCTCTAAATTAAAACAAAGGACACCAAAGAAGTCCTGAAGGAGCCCTTGAAGCTCACATAGGAGCCCCTTGGTACACACCTTGCCGGGCACAAAGAGCTGTGACATAAAAAAAAAAAAAAAAAAAAAGACTTACCAGATTTGGAATAGAGCACTAGTACGTTATTCCGTGTCCTGAGAAGCTTCTTAAAATCCTTGTGATCACTTATTTTTTCTATGAGTGGAGACACCTTCAATGAGTATGCAAATGTTGGCAAGAATGCCTAGGGAAACAGAGAGCCAGAAAGATCAGTCACAAATACAAAGACAACCTGCTTTTGCAAATTGCCATGATGTTTTTTTATAATCTTGAGACATGCTGCCTTAAAGAGGCTATCACATTGATTTGATCAGCAAAACCAAAAGAAAAAATGCCAGACGTGATTTATTGAAACTGGGTCAACACCATTCCTAACAAGTACCCTTAAATGGAAAGATGAACCCAACTACAAGAAATACGGTTTTATTTAAGATGCCACCCCCTTTGAAAGTTTGTTCCATAGTTAGACAATGGGATAACAATTCTTATTCTTAACATTAAATATACTTTCAAAAAGAGAAGCAGCAAATTGCCACTCTTGTCCCTAGATCTCAGAATATGCTGCAAACGCAATCCAGTACTTTGATACCCTACGGAAGACAGCGAGAGCCATGAAGTTAAAATAACCCACACTGACAGGGAGCAGATGTAGGAAATGAGGACAGAAAATGCAAGTAATCCAGCATCCGCATTACAGCACTAATCACAGCCCTCTCCCACCCACCCTTCCAAAGTGGAGCAGGGCTCATGTTTCTCAGTGCCCACACCGTGTCACACACACAGCAGTGTCTTGTTCAGCTTCCACTGGCCCCATGGAAGACACAGCATTTAATCTCTCTGCATCTCCGTTCTGTATCTACACAAACAAGTTATTTTCCATTGCATCTTTTGGTCTATTTAAATCACGACAGTTCCAGAGCAGAGCTGGTCCACCATAAAGTAAAACTCCTATCAAATTATGACCATAACCTCAGCTGAGGCCTTTACTGCTTATTCTTACTGCAATAATCTTCAATAATAATAATATAGTAATAATCTTATCCATCAGGCTATGCTGCTTCCCTTCTGCACTGTACTGAATTCGTGCTAATGGAATGATTATGGGAATCTTAGCTGGAGAAATCATCTAGCTTCCATTCACCTTACAGTAAAACCTTTAACACTTAATTGCTTGGCTAAAAGCTTTAGCTCATTTGCCTAACACGCACAAGAGGTTCAACATTTCCTTAATTACAGAACTGATTTTGATCGTGCCTCACTCCAACCAGGCTGGAAAATGTGTCCACAGTGGACGTGAAGAAGTAAAAGGCTTTTCTTGCATCTTATGTATTACATCATGCAGCATTTAAAGGAGGGACTAAGCCAATGAAGTCAGGATACGCAGCCCTAGGCACACACTTCATTTAAATTCAGCTATTTGCAAGCACCATAATCACTGAGGCACAGAAACAAAACCCTGCACCTACCAAACAGACTGTAAAAACGCCAGAAGTCCTTACATGTGGAGAAGAGAGGGGCACGAGGGGAATCCTGGGACACACAAGGTAACAGAGAGAAGCTCAGCCGGAGATCATCCTCAAAACAACCAGGACGTTTGAGAACTTAGAAGTTACTAGAAAAGACACCTGTAACATAAAGCAGGATTCCAACCACTGGGCTCTGCTGACCAGACAGTCAAATCGTGAGGAGGAAGCGAGCACATTTGTGAGTCAGCCCCTACCTTCAGCATAAATGTCCTTGATGCTTTAATTCAACTGAAAGACTCACATTCTTCTAAATCCAGATGTCCGGAGCTCAGCCTTCCTACTCCAGGCTGATGTATGTGAATCATTTGTGTATTTTCTGAGATGAATACATGGTGTTGCCAATCAAAGCAGGCAAATATAGTTGTGCTAAGTGAGGTGACACAGACATGAGGAGTCCTGCCCAAAACCATCACAATCAGGGGCTTCACGGGAGAAATTAATCCAAATTATGGGCAGATATCTTTACTGCTAAGTACTTTTTAAAAAACTTTTCCCGTCACCTCAGTTTTTGTAACTATTCAAGGGTCTTATAGTTTTATTTATGCCTTGAGTTACAGAAGACAAAACCTAAGCTTAACTGAAACTAAAGCTAAACACAGGGAAAAAGTGAAACTACAGGTTGCTTGTTCAGTTTAAAAAACTGGACTCAATTAAGGATAGTCTAGTCTATGGACTCTCTATCAAAAAGAAGTAATTGGACTAAAAAACCCCACAAAAGCCACTTTCAACATGACACCAAATGATATTGTAAACTTTGTTTACAGTGTTTACCAATAGCTCAGAAGAGGGGTGTTAGAACGAGATGATCTTTGAGCTCCCTTCCAACCCACACCATTTCATGGTTTTAAGTACAGACATTCCATGTCTTTTCCGAAAGGCTGTTTTGCCAATTTCAGTAGATTTTCTTTTTCTTTCTTTCCTTATAATGGCAGAGCTGTAAACCTCTTGAAAAATTGGATTCTGAAAACAATGACAGCTTTAACTACTGCCCTGTCGGTGTTGCCACTAACAGAAAACTCTGCGCTGGTGGAACAGCAGGTGCTTGGAGGGAGATGCATGTCACATTGCATATATCCACTGCTTCATTGCCCAATTCCTCTCCAGGTATCAAATCAATACATGTTACTCATTTTCCTGCAGTTTTACAGCAGTAGCACTCTGTGTTCCGATGGATTAGCCCAAAACCCACTGGGAAAGGCATTGTGCATACAAGCACACCAGTCAGCCCAGCTGAATAAATCATCATCTTCCTTTAGTTAAGATTAATGTTGCAGCCTTTCCTGGTTATAAAACCCAAAAGGTCCAAGCCAAAGTCATCTAGTTGGACAGAAATGCCCTGCCTGCACATCTAAGGCAGCCGCAGCAATACTGGGAGGCTATCGGCTGAGCGGAGAACTTCACCGGCTCCAATCCACATTTGCACTATATGATGTTTGCAAACTGATAAGAATTAAGTAGTTCTGCACTCTCCAGCTTTCTCCTGCTGGAATTAATCAAGACCCGACCCTACCCAGGAATAAACGAGAGGCTGTTTTATGGTTAAACCTCCAGAAGAACTTCTGCCTTCCCTACCCATTGCCTTCCCAGCTCCACTGAAGACAAGGGATGCCAAGGAGTCAATTCCACCAGATGCCAATCCCAAACACGGGGCTGCTCTGCCCTGCTCTAGAGTCACAGCAGTGATGACTGTACCAGCCCCTACAGCCTCACCAGGGCTACAGCCACCAGTTCTGGCAACAACGAAAAATTAAGAGGATGAGAGAAAAGAATTCTGTGGAAGCAGTTTCACACTTCTTTTCCACAGAAAACCAAACACATGTTCCTGTACAGCCCATAGGTAAAGCAGCAGTAAAGATGAAACTAATTTGAATATACTGTGCTACATGAATTTAAGTGTAAGATATGACTCAGGTAGCTTTACTCCAGACATTTTGCAGCAGAGCTCATTACCCAGGCACTGCCCGATCAAGCACACTGCTTTTTGTTTAAATCCAGGGCACAAGATGAGATGAGCATATATTAAAAGAAGAAGAGGTCAAGAAAGGTGACAGTCCCTCCTGGGCAGGAAGCCTCTTTTCATATGCGTCAGGAAGTGCTACATTCACACATATGGAAATCTATAAATAAGAAACAAGCTAATCTCTCTTGTCACTTAAGCATCCTAAAGCTTTAAAATCTACTCATGACCATCACTGAAAAGTTAAGAAAGGCTCCAAGTATTTTTCTCAAGAAGCTGCCCACCTCGGTACCTGCCAAGGTAAAAGGCATAATAGGACTAACATGTACAACATCCCTGCCACCCTTGCCAGTTATGGCAATGAGAAACTGCAACAAAGCAGAGGAAAGGTCTATTTTATTTCATGCTGTGTTTGCACAGTTGCCTATCATAACAGGTCCTCATCCATGGCTGGCTCAGTGACACAAACGTCACCTGGTGTTCTCAGATGCAGGAAACTTTGGTGGAGACCTTCAAAAAAAGGCAGACTACAAGTGGCAGACTATGAAATGCAAATCTCATAGCAATTCTAGTCTGCAGATTTTCCCCAGCTCAAGATCGCAATATGAATTTATTTTCACAGAATTTTTATGGTGTAGGTGACACATCAGTCATGTGACCGTAGTGTCTGAGATGCATGAAAGACTCTCAAGTAAAACATAAGTGAACCCAAACCCTCAAGAAAGTCAATTCAAAACTGCTGAGACACTGCTATCCAAGTACAAGGTACAAAACCCCCATGTGTTCTAGCTGTCTCTGTTCTTCAAAGTATGTATTTAAATATATGATCTTGCAAACTTGGTGGCAGAAGTCTGATCCGTCAAAAAGGTTTCATTTTCTTTTTTTTCCCCCCACTCTCTGGCAATTCCTTGCAGAGCTGCCAAACATATGCATGTGTTAAAGAGCAGTAAACCCTCCACAACCCCACTCCCTTAGAATTGGTACCCAAGGAATATCTGAGCTTTCAGAAACCCAGAGGCAAAGAGTTACAGGCAGATAACTATTTGCTAATTATACTTCCAGAACTGACACTATTGAAAAATGTGGTCATCCCTCAGGCCGCATTTTCTCAAAATCATCAAGGATCTGAGAAAGCAGAGTTTATTTCTTAAGTTTTTACTCCGGTCTGAATCTCATTTTAATATGAAAAAAGGGACTATCTTTCAAACAGCCACAAGAATGTATTTTCATATTTTACATTTATTATTCAAATTAAATGTGATAAATGCTTAACTGCTGCTCCCACAGAACCCAGTTCAATTTATGAGTTGTTCCCCACAAAAGCTTTGTGACAGCATGGTCTTTTGCTAAGGATAAGCAGCATATCTGGAGAATTACTTACGTATTTATTTTTCATCAAGGGCAGTGAAAACACAGTTTTAAAAACAAGAAAATAGATCTTCCTTCTTTAATTTGATTTCTATCAGAAGAGTAGAATTGTACACTGGACAGAAAAACTATTCCCTATTTCTCCTGTTTCCAGCTCAAGAGCCTGAAATATATACTTCCCTGGACACAAATAATGCATAAAAAGTATAAATGGATATGCAGCTGAAACAGTGCTTAGGTAGCTGAATCCATATGTCAACATGCAATTTTTATGCGCACACTAACACGTGTATAATTAGGCAGCCAATTTGCACACTATTCATCAAGAATAGCTGGGGCTGTGACAACACTGATTCTAGCACAACTGCTGCTTGGCAGGGACACAGCCTTACACTCGACCACAATTTCTAAACTCCACTTCTTCAGCAAGACATTGACTCTGATTTCTGTCTTAGCTTAGCCACCCACTGGTGTCATTCTCATTTTGGGACAACAGCACTCAACCCACTGTAAATATGATCAATGAGCAACCCTGTGCATATGAAACAGATTGTGTCTGACAAGGCATTTTATAGGAGTCTAGTTGAAGAGGAAACCTGCCTCAAAATTTCAAGCAGTAATGGAGATGACTGAATTTCATTTCATTTCATTATTAACTTCTTTGGGAGGGGAGTAGTTCACGTTCTGAACAAAGGTCTTGTCTGCCACAGTAAAATGGGGGGGGGGGGGGGGGGGGAAACAGGCAAGAAATCCCAACGAGAAGACAGAATCTCACCTTTCCTTCTCCATTTAGCTCCCAAAATGAGCCCTGTGATAGACTGTGCGCTTAACTTCAGAAGGCTGAATTGAAGGAACACCTCTGTACTGTGGTGACGGAGGTCTGTAAACCTGCAGATCAGCTGGTGACACAGCCAGGTCCTGTGGTGCAGACACTGTGCATGTACTGACAATACCAGGTCTAAGTCATCTCCAGGCAGGCAGAAGGGAGAAACCGACCTATTGCTTCCTTCCCCGCAATTCCTTCTCACTTAAAACCACAAGATGTTCAAATCCAAAGCCTCCTTGCTTACAAGAATCACAGTTTGACTGCAGATGTTTTATCTTCCTTGTTCATCATACAAACCACTCTTGACCTTGTGCAATAATTGCTTGCTTTTCACTCAGGAGCTCTCCCTCTGCTGCTATTTACATTCAGGGTTGTGCTGCTTTGATCACTGAGCCATTTGTAACAAATGCCTTCCAAGATGGATAGTGATAAGTAGGACAGTCCCCTTTTTTCATTCATGATTAATATCTAAAATAGCTGTGGAAACATTTTAATCAAATCAGATGGGAGGAGACAGGTTAGCTCTGTTACCCAAAGGTAGCTCAAGGAAGCCTGGTAAAAAATTATTATGTGGAGAGGGGAAGAGAAAGGGTAGAAACTCTTGGGTCTCAGACTTCAGGGGTCACAACTGAAGTGGCCACTGCAGCAGTCTCTGCAATCCCGCTGGAATCACAAAACCATCTTCTGCCACTTGCCCCTGCAGGGGTTCCTGAAGTGCAACCTGCTGAGGACCCCCAGCACAAAGGCTGCTCGGTGATGTCTGTGACCAACCCGAAAAGCCACCTATGGTCTGAGTCAGGAGCAGTGACTCCCACACCTACAGCAGCATGGGATGGCCAGCTGAGGAGCACTCCAGCCGCATGGGATGGCCAGCTGAGGAGCACTCCAGCCGCATGGGATGGCCAGCTGAGGAGCGCTCCAGCCGCATGGGATGGCCAGCTGAGGAGCGCTCCAGCAGACACAGGGGAAAATCAACAACTTCTGCACTGCAAGACCTACAGCATTTGAAAACCATGGGTTTGCCTGACAGAATTACATTTGCAGACATGCCCACTGGACACTTCCTGGGTTTTGTTCATTCCCACAAGCTCTGTGGAAGAGCACATTCTTACTGCATACGTAATCCAGATCAGTTAACTCTCACCTCAAGCCATTCCAGAAATTAAAAAACTGAAGCACTACTAAAGCACTACATTTTGTTGTGGGGGGTCGTATCTGTAAAGAGGCAAGTGTCGGATTTTTTGTTTTCAAAGGAGCAAATTAAATTCTGACACATAGTGTCTTAGTACTCTTTAACTTAGGTTGAAGAATGCTACAAATAAGGCATTCCACTTAACGTGGTGCTTGCTATGTTCACTTTCCAAATATAGAAGGTAGCAAAAAATACCATGGAGACGTCAAGATTTGACTAGACTCTACTGTTCATATTGTTCTTAAACAGTGGGGTTTAAGCTACAGGCATAATAGTCTATACTAAAGGATGTTCTTAAGGGCTCTGAGTAGCAATTTAATTGTATGGTTTATCACTGGGTTTCAAAGGCTCTGTGAAGGAAAACCTGTGCAACTATTTACTAATTAACAACTGACTGTAATAGGATCAATTACTAACGTTGACAAAGAACTTTCTCGTTATTCTGAATGTGAAGCTCTCTCTCTTCAAGCCCGGCACTGGCACCATACATATATTAAACAAGCTGTTGATGAAATAATATTTCAAATATCACTTCTGAATGAGCACATTTGACTACAGAAGTTAAGGGCATGAGCACAGCATATGCCACATAATCCCCTACTAAAAATTGGGTTTTCGAGAAGTTTAAAGAAATACCACCTACTCAAGAAGCACGTAGGAGGTACTATAAAAAGAAGACAAAAACACTATTAATGGGATTTATAAGGAAGAGAGGGCAAAAAAATGACACCTAAAAATCTCTAGCACTTTATATGGCACTTGTTATCTTCAAAGCATTGCACAAATGTTAACTAATTAATCCTCACATTTTTCTGCCAGGTGATAGGAGACAAAGCTTAATTTTAATAGTTGGAGCAAGATTCACACAGAAAGGAAGTGATCTGCAAGAGGCGAAAGGAAGGCAGCACCAGAACAAACCAGCACACAGCTGATCCTAGAGCAGCACAACCACACAGTCATGCTGTACCATGTCCTGGAAAGGTGAGGAAGGGTAGAGAAGAGTCTCTTTGCAGTCACCCAGCAAACAGGCTATATGACTCTAAACCCAAAGACAACAGACAGGATGTCATCGAGACAGTCACAAATTAAATTACCTTTGTTATCTGTGTTCTGCAAGTGTGCAATTCACAGCACCCTCCACCAATGCTACCAGCCACTCACAGCCAGCACAGGGCCAAAACTAAATACTTGCTTTGCTGTCATTTTCTGCCATTCACAAGCATGAAAAGGTGGCAGGAACAAGGTAAACAATATCTTACTTCCAAAGTGACCCTGCCTGCATCAAGAAATTTAAGGCAATGCTAGTCAGAGCAATGCAATTTGCAACCAGAATCACTGAGTTTCTCCATTCAGACCTCCAACCACAGCTCTGAAGAAATACCTCACTGCCTCCATTTTACTGAAACAGGGGAATTCAAGGAACTCCATCACCAAAAGGCAAAAGAAGTGGTCAACAACAGAACAAGCACCTCTTCCATCACCAACTGCTCACGACACCATGAACTCACCCTGGGGCAGAAACACCAGTTCTGATGACCACACCACGCTTGTGTCAACATCCCAGGGCCTCTGAGGTAAACAGGTGCTCGGGCACCAAAATCAATGGACTGAAAACATCCCACCAAAAGGCATGGAGTGGAGTAACAAAGTCAAGGTTTGATTTGGGAAGGGCATCTCAGGAGACAGAGCATAGCCCATGTCACAGTTTCACACACCTGTATTTTGAAGACAGAATGGACAAAGTAGGAATACGAGGGGGGACAGCAAGTAAGGGATTTGTCTCTGCAATATCTTCCCTCTGCCTGCCAGGAAACGCTTTCCAAAGAGGCTCCTGTAGTACAAACAATAAATGGATGGGAAGAGGCACTCCTGAATTCAAGCCCAAATGCCATAATATGAAACAGCACCTGAGCACTGCAGTTGTGAAGCAGTACTCACACCCTGCCTGCAAACTCACCAGAGGCAAAGCCACTGCTGCCACACTGCAGGGCTACCTGCAACACAGAGGGAATCATGCCCAAGTCCTCCCTGCAGGCCTGGATTCACAAGTCAGTGTCAGTGCTCACTAGTGCATTCCCATGACCCTACTGGCAAGGATTAAAGAAGTACTTGAGGAGCTGGAAGCCTGAAATGTTCCTTTCAAGCCCTTCTTTGAAGGCACTGGGTTTGAGGGGCACCAGGTCACAAAGTCTGCTTCCCAGCAGCGCTCAGTCAGCCGGACTCTTGACTCAGTTTCTCTGTCATTAAGCCAACACTCGGAAGACAAACTGATCTTTGCCACACTGGCACGAGATAACATTCATCGGTGTTTGCAAAGCAAACAGACCCAGATGCGCAATCCTGTTGGAAGCAGTGGCTGCCTTCTGCTAGGGAAAGCACAGCACCTGATGCATCAGAAGAAATGCTAATCCACCTTCGTGTGAAACCCCTTCCCAGTGCCTTGAACAGTAAATTCTGCCCTTTGAGCATGAAATACAGTCAACCACTTGATAAATCAAACAGGGAACCCACAACTTCCCCATGGCTCTCCAACTCATTCAAGAAATAAAACTTTACAGCAGACAGCAATCACTCCACCTTCCTCATATGTGTATCACACATCCACAGTGATGCTGCAGGTAACAAATTAACATCATGCATTAGAAAATACTGAAATGTTTTCTTCATCCAGCTTTGTAGGTTCCCTTTTACATAGTAGGAAGTCTTACAAAGATAAGGATTTCAATTCTCGAAAGAAATCTTCAATTCTAATTTTGGGTCAAAAAATGAGCCCTATTTTTCAGAAGTGCTATGCATGCACAACTCTAGCTGCTGTTCCAGGTGCACTGCAAGTACTCAACACTTCCAGAAAAACAAACAAACAAACAAAAAACCCAAGAAACCAAAACACATTTGGGTACATGAAAAAGGACTGGCTGGAAGGAAAAAATGTTTCTTGTTGACCTACCAAGCAGCTGGTATTACCTTCGCTTTAACTTTACACACTGAGAACCACCTGATTTAATAGCCCCACATCACCTCAAAAAAAAAAAAATTAAAAGCAGGTTTTGCTATGTCACAGCTGTAGGCTAGTTTTCCAATCCTGGAGTACAGCGAGTTACATATTTCAAGATGAAAAATCACACCTTCAAGTGCAAGATAATGCAAATTGGAAGAAATAATTTAAACTACTTGTATACAGCAAAGGGGAAAGAATTAGCTGAATCAACAGCTCAGTGAAGACATCTGCTCAGCATGCAGCATCACAGAGCAAATAAAATGCTGTGGCAAATTAAGAAAGGTAAGAAAGAATAATGTGGATAAATAAAAATGGCTTTGTATAATTTCACTGACAACAGCAGGCCCCCTCTGCTCATCTCAAAGACACCAGCTCTGCAACACAAAATGTCAAAGAGGGTAACTGGAACAATTAGGAACAACAGATTTATATGAAGAAAGATGGGGAAAAAATCTTGTTAATCTACAAAGAAAAATCACAGGAAAATATTTACATTAACATAAAATGAATGTTACAGTACGAGAAGGTCTGACAGTCACAGTGGATATAGTAGGAAATACCAGAAATAACTCCATGTGCTTAGCTATTTTGAAGGGAGGGAAAATTCAGTCCAATTGTAACTCCACTTGGTCCATAGTATATGCTCTATCTGAGGAATGCACTGCCACAAGTATCACTGAGAAAACTACTGCATATATTAAAGATGAGCCACAGATGAAAAAAAACCCACACCAAGACCTCTTCACCATTTAGGGAGAGTTCAGCGTGACTTCAGTTTCACTTGAAATCAATAAAGTGCAGATAGCAGAGGTCTGCAATTCTAGACCAAGCTTAAAACAAAGCAAAAACTGTTCAGAATGCACAGCATTTCTTTTCACTCCTGGATGAGCCAACAGCTATGGCCCTGCCAGGGGCAAAAGGCTACATCAGACAGGGCCGAATCTTTCTGTCCCACAAAGGCAATTCTAATATTAGTACAGAATAAGCACAGGGCAATTAGCAATTCCACACTTGATTTGTATGAATTAGATGAGCACTCCCCGGTCATGCATTTCCAAATACATTTCAGATCACTCGTGCATAAAAAAATTAACGTAATTTTTTATTATTAACTCCATTTGTCTGGGCAGAAGGATGAACTGTAGTTCATGTCAATAAAGTGAATAAAGTAGCGCTTTAAAGCGTGCCTTCACCAATCTTTTAAGCTATTTATGCTAAATTCTGTGGATTAAAAAAAAAAAAAAGAAAGAAAAATCAGACTTTGAAATATTGCTGGAAGTCTAGGGGCCTCCCTGAGGTGAGCAGTGCGCTACTCAGTGTAATGTCAGCGAAGCACACCCCGACACTCCGGAGCGCACCAGGATGGACAGCGCCACATGCGAGGGGCGCAGGGCGGCAGTGCCCGGGGCGGGGGTGCCACACACAGGTGCACAAAGCCGAGCGCGGCAGCTCCGCTGCGGCACGGCCACCGCCGGGGGAAATCCTCTGGAAACCCTCTGCTGCCGCACCGCTTCTCACGCGAAACTTGGGACCGAAGCGCCGGCGGTCGGAGCCCCGGGGGCCGGGGCAGGCGGAGACCCCAGCCCGCCGCCGCTCGGGGAGCCACCGCCGCACGCCGGGGTGCGCTTTCTCCGGGCGGTGCTTTGGGAGCCAGAGAGAAAAGGAAAGGGGAAGCAGGAGAGCAGCTCAGGGGCTGAGCGCTGGGAAGACACCCGGGAGGAGCGCTGCCGGCGCCCGGCCATGCCGGGCTGTGCCGAGCCGAGCCGAGCCCACCCGCGCCGGCGGCGGGTGCGGGCGGCGGGGAAGGCGCCGCGCCCGGTCCCGGGGGCCCGTCCCGCTCCCAACTTTCGCCCAACTCCGCCGGCCGCACCGCGCCCCCGCCCCGGCCCGGGGACGGTGGGCACCCCGCACCGCCCCCGCCGCCCCCCACCGCCACTCACCGCCAGGCCGAGCAGCAGCAGAGGGAGCGGCGGGAGCCGCCCGCGGCGCCGCGCAGCCCCCGCGCCCTGCCCCGGCACTGCCATCCCGCCGCCGCGCCGGACCCGCTCCGGACCCGCCGCCGCTGCGGCTGCTGCCACGTCTGGCGGCGCAGGCGCGCTCGCCGCCACCGCCCGCCCGCGCGGCGGCATGACGGGGGCTGTAGTCCGGCCCGCGCCGGGGATGCTCATCCCCGCGAGGGACGGGGCAGCTCCCACAGCCAGCCCGCGCATGGAAACAAACGCCCAACCCCCGCCGAAGTGCTGCCGGCAATCACACAGCAATCCCCGTCCCGTTTGTTTCAGCAGGGCTTAAAAAGTTCCAGCTATTCTCTCCCGTCCCACTGGCCTCTCCTCCAGGGTTAGTTCTTTGTGCCTCCGCCTTTCTCCCGGCGTGTGCCTTACTCCAGAGAGCCTTCTGGCACAAAGCCTCTTATTTGATGTTTATTTGTCAGGGGTTTTAAAAGCTTTTGCTGGTCTTAGATCTGGAATAAGAGGTAAATAAGGGAACAAAAAATAATGAAAGGGGAGAGTTAACTTGTAAAAAAGGCTTAGAAACTAGGACCTGTTGTCCTTGTAAGTTGTTCCCACTCATTAAATCATAAAGGGTGAACTGTCCTCTCACGTCAGCAGGGATACCAAAGTGCAAGCAAATAAATACACACACTGAGTCTGACCAGGATCAATTTGTGCAGCCTCCATTACAATCACAATATTGGAATGGTTGCTGCATCCAGGCGAACAAATCGGTCTATGCCCTGAGTCTGGCACAACCAGTGAGCCAGCTCTGCCTCGCAAGGACATCCCAGATGTCCTGTCAGTAATCTTAAGGGCAAGGCGGGTCAGCCACGTTATAATTGGCTTCCCACAAACAGAAGGGATCTTCACCAACCGCCCAGTGGCTGTGTGAAATTCTTCCTTGGCTCAGAAACATCAAAGGAAAATCAAAGGCATCTTCGAGTCTGATCCTTACAGCTGACTGTCACCCGAGCATTAGACTAAGAGGCTGGCTGCAAGGGAGCAATTTGTAGATCCACACAGCTGACTGATCACTTCAAGTGGTGATCATGAAAACTGAATGACGTTGACATTAACAAGTCCCCTGGTGGAGATATAATTTTGCAAAGCAGAAACACACATAGAGAAAGTTATTACTATTAACATTTACACTTTTGTGGCATCTTTGGCAGCAGAATCAGAGCACACTTTCTCAGTCACAGCTGGATAACCTTTAGCAAATCATTTCACAGTGCTATGCCTCGCTTCCCATCTGCAGAAGGCCTTGGTTAGCCTGCCTTAAAACAAGGTTAGCAATCCCAGCTCTTGCTAAAATGCCAGTGAAAGCACACATGAGGCACAGCCCAGGAGCCATCAGAAGGAGTTTGGGATTAGAAGGGATGGATGGCTGAAGAGAGGTTTAGGGAAGGAAAAAGCCTGAATCTTTACACTTCACAGTTGAAGGACCCAAAACAAAACGTCCTTTGTGTCAAACATCTGTACCCCTAACATATATACTATCCACACTGCCACTTCTCACCTGCAGCCCTTACTGACTGCACTGGGATGGACAGACAGACAGACAGACAGACAGATGGATGGATGGATGGATGGATGGATGGGTGTGCTGCACTAGTTACCACCACTCCTGGTGCCAACGTCCCAGTGTGTAATAATCAGCCTGCTAGTAAAAGGGTCTGGATACCCAGCTGAAACCCAGTTCAAATAAGCTATCAAAAACTCCAGAAGTAGGTAACCTCTTCTAGATGCTGTTCATCTTCAAATCCCCAGCCTAGAGCTGAAAGGCTTCTGCATGCAACTACCCTGACTCATCCAGACCTCTAATCTCAGCTGGATATACAGATCCTCAAAGACTGTTTGAGTCCTCCTGTGACTCTTTTGTGTAGAAAAATGTTATATCTTCTGATGCTTCACATCACAGTTACCATTATCAGGCAATGTAAAAGTAACCTCAGTGTGGTAGAATTTCTGTGCCGTGTCATAACCATACAGGACATGCTGCCATTGTGATAGGAAAGGATAAAATCATGGGAACATGGTTGTTTTGTCACAGCAGTACATTTTTATCATGACGGCAAGAGGAAACATTCTCAGGAAGAAAGAAAAAAAGAAGACAAGCTATTTCAAACTAAGCTTCTGAAAGGTTATGTAAAAAATCCAGTTTGGGAAGCTGCAGTTTTTATATACAGGAGAATATAAAAAAGGTATCCATGTGGCAACTACAGCTTCTTTCATTCAGTTTGGCTCGATAATTTGTATTGACATGACAGGCACTGCCAAAACTTAAGAGACAAGATCATTGAGCATCTGTCACAGGTCAAAATAATATATCAAGTATCAGCTCTAGACAAGGCTTTACGCAGTGGCAACTACTTAATCAATCCAGTCGTGCATTACTAATGAACTCATTACAGTTGTATCTCAGTGCACTGCTATACAGCATCCCAAGTTTACCCTGTATCTGTTTGACATTGATATCATATGTTCCTTGCTTCTCTGTAATTGTAATATTTGTATACAGCACTGCAAAACACGCTGAAAGTATTTGTTAATTCACCACTGAGAAGAAAGCATTACTACTCTTGGATTATAGATCAGAAAACAGTAGCAGAGAGATTATATGATTTGCTCAAGGCTATAAAACCAGACAGTTTCAGATCATGTTCATTTCCAAAGCCTGCACTGGGTCTGCTAATCCTTACTTGACTATCTACACTCAAACACCTTTTTTACCAAGAATAAAATACAAAACTGGACTGACAGTAAGTATGTCTGTAAGGAATTACACCTTCCACATTTTCTCTATGTTTCTGCTTTTTTTGACAAGCTTTATTCTTTGTTCTCTTTTTAACCTGAACAAGTCTCTGTCGGCTTCTCACAAAAGGTAAAATGAGTCACCTTTACCACAAAAAGTGATAGCAGAGGAGACAGAAAAACATACAAGTCAAATTTGCAAGCCATACGGAATCCAGGGGCAACATAGGCTCTTCTGGGACCCAAAACTACATGTCATTTGCCCAGAATGGAAGCAGAATTTGCTTACTGCCTTAACTACACAAAGTTCTCTTCCTTCCTTCCAGTAACAGCTCTTCCTTCTTTAGTTCAGCTTCAGCCAACTGATTTTGATCTGCAGGCTTGTCTCCTGTAAGTTTTGTGACATCTGTGGCATGGCACTGATTGCATCAGCTGAAAAGAGACATACGAGCTGGTTGCCATCAACAGATTGATGGTATCATAGCCCTCGGCTCCTCGTGACCTTTCCTACAGCTCTTCAGCATATGATGAAAAGGAAAAGAGACAGGACCAGCCCCTGTAGGACTTTACGTGGGAGTGGTCTCAGAGAAGAGGCACAGCTGTACATTGCTTTTCTCCAGCTGATGTCTGTCAGAGGGGAGAGCCTGAAGGCAGCTTTCTGCTCCTGCAGCCTCCTCAGCACCTGACAGCAGGGCTGCAGATGCAGCATATCCATACACATCAACTAGCAAGTTCCACGGAATACCATGAGCACACCATAATGATGGAGACAAAGGTGCAGCTGTTACATAAAGGATTGTTTCTTAGGCCACACGTTCCAGTTTCATACTGTTGCATGAACTCTTTTTAACACTATTTTAAAATACATCATGAGTCTCAAGGGACTGCTGTTATTCAAGCTGTGACATATTTGTGCTTTCCACCTGGTTCGCTTGCTGCAGTCAATGGGAATGGCATGGAGGCAAGTTGGGATGGAGTTTAGTTGGAATGCTTCAATAGCAATGCTTTGCAATGGTGTTCTATGCAGCATTGAACTCTGGGCCTCCATTTGCTACATCATATCCTTTTACATTTTGGAGACCTAGAAGGACTCTGGACTTTTTGTACAGACCTTGCACAGCACAAAGGAAAAATACACACATACAGTGTGCTTTCATGGGAATTTTACTTTTGTACTTTATGGTTGCTGTTTCCTTCATTCTAGAATAAAAGTACTTTTGGACCACAGGTAGACAGATGCTCTTTATATACGAGAGGAAAAAAACCAGTTAGAACTGCAGGAATCAGTTAAAAGTTGAGTACAGATATTTTCCGAATATTTCCTCCTAGATATTTTCTATTACAGTTTTTATTGCTTTCTCTAAGTCTGAGGTCCGCATGCCCCTTTACATTTAAGAGGCCCTACTGTTAACACTGTCGTTTTTTTTGACTGAGTCTCCAAAGCTGGATATAATGTGTTCCTGAGTAACATAAAAACCTTCTACAGTACAGGCACCTTGCTGGCAGGTAGTAGATAATTTATGTCTCACAGTTACCTGCTGAGAGAATAGTTAAACAGGATTAAAACAACCATTGGAGTCTAGCTGTTGTGCACTGACTGCAGCACTGCTTCATGTTCCCCAGGTACTGTGGTCAACAGTTTTCCAGTGATTTGCAGAAGCTCTATAAAATATTTAGGCTGCTTTACCTTTACTGTATCATCAGGAAATTGTGGAACAATGAGCTTGTCAAGAGGGCTGAGGTCTGAATTCAATGCAGAGTCCAACCACAGGTTTCCTGCATGAGGATTTACACATCATGTGATCTAGCGGGGGTTGACGTCTCCATCTATAAATCAAAAATAGGTGCATAAGTGGAGTTTAGCTAATACCCCCTGGATTGTGATGGCCTACATACTCTAGTAACAGGGGCCTGGCTGGTTATTTTTGAACAATATAGGTCGCTATTCTGCTGGCAAAATGTTTGATTTCAGTATGCAAGTTCATATAACAGGACTGATTCTGCCATGTTATCAGGGATATCCTCACACCAACAGCTGGCAGCACACAAGAAGTTGGGGCTTCTCCTGCAAGTAGAATTATTATATCTCTGGTCTGGGTGCACAAAATATTAATCCAGATGAAGGGCCAAATATAAAGCCAGGACTATAAATATACAATAAAAACACTGTTTGGTGTAAAACAGTGCTTGCACTACTGGCCTCAGTATTTAGTGGAGCTGTATCCATTCACAGTAGCTGTGCATCTGTCTTCATATTATATCCAGAAATGTATTAACATTCAACCATCAGCACATATTTACTGCAGACTATGATCTACCAAAATATTTTTCATACATCTATCCTATGAGAATATAACCAATACATCCAATATATACATATTCAGTACTTTTCCCTCTCCATACATAGATAACTTTGTATGTACTTTTTTTACACATGCATACACACACACACACATGTGCACACGTGCACACATGTATGTGGTAGGTATTAGAGACACTTTGTGAGGATTTACATGATTTTATAATATATTAGTAAATATCCAGTCAATATTGGGATTTTTCCTCTATTTTCAGGTTTCCTGGAATTAGTTTGTGTGATTAAATACTGCCTGTTTGAGCTCAAGATCAGCAGACTAAATTAAGTGTATGACAATGCAGTCACTAGCTACAGCATGTAATACGCCAAAGTTTAATGAGAGGGATTTTCTTCCTGGAAGACCTTTGCAAGGACCACTACTCAGAGCCATATGAAAGAATCTGTGCTGTGATGAAGCAAGCATAAAAAACCCCCTAATCTTATGATCAAATCCCTTGGCTTTCTGCATCTGTGCACTCAGAGTAGCAATTTAGCAATCCTGTAAGGAATTTACTAGGTCCTTAGGATTTTCTCTCTGTAAACTTTCTTCCTTCCCTGCATATTGCAGTAACCCATCTTTTGGAAGGAAAACACCACAGAGAATGCTGCATAGGAAAAGAGATTGCAGAAGAAGCAGAGAAGCAAGCAGGAATAAGACCTTGATCCTCAACTCTTTGAAGGTAATGGATTGACTTCAGCAGGCTTTGGCTCAATCCCCAGCTGTCAGGGAGAAGTCAGTAAAAAAAGGAGGAAAAACAGCTGAGAATCAACAGGGAAAAAAAAAAAGAAGCAGAAAGAAAAAGTACTCGAGAAAAGGAAGAAACCAGAAAGGGTGAAAGGTAGAGTGCCAAGGGAAGAGAGGCAGAGGAAAGCAATAGTGGACACCACTGAAACATAAGCAGAGAAGAGTGAGAAAAAAAAGTGAACAATCTGTGAAATGGACAGTGCAGGAAGCTGATTTGCTCCTGGTTTTTAAGCTGGTTGCACATAGCCCAACCTCATACCGTGACTGAGACTGTCACTGTATTTGCCTGTTGATGTGCTTCCTGTCATGCCCTGTGTCCCAGCTCCTCTGGGCACCAGGCCAGCACTTCATAGAGAACACCATGGCTCCCAAGTGTTCTCTGCCTCGAGGTTTCCTGTACATGGAGCAGACTGGTGTGCACCTGGGTCTCCCCTTGGGTGTGGGGGTAAGCTCCTGCAGAAGTCAGTAGGAATGGAAGGAGCTCAGTGTCAGAGTAATCCACAGTCTTGCCCCTTGCTCCACTGCAGCAATGAATAAATCATTTAACATAGATCTTATAAGCACAAGATTGTTTTGCAGGCCAAGAACAGGAGTTAGGAGACCTAAATTCTGTTTCAAAGAATGTTGACTGTTGCCTGTCACAAAGCTCTGGCAATTGTCAATAAGTCTGTAAAATATTTTTTTTCTCATTTTCTTCTCTTGAAATATGCATACACCTGATTTAACTTTGGTTTTGACCTCTTGGGAGCCCACAGGCTGAAAAGTATCCCCAGGATCAGATCAGAACTCAAATCAATCTGTTGGAGGTCAGGATGAGCAAGGAAACATGACCAGGAATCAGTGTGAAGGGCAGCTCTAAGTGAGGCTGTGTAGAGATGCAGGTAGGGATGGTGGGCAAAACTCATGGGTGGATGAGGAGTCTGTTGATTGCATGAGGAAATTGGGGACAGAGTCTAGGACTGATTAATGGATTGAATGAGGAAAATGCAACTAAATTTTCAAAACTGGTGGATGAAACTTAAGGTAACAAGACAGGAGCTAGCAGGACAGCAGAAGCTGTAGGCACACCCTCCCCCAGAGCCATTAGATTCCCAGATTTCTGCTCTCAGTCAGTATGTACCTCAACACACTCTTATCTCCAGATGGCAATTTGCTATTTCTATGAGTTAATTCTGGTGTCTCAACAACCAGGATGGTGATGTGGAATTTTACTGATGTCAAAGATAGAACACAACCTGTAAAATGGAAATCTTTTTTGTCTGGATTACTTTTTTTAAAAAAAAATAGGAGAGCACTTGCACACAAAATTCTGTTCAGAGGGAACAAAGTGACTCACTCAAAAAGTCAGGAGATGCGGGATTAGGAATGCTTGAAAAACTGTAGTAGCCTCCCTTGAACGTGGTTTGTGGAATGGAGTTTATAATGACACAATTATTTTTTCCTCACAGATTGCCTAAGCTGTTTGTTGCAATAGTTGGGAGATGTATAATTAAAGGCAGGAGATAACTGAAAGGAAAAAGATGGTCTTATCATTAATGCAATGTGACCTCTATAACATTGGGCAAATTGCTCAAATGAAAATTTCCCCACATTATCTCAAAATGTTCCTATCTCTGTTTTTGAGTGTCCAACTTGGTATCTGAACAGATCTGTAGAAATGCTGAGCACTCATAAGAGAAACTGAATTGAATAGGAGCAGTGCAGTGTGTACTTAATGCTCTGTACAGCTGACTATTCTGAAATAGGAGATCTTTGACTGTTAAACTGTACACTCAAAATAGGAAACTCAACCATATATTCACTATCTACGAAGTGGAAAGACATCCTGTTTTATTCTACTATGTAATGGAAAGACAAGCTTATCACAGGCACGAAGCACTTGAGCTCTTAAATGACATGCAGAAGTATAACTCACATCAAAAGGAAGTCTGAGAAGCATACAGGGAGAGAGGCAAGGGACATACATGGATCATGGAAATTAAAATATGAAAGCTATGCACCTACTGAGCACCATCTACCCTGTGCATGGAAAAAGGAAAGGGACTGTGGGAAAAAAGTGTGGTCAAATATTAACAGATGCCTGTTTATCTAAGAAAATAGTTTTAGAGGAAACGAGCAGTGACAAGACAAGAATGTGTTCAAAAACATTCTGTCAAGCCTATGCAAAAATGTGTTAAGGACCTATAAAACTGAGATAATGATACTTTTCCTTGCAAGCAAAGTGCTTGGAGAACTGCTGGTGAAATCTGCTACAAGAATTAATGCATTTTTCTTTTCACAGGAACGATAAGATCTTACCAAGTGACTCCAGGATAACTCAAAGGATGAATCTGAAGACAATTTTAGTCAGTGGGAAGTTAGTTAATTTCAGGGGTTTTGGAGCAAAATCCATGAGCCATCAAACTCAGTTCAATTTTTTGAAGTGACTTGATGTCATGAACTGTAGACCCTAGAGACAAAACCACGGAGTTGAGGTTATTAGAGTGACATAAGCCAGGATCTGGGTTTGGTTTATTTTTTAAACAAGTCGTGTCTTGGCAGCAACCCAGAAAAAAAGCAATATACATAAAAACAATAAGAGAAAGGATAGCATGGTCATAAAACAGCCACTGAAGTCTGTGAAATATAAGAGGAGGAGAGCACTGAGTCTCTAATAAGGCATTGTCCAGCTGAACTAGTATGAAGCAATAGAACAAGGCTTGGCTGAGGCTGATGGGGTCACCTCAAGCTCATATCCCCACACTTGCTGCAGAAGGAACTTAGCTGAAAGGGACAGGTTTGTTTCCCTTCTGCCAGTTATCCAGCAGGAAAACTGAGCACCTGCTGAAGACTCTTGTCAATGATAAGCAGCAAATGGTAGCACTAAAAGTGCAAGGCAATGTAGTGAATGCAACCAGAGAAATACAGGCTGACAGTGAAAAATGCTGCTGATTTGAAGTGCAGCATAGTTCTCCAAGTTTATGAAAGCAGTACATCTGGGCAGCTTGCACGAGAGACAGTGACAGGGCACATGTCTGTGATGTTACTGTGGAAAGACAGCAAGAGCAAGGTACTAAGCATCATTTAGAAATGGAGTCTTACCACTATAGTGAAGAAAAGAGAACATTACCCATTTTTGTCAAATTCCTGGGCCACTCCTGTTGCCAGATTTGCAGGCCCTGCTCTAAATCAGTGTTCCCACCACGGTCAAAATACTGCTTAAGAGGCCAAGTACCCAAAAGCTTCTGCCTGTCATAGGCAGAAGATCTATTCCTCTGTGGATTCCCATGTGTAAACTTTTATCTCACTTTGCATATGGTTTCTCTGAGCCCCACGGAAAAGGGCTATGTGTACATTAGTTCTGTAAGTAACAGGGAGTTACTGTCACTGCAGCTGGGCTGCAGCTCCTCTGTGTGGGTGAGGGTTTGATAGACTGGGTTTGCAGAGTCTACAAAAGTAAAGGGACACCAAGTATTTTCTTGAGTAGGTTATGCTTAAAGCCTGCTCTGATGAGAACACGGGCAATGCTGGATTCAGTGAATTTGTCTAAATGAAGAATTACCAAACACTTACGTACTTCTAGCAAATCTCAAGACAAGAGCTCTAAGGTATAAGCACTTTTATTCTGCTGTCATCTCTTTGAAAGAGGAATCCCCTTTTCTCTAGATAACATCTTGCACCATGGTGTTCTGATCTGATTAGAAGACCTTAACACAGGCAGGTTGCAAGTAATTGTAGTAATATGTATTTTCCTTTTCCTCTTGATTCAGTCCTGAGGTGGTCAGAAAAAGATAGAAATGGAAATGTTCAATTGTGTGTGATCTATGAACTCTTCCTTACCACCTTACCTTCCACCTTCCTTACCTTGAGTTTGTGCTTTTCCCTGTCACATTAGTATCTGATTGGTTATGTAGGCATAAATGCCAAACTTCTAAGTGGGAATTAACTTGTTTTTAATATTGTGTAATTACAGGAGGATTTTAAGGGCAAGGACCTTTTCTTCAATTGGCATATAAATGTAATGTAATACTGTGATAAGGAACATAGATATATTTGGATGACATAAATCAAAACACTCAATGTCTGTACTACAAGAAGGATGATATGCCTTATGCAATGGAAAATCATGACTCTCAAATCTTCTGGAATTACAAACCCACAACTTTAATCAAAATCCGTTGGTTTTTTCCTGTTAGTACTTAAATATTACAACACATGGAAGAAAGATTACATACTGAGTCTCAGCAAAATAAGTTAATTTTTCTGCAGTGTCAACTCCTGTTCCTTTCTTAAGGCATCTTGTGTGGAAAAAGCACAGCTGACTTCTGATACAGTTTTGCTTTTGTAATTGGATTTACGTACTGTTGTAAGATGCCCTTTTAAATTTCCTTCTTTTCAAATCTGTTTATTGTTTTTCACTTATCATGTTGACAATACTACCACAAGGCCTATTTGATTTATAATTAGATTTTGGCAGACAAATTTGTTAACATAAACATCATATTTATTTGCCCACATTGCTAGTAAAAAATATTTAAAATAATTCAAAAAATCCATTTGACCTTTCACTTTTGGATGTGTCATGGAGTTCTGAGGAATTTCACCAAGTGTATGAGTAAGACAGCTTCCTTCCTTTGGAGTAATTTAATGTTTTATGTAATAAGAAATGCAGAGAAAATAAATGTTCTTTGTTTACAAACAACAGACTCCCATTCAAGTGTTGAACAACTGTTATTATTAATTATTTACATTATGATAGCTCTGCAGAGACACCAGCATGGAGCATGGCTCTATTTCTTTAGCTGCTGCTATATAAACATAGATGAAAAAGATGATTGTGACTATTTCGTATGCCCAATATGCTAAGTTGCTTAAGGTAACAACCATTTGTCTATAAAAAGCAGGAAAAGGCTTGCATTAATCCAAACAAAAAAGCCTAACTCTACTGCTAAAATCATTTGTGGTAAGGAAAAAGGAAACACAACTAGAAAAGAATGTATTGCATTAACCTCACATCTGTTTACTCTTAATAGAGGGATCAGCTATTCAAATCTTCAGAAGGGCCATTAAAAAACAAGACTGAAGAAGAATCAAGATGGTCATTAAAGGAAAGTGAAACATTTTTTAATGACTACTTCCTACGTCACCGGTGTGCTGAATTACACCAGTGCACTACTGGAGCAGACTGGGGTCTAGAGGAAGACCTTGGTGACTCATTACTTTTGCCACCTTTGGCTTAAACCCGAACAAGCACTGAGATCCTGTTCATTGAATCACAGAATATCCTGAATTGGAAGGGACCTACAAGGATCATCAAAGTCCAACTTCTGGCCCTAGGCAGGACACCCCAAGAGTCACGCCATGTTCCTGAGAGCATTGTCCAAATACTTGAACTCTGCCAGGCTTGGTGCTGTGACCACTGCCCTGGGTAGCCTGTTCCAGTGCCCGACCACCCTTTGGGTGAAGAGCCTTTTTCTAATATCCAACCCCAACCTTTCTGGACACAGTTTCATGCCATTCCCTCAGTTCCTGTCACTGGTCCTGTTGCTCTTTCTAGTGGATCTTTTTTCTCTTCTGTCTATCTCTTCTGTATCTTTCTCCTTTTAGCTTTTTTAAATAAGTGTTTTGATTAGTTGGCCAGGATCTCAGGCCTTGTTGCTGTGACATTAGGTAGGCTGAGATCCCTGCATTCAAAATCCCAAGTCCTATTTAAATTTTTAAAACTGGAATGTGAACACACTTTAGATCCCCTCATCCTATCAAATTTAAAATAACAGTGATGGAGGAATCTACAATCTAGGAGCATTACACTTATCTAGACTTATAAAAAAGCTATTGTACATTCTAATTTTGGACCCAGAACTATTTGAAAATGTTTCTGTTATTAATAAAACCAGCATCAGAAGGTATTAATCCCTTAGAAGTTGCAAGTTTAAAAGATGGATGCAGGAAATCTGTGGCATGTCAGGACACTGAAGTCTGTAAAACTACATTATCATTACTGGATTGCGTTTCTTCCTCCTAGCACATTGCTGTTTCCAGTAGATTTGATTCATTATTGTTGCTTCATTTTCAGTGTTATGCCAGTTTCTGGGACAGCCAACACAATAGACTGGGTTCCACTGAATTCTCCAGAAATAACAGCCCCCCACAAAACCCCACTCCCTTCAGAATGCCTATTTAAGATGGGATTTGTATGTGAGAAAACAGTCAGGCATGCCTTTTTCTGTATGCTTGCTAAATGATACTTAACCTACTGTGCCAGAATCTTGAGAAGGCTGTTTTCTCCTAAGACTTTTTCTGAGGAAAAAATTGCTTTCTTTCTCTCTAAGGGGGTTGTTTCCATCAAGCTTTTGGGGAAGCAATCTCTGCTAGAAGGCATGATCATGATCATAAAGGCATCTCAGCACTGCAATTCATGTATGAGAATTAGAGGGAGCAGCCCCTGTCATTTAATCTGATTCACAGGGGGCTGGGAAAGAAGCAGGCAGAAGTAGTGTCTGCTCAGTTTGTCAACAGGAAATCTGACCAAAAAAAGTCCAGTTCTAGTCTGGTTTAGGTGAAGAGCTGAGCTTTTGATAGAACTATTTTAATTAAAAATACTTCTGGTCAATGGTGCTTGTTCTCTGCAGAAAAATGCAGCTGAAGCAGTGGTAATAATCCTACTATTCCAATTTTGTAACATTACTGAGTCGTTCATATATTTCCTTTGATTGTCTTACACTGTTCTTTTTAGGCTGTGTTATCCCTTTGGTGTGTTGTGGACTGCTGTGATGCACCATTTCCCTGCACAAATAAAAGTGGAAGAGGAGGGCATTTTGATCTACTTATTTCAGGGAACCCAACCTACAGTGAAGAATGTAATTTTGCAATACCTGGACTACAGTTCCCAGGAGGCAGAGCAGCTATATTTAGGAATCAAAATATTTTTCTTTTTCCTTGCCATTTTAAGCTATTCTGTATAAAACAAGGTCTCCTTTACTGCCCATTTTCCAGGCAGAACTAACCAAGGATCCACAACGACACAATAGAGGAAACCTACTTAAGGAAAAAAAAAGAAATGTAGACTTTTTTATATTTCATCGTCTTCTAATGAGTTTATTTTCTTTATGTGAGGTACTTAAGCTGATTCTTCAGAAAAATTGGAAGTTAATAATGATCAATCTACATTTACTCTGCACATAACCAACCATAGAGCTTATGATGCATGGCATAATTGCAGTGTACTGAATGTTTCCCTTTTGCAGCTGGCTGCAGAGACTGTAATAGCCTGTTACTCATTTCTAGGTGAAGGAGTTCCTCCTTCAGTTTAGGAATTTGTGCTTCTGCTGCTGAAATTTCTGAACTTGATCCTGACTGGTAGTTGTTGACAGCTGCTTTTAATTATCATACAAACAATATTTGTTTATCATTTTCCTTTCAAAACAACCCCAATACACCTGACAACAATGCTGTATCAAATAAGCCAAAGATGCTCTTGGAAAGGAAGTTTTCCTAAATGCTCTTCTTTACAGCTAGTAATTTATCACGTGCTTTAGGTGTTCTTGTTTCTTTGTTTCATTTCTCTTTCCCTCAAAGACAATAGAGAAACAGAGAAGACCTAAGGTTGGATCTGGCATAACTCTAACAGTTTGTCTCTTATTCACCACTTAATTATTTATCTATTTTCCCAGGAAAGACAAACAACATGCAAACAAAATCAGGATGTATTATGTGTATTTACAAGAGAGTGAAACACAATGAAGATAAAAGAAAGATTTGAAAATTTAAATTATTCTTGAGGAAAAGACACCAGGGATAAAGTGAAATTTCATGAATGCATTCAAGTACGTTACCCCAAATCCATGCCTGCTATTAATCCATAGCTCATGGATGAATTAGTTTCACTGTTATTTAAAAAGAGAACAAAACCTGAACTGGAGCTGTTACAATGAGCTGACAACCTCGGCACAGAGTGCAATGTAGTGGATTAGACCACAGAAAACACATTTAGTTAGAGAACTCTCACCAAAAAGTAAGGATGAGCTTGTAGCTATGGCTTTAGTGCATGACTGGCAAGGGCTAGATTCACGTCTTATGGTGTGAAAATCTCCCCCTCTCTGTGGGTCTGTTCCCTGAGTAAAATAAATCAATTTTTACCATTCTGCACCACGAAAACCTTCAGTGAAGACATGCTATGCCACCATTTGAGACCAAACCTGGGCCTTGGAAAGCAAAAGCTGTGCACCTCTTCTGCATGAAGGACAATCCCAGCATTCTCCCAGGTCCTCAGGCGTCTCAGCCAAAACGCAGCTAAATTTTGAAGGGAAGGACGTAGAGATGCTGTTGTCTGTGCTGGCCCACAGACGGGATGAACAAACCAGGCAGGAGCCCCACAGGAGGAGCCACCGCACAGGAGGACACTCCTGAGGGGCAGCGCGGCCCAGCCCCGAGGCCCTGGTGGGCTCCCTGGCTCTTCCCCTGACAGCAGTGCCCGGCATCCCCCTTCCCTCCGGGCTGGTGTGGTGCCCTGACGATGCTGGGCATGCAGGGAGGCAGAGTCGGGTCCTGCTGCCATCTCAGGAGCTCTCTGGTGGCTGTCACCCAGGAGGAGGTAAGGCTGGAGGCACGGGGTCTGTCATCTTAGGGGTGATGGCAGATCATGGTGTTCAGAGCTCCACATTCTCATTTACAAATGATTTAGAGAACCTATGAAAGGGTTTCCTGGGTTTTTTGGGGAAAACTTTAGTCTGTCCCTCCTGAGTGTGGCAGGAGGTCTCCAGGTAGCCGTCAGGTCCCTGTCACTGCACTCATCACCGAGAGGCCCTTTCATCAGTTGTGAAGGGACAGAATGATTTTGGGGAAAGTGCTGCTGGGAGGTCTGCAGGGGACAGCCCCTGGAGTCTGGAGGTCCTGAGGGGACTGGCCCTGCCTGGCAGAGCAGCTACTGGGAATGCCTCTCTCAGGGCAGCAGTCAGCACTGAGGGAGCTGCCAGCTGGTGGGGGCCGGAGGGTGTTACTCACTGTAGGTTTCTCTGTGGATTCATGACAAATATTTGGGGAGGGGAAGGAAAAGACAAACTTTGTTGTGCTGCTGCACAGGGAATCTATGTCAGGGAACCATAAGGACTGGTGGTTCCCTGGGTTCTGGGGGTGGCAGGACATCCCTTTCCAGGGATCAGAGCAGTGGGGGATGCGGGGCAGCTCCAGCCCCAGGCATGGAGTAGCTCCCTGGGCACAGGGATCAGCTTGGTAGAACCCATGGATAGAGCTGAGGGGAGCTGGAGACTGGTGCTGCTGCATCATCACTGGGGCAGGAGCTGAGGGCTCCAGAGCCCATCAGGGAATTCAGGTCTAAAAGTGTCGTCAGGGCCCTGGCAGTGGGCTGGAAGCTACTGCACAACTGGGCAAGAAATTAAATTAAACAGCAGAGAATTCCGCAAAAGGAAGCATCTGATAAAAATACACACTTTTGCTGAGCATGGAACATATTGTCACAGGAAGCCACTGAGGCCAAGACCTTAAAAAGATTGAAGAGGGTTTGATCAGTTATGTTATAGCAAGATTGCCCAGCTTTGGCATTATTTATGTCAGATTTCAGAGAGATTTTAAAGCATGTGTTCTAGAGAAGTATTGAGTCTCTCAAGAGATTAACCTGAGATTTAAAGCAGGAAAAAAGTACCAGATTATGGTGCTGCACTCTTAAACTACAATTAGAGAGGATACTGATCCGAACAGATCAAGTTGATAACATGATAATTCCTATACTCTAGGCTGAGTGCAGCCCTGAAAAACAACAGTGTGTGTGAAAGGGACGTGATTTTGGATTTTGCAAGGGCTACACCAACTTATCTGCTGACAATTGAAAGCATATCTGACCTGAGCATCTTTCAATCAGTGAGGTTCCATCCTTCAGGAAAGAGGAATAACTGACAAAAATGTTATTGCTTCCAGAAATTAATTCAGGTTTCCTGCTCTTTTATCTGGTGCATAGTGCTATGTTCCCTCTCTCTCCTGCCCTCCCTTTTTATTCTTGCATGCATAGGAGACAGGAATCCTCCATCACTTAGGTAATCTCTTGTATTTACAAAACCAATCCTGTCTTGTAACATTTCTGATGACACGTGAAAAATCACCTCTGGATGTGCCAGTGTATTAGCACAGCAAACAATAAGCAGGACATGGAATCCTGTGGCAACTCACATATCAGTTTAGGAAAGTTATAATATGTCAACATGGGAAGAAAGGTGCCATTTGTACCAGCTGTCCTGCTGCCATTCCCAGTCTGGCAGTAATATGGGGTTCTTCAAAATGCACAGACTATAATTTGACCTTAAAGAATTCCTGAGTGAGTCTTCAAGAGAAATTTCCATTAGTTGTATCAAGCCTTTCCCATAAAGCACACATCTGTGTAAAAGGTAATAAATTAGAAACATATTTCTTTATATACTTTTAACTCCACATAGCAAAATGCCCAAGCACTTTGGGAGCTATTGAGATCCTTTGCCTGCCGCTAAAGTGCAGTCATTCCTTGGCTGCAAAACAGCAGCTGCTGCAAGATCCACTAATGAACAGTTTGAATATTGTGTGGGAAGAATACCATTTCTTGCTGAAACCACATGGCAAATATGAACAGTAATGCATGAGTTTAGTGATTTTCAAATACTGTATCATCACAATCTGCACCTCAGATCTTTCATGGATTCTGTTTTTCCTTCCAGTGTCACAGCCTTTTTCTCAATACTTTCTAACATACACTGGAGTTACCATAAAAATAGTTCAGCAAAATTAGAGTGACTATTGGCAACAATATGAAACTGAGCTTCCTTCAACAGGAGGTGTGCGTCTGCTTTGCTGCACCCTGTCATTCATCATTCTCTTAGAAGAAGTGTTAGGAATTTACACTTGCTACTGGGGAGTTTTTTCTGTTGCATGCAGACATATAATTTTCTCTCCAGGTCACTCATCATGTTGGTTCTCTCCTCTTACTTGTTTGTTGCCCTCTTGTTTTCAGCAGTGGCTGAAAGTTCACTCATAGCTGGATTTTTGCCAGAGATGCCTGATACAGAAACAGCTCAAAGAAATATGCTTATTTCAGAGTCTAACTGGTCAAAAAAAAAACCCCAACAAACAAAAAACCAAACCCCAAACAAAATAAAATCACCCAACTCCAAGACAAAAGGAAAAAAGAACTTGGAAAAGCTTTTGGAAATCTTAAATGAATCTTGACCTGGGCTCCAAGCAGCAGCAAAACATCACAGCTCTGAGACTGACAGATGCTTTACTACTCTGACAGCAGCGGTCTTAGTAGATTGGAGTTTGAGAACTGCTGCATTTACTGATTGCCTGGAAACTGAACCACTAAATACTTGAACACCTATGCAAAGGTCTTGCCTTGCTTCGTCTTGCTGTTCAGAGGAAGACTTAGGGATGGAACACAGATGAAAATCTGGATTAAATTGAATCTGAACTCTCATAAAATGTGTCTGGCTCTGTCAAAAGATGTGATCATTCAGACCTAGTTTTCAAACTTGGGAGCTGAGAGACCCCAAATTCTAACACTGTTACTCAGGCTCATCATCTGATCACCTCTGAGTAAGTACAAGTGGGTGTAAGGCAGGACATGCAGTGAGGTAGAGGATGGTGTTTCAGTGCCGACCACTGCACCTCATGAACCCTCAGCACCATCACTTGTAGCAATGTGGCACCAATCTCCAAAGCTTGTTTCAAATCGTGCAGTGAAAAATTATTGATACTTAGGCTGGATAATCTTTCACCTTGTTATGTCAGGCACAAATGACAGTTTGAAGTGAGTACTGCTGCTTCAGCTCAGCATCTGATGCGTTGGCTTACCTGATGCAGTGTTCTTAGGCAGTGATTAATGACAGCTCTTGAGTCAGAGCCTGTAACTGTGACTAGCATTAACAGGTAAACTTACAAACAATAAAGGAAAAAGCTCCTGAGGGAGGCAAAGGTACTGACTGGCATCTCAGTCTGACTGTTTATATATTGGTCCCAATCAGACTGTTCAGAAGTCGTTACATTTCAAGCAAAGCATCCTAAGGGTACAAATATAATTATTCATTAGAGTAAATGTTTATAGCCCAATCTGACCCTGCAGAAACTGGTAGCTAACTTCTCTGGTTTAATCAGACCCAGGCTGACAACTCATATTGGAATGCTTCTTTTCTTCTATGGCAAAATCAAAAGTGCCAGCAGTATACTTCTATGTAGAAACAAGGAGATGCAGAAATGCCTGCAATGTTAGCAAACCTGGTGGAAGCTCCCTGATTTACACTCAGGGATATACAAGTAAAAATACCCCAGATCATTAGGCTTTTAAGCACATGCCTATCTTTAAGCAAGTGCTTGAATATCATTGTCCTTCCCTGAACTTTAATGGGACTTTGGGCCTCTGTTCAAGGATAAATCTATATTTGTCCTCCTTGTACACCTGAGATGGGCTTGCTTATGAGTTTTTTGCTTTGCTGGATCAGGGTTTATAACCCTATAAGTTGATTTCTATCCTAATCTGTTTAAATATTTCAAACACATACACAAAAATAAACCTAATCTTCTGCCAATATTCCACCTCTCTGGTCTCATGACATCCAGGAACCAAACCACTGATCTTTCCAATGATCTGACTTACAAATCTAGTTTTAGAAGGCACCGGCAGCTAATCACTTTGCAGCTGGAATACCTACATTACTACATCTCTGTTGCATGTGACTAGCTTGGAAAATGAAGTTAAACTTGTACAATAGAAGCAATTTAATACATGATTTAGAACTTAAACCATCTTACTACAAATTAATTTGCATGCCTACAACCCTTTACTTGTATGAGTAACCCTATGTGTTTTGATGAGGAAGGAACATTATGAGCCTGTTGACTGTAGAAATGATTGTTTCATAGATCCGTGATAATATTTACATGAAATGTAGCAGTTCCACTCATTGTTCAGGACAAAACAGTTTCTATGTTTTGTCTTTTCTTCCTTCATTATCCCTGTTGAATCTCACATTCCTGAAGAGAGCAGAGTCAAAGTTTGTATATCTCACCGTGTTATGACAATCTGAATATAATATATAGGCTAGTAATAATTGATTGCACTTAGCCTGATTATATGCCAAATCAAATCAGAGCTGAGATTTAGATAGGTCACTGCTGTAATAAGCCATTTCTGTTGACCCCTGACAAAACTTGAGCACCATTTATGGCTGGTGGGAGAGATACTTAGTATCTTATGGAACTGCAGTTTGTGAGATACGTTCTCAGAAAACTTCAGGTTGGAAGGCACATCTGGAGATCTATATTCCAAGCTTCTGCTCAAAGCAGGACTAGCTTCAAAATCCGATCAAGTTGCTCCAAGCCTTGACAAGTTTTGAAAATCTCTAAGGGTGATGACGGAACAGCCCCTTTGGGCCCCTGTCTCAGTGATGCCCTACTGAGTCCCAGTGAGATGATTTTTTCCCTCTTCCCAATTAGTATTTCCCTTGTTGCAGCTTGTGACTGTTGCCTTTTGTTCTTTTGCTGTGCACCCCTGAGAAATGTCTATGTCTGTCTTCTCCAGTGGAATAAGGTAGTGGAAGGTTGTAGCTACATCCTGTCTTGGCCTTCTTGTCTCCAGCCTAAACAAGGCAGTTGCCCCTGCCTCTCTTTGTACCTCAGTTGCTGTGGTTCCCTTACTGCCTCAGCAACCCTTCCTTGGAGTCTCTCCAGGTTGTGAGCAGCTGTTGTTGTGTGAGGCCCAAACTCCAGCTGTGGGGCTGTTTGCTCAGCCCTCAGCCTGGCCTGGCACATGGGGCGCTGCTGACCCCAATGCACAACTTAATTTGCCTTTGTTGAATTTAATGAGTCTCCTGCTATCTTGCTCCTCTGGTTTCTTGAGGTCCTTTCGAATGGAAATCCTGCTCTCTCCAGTGTTCCTCTCCTCCAGTTTGGGTGTCACTTGATGAGGTTGTGTTGTGTCTCAGCATCCAGGGCCATATGGCATAGCAGCAGGGTAACATATTGACTTAGTCAGCAAGTGATAATTTTCAGCTTATCTGGCAGGAATAGAATTCTTGATAATTGTTGACCAGAATTCATGGAATATTTTTGGCCACTAGACTAGACTGAGTGTACAATATACTTTGCAGTACATGTTATGCTAATTAAAATAGAGAGAGAGAATTGTATTTTGATTATACATATCCAAATGTGTTTTTATCTAGTAACGGTGTTTCTGACGAACAACGTTGCATGGAAAAGAAATGGAAAATAGATAATCAGTCACATATCATTACATACATATATAGGAAGTGGTTGGAATTATCTGAGTAGAATAACAGTGCACTGCTCAATACCTGGGACTCAGTACCTGACTCAATGCCTGACCCTGCCCACTCCAACCACCCTGATCTGTGTGGCTGCACCACATGCCTTCAGAAGGCACTATGAAGCTCTTGCTTGCTATGTGTTGTGCTTTATAATTGAGATGCCACCACTATATTTTGTGATGGCCAAGCTGAAGGAGAGATGTGATGTTTTGGAGAAGTTACAGTGTTTTTAATTATTGAAAATGCAAAGCAGAAAGCTTCTCTCCGTGCACTAACCCACTCTGCTGCAATCATTTTCCTTTATTGACACTCCTGGTGAAGGGAAGAAGGCACTCTCCATTAGGAAGTACAGTCTAATGTGACAGTGTGCTTGGCTTTCTGTTACTGCAATATTTGCAGTATGCCACAATCTCTTTGCTGAGGTACTGCAAGAAAAAAGGTGTCTATCTCTTCCAACTTTTTTCTCTAACAAAAACAGGCTACACACTATAGAAACATCCAGCCCAGCCTCTTCCTGGTGATTAGGTTTACCAATAATAAAATAACAAAGAATATTCATGTTTCACATATTACTACTCCACTTAGGCCCAGCATTCTCCTTCATTACAAAACTGCTTCCACCACCCTTCTCCTTATGTGAGTGAGAAGCCAACTTGCCTCAATGAATCAAACAGTGAAAAGGGCAGAGAGGACTTTCTGTAGGAGACATCCAGATCTTCCCTAATGCAGGGCCTTCCATTGCATTGCCAAGTCACAAAGGGGATAACTGCAGTTCAAGAGGGAATGTGGCTGCAATATGCTACATTTCCCTAAGGTAGCAGGAAGAGCTTTTTGTGACATTTCAGATTTGTTGTTGGGAAATGTCTCAACCTGTGAAATTGTAGCTAATCTGTCTACAAATTTGAAACCACATTCTCCCCAAGAACATTGATCTGTCTGCATCAGTTCCAATGGGCCTCTTTCTTAAGAGATGAAAGTCTTGGTGACTTCGCCGCAACCACTGTAAGTGAAGCTACAATACAGTTTCTGCTCTAAGCCCTTATTTTCAGTACTCATCTGAAAATCTGCAAAATGGAGGGCTGAAATCTAAACTAGTTGGCCTCTGCCTATGGATAAAAATATGTGTTTGAAAGTGCTTTATATTTTGATTGAGAAGACTACAAAAGTTTTATTTTAAAAACATTTTTTCTCCTGATCTTTTAGTTTAAACAGCCTTGCAGCCAAAGCGGGCAAGATTTGAAAGTCAATTGGTTTTGATTTGAACTATTAGCATCTGAATATCACAAACTGAGTAGGTACAATATGTTTTTTAGTTAAGTTCATTAAAAACTTCCAAGTATGGAAGGCCACTGTATCAACTGAGCGCGGTGAACTTCTTAAATCCTCAGAATGGCTTTCCAGGTCATGAGTTTCAAATACTACAACAGAACTACAATCTGCAGAACAGATACTCAGTTTTATCAGCATATTCACATTCCCACTACACTGAGAATTGTGTTTTCCAAACCAGACACTGCAAGTCACATTATCAAGACATTGGTCATCATGTAAGCAAATGGAGGAAGGAATATTAATACTTTCAAAACCTACTCACATTTAGACTCAGACTATGCAGCTTGCTGGACATAACAGTTTGTTGTATAAGTGGGTCCCTGTAAAGCTTTTTAATTTAGCTTTTTAAAGGAAAATTAGAGTAGGACAGGATACTGCAAAGGCAGTAATGGGAACTTGCAGTGTTGAGCTCATCTTTCAGCTGAATTGCCTAAGGTAGGATATGAAGTCAGCAGATAAGCTGTCAACAGTCCTGAATTCACTTTCCATTAAAATGTGTTTTTTCTAGAGAGTGCTTAGTGAGATGTCTGATGTGCTGAACAACATGTCTTTAAATTAAAGCTTAAGGCTAATTGTAAAGGTACCTCTACTTCCCAGGGAAAAAAATAAAAATCCCACTTGTATTTACCAAGGAAGTTTTCAGTCTCTCAGATAATGTCTCTAGGAGCACCATAAAGGTGTTCAGTGCTAGGTTTTACACTTCCAGTCTCAAGGCAAAACTAATATACAATAAACACAGTCGCTAGGCTCAGAGCTTGAGTTAGAAGAGGGGAAAAGCAATTTTTGATGTAGTGCTAAACCTCCTAATGGTGTTGTTAAAAACCTAATTTTTCACTGCTCTTTTTATTTGCCAACAAATAGGTGGCTGCTAGGTGCTGTATATCTTACCTCAGTGTGGATGCTTACTGGGCAACAAAGAAGTGTCTCAGTTTAACATTTCCTTCCTCCTAGTATATCATTGTGTTAACACAACTTCTATGTTTCACAAGTCTTTGTCTGCAAGGAGGGAACTTTCTACTTCTGTGAGACTCAGTGGGAATACTCAGACCTGCCTTTATGAAGTGTGATGACATTTGCTGACTTTGCCATGTCGAGTGACATATGAAGATTGGCCCCTGGCTTCAGGGGGGAAACAACTGTATAGTGCTTGTCTGTAGGCTTCAGAGGCAATTCTCTGAAAATAAAGCAGTTGTCCCAATTTAAGCTCATTTCATTTCTTTCCAGAGAAGTTAAATACACTCATTCTGGTGACAGTGTCAAGTCATCCCTATATATTATTCTATTTGCTTCATCACGGCGTCTTTTCTCCAGGGAGCTCATTTGCATGCTCTTGCTTTAAGGTCATCTGACTCTTAGTTTGTGTCATGGATTTAAATTCGACTTATCTTTAGTAAAAATTAAAATGTTACTGTCACCACCAGACTGAGCCAGGAAACCACAACTGTGGCTATTTAGAAGTCTATTTTAAATTCAGGAAAAAAGCCATATACCTAAATATTCTATGGCTAATTGCCATTTGGCTTCAGATCTAGATCTCAGTGTTCAGGATAATGCTTACTATTGCTATTGCTGCATGCCATTGCTTCTGTATTTGCTGATACTGTGCTTAGAAATTTATTTTTCCTCTTTTGAGGAAACGGCACCATCTAGAAGGGCAGTTTGGCCTCCACTTGGGGTCAGGCATTTGAATCAGCATAGATAGTCTGCTGCATATATTTTGACTGATTTTTTCATGACAACTCTGCTTCTTCCCTTGCAGTGCTATAGGGAAATAAAAACTTGTAGTAGGCCAGTATAGTGATTGTCTGAACATATGTGTCTAGCTCTAAATTCCAGCATAATTTAAAATTTTTGCCACTGATATATGCACTTTCAGTGTGTGTGAAATGCTCTGGTTATCTACAGCAGAAATAATTTTCTAACGAGACTGCTACTAGTGTGGAATCATGGTCCAGACATCAAGTGTGGGTCAATGTTGTTGCCTAGCCTCCAGACAATGATTTTCCTCTAGATCACCTAAAACATCTACCAGGAAAGCTTATCTGAATGCCCAAAACAGCTTAAGCTCAAGCATGTCTGTGCAGACATTTCAGTCATAAACAGACTGACCTGTGTGCAAATGCAGGCTAACACAGCCTGCTCTGGTTAGGCTGCAAAAATACCATGCTATCTGCAATTTGGGGGACTGTTTGAATGGCCCGACTCACAAAAAGCCTGGGTTTGGTCTCTCCCCAGAGAGCTCTGTTCTACACTTGCAGGTCCTCATTTCCCCCAGAGCCCAGCTGTACCTGTTACTCTGCCTCCTTCTGCCCCATAGCCCAAAGCCCTCCCATCCCTCTGAGTCCTGTTCCTCTTCCCTGCAGCGTGTTTCCACTCTCTTGAACTCCCCCCATCCCTCTCCATGCTCTGCACCGCTGAGTTTGAAGGCAGCAAAGGCGGCCTCTCTTCCCTGCAAGCAGTGGGAGCCCCTTCTCCCTACTCTGTTCGCCTCCCCGCCAGCTCCCGGAACGCCTGTGCCAGAGCCGCTGCTGGCCTGACGGGCCGGGCAGGCTGCTCACACGAGTGCAACAGAACCCACACGGGGTGCAGGTCCCGGCTCACGGGATGCAGGTCCCGGCTCACGGGGTGCAGGTCCCCGCTCACGGGATGCAGGTCCCGGCTCACGGGGTGCAGGTCCCCGCTCACGGGGTGCAGGTCCCCGCTCACGGGGTGCAGGTCCCGGCTCACGGGGTGCAGGTCCCCGCTCACAGGATGCAGGTCCCCGCTCACGGGGTGCAGGTCCCCGCTCACAGGATGCAGGTCCCCGCTCACGGGGTGCAGGTCCTGGCTCACGGGGTGCAGGTCCCCGCTCACGGGGTGAAGGTCCCGGCTCACGGGGTGCAGGTCCCCGCTCACGGGATGAAGGTCCCCGCTCACGGGGTGCAGGTCCCCGCTCACGGGGTGCAGGTCCCCGCTCACGGGATGCAGGTCCCGGCTCACGGGGTGCAGGTCCCCGCTCACGGGATGCAGGTCCCGGCTCACGGGATGCAGGTCCCCGCTCACGGGATGCCCCGGCGGTCCGGCGGCTCCGCGCCGGGAGCGGCGAGAGCGGGCCCGGCGCTCCGGGAGGCACCAGCAGCACCTAGCGGTGACAGCCGCGCCGAGCGCCCCTCTCCGCCTCAGCCACCAGCGGCCGCGGCTCTTCCCCCTGCGGAAAGGGCGTTCCTCCAGCCGCCGTGGCTCTGGAGAGGGTTATAGTTCAACACCTCTGCGAGCAACTGAGTCATGGCACGACCTCGGCCTCCGCCAAGCCCAGAATAGGAACCCGGTACATCCTCGCCTTTGGAGACTGGAAACAAATTGTTTGATACAGATCACTTCACATGCAATGCCCTGACTTTTCCCATGACATTTGTCTCTTTTTCATAGAATTGTAACTGTAGCGCTTTTCGTCACAAGCCCTTACTTAAAGGATTTGAGTAGTTTCCCTGTCTGGCCAGTGATTTCCCAAATACCATACTGTGTAAAGGCATTGAGGTGTCAGGACCTGATTGTCCATGGAAATATTACAAAACTTGTATTTATGTGCACGTTTTATTAGTGAGTTTTTGAGCAATGCATGCACACTCCTGACCAACAGAGCTACTTCCAGCCTTGTGGAGGAAAGAGCAAAACAGTACCAGGGAAATGCCAGAAGATTTTAGGGTAAACAATCTTTTTTTTTTTTTTTTTTTAATAGAAAAGTACCATCCATTATATCTTTAAATGCTGACAGACATTTATGTGGTCTTATGCTACTTATTGTTCAGTGCCCAGTGCTGCATCTGGAAGTCTTAGGAGGAGGAAAGGTTGAAGTGTCTTCTGGAAATTACATGTGTAATTGTGGCATTTGGTGAGGTGTTCTATCCCTGAGGCTTAGATAACCAAATGACTTCTCTACAGTAAAACTGAAAAAGAAGGCAAATAGTGTCCCAGCACAGAGCACAACCTTCACTGTGTTCTGCTTTGCCCACCCAGGCTGCTGCACATCATTATTTAAAATTCAATCCACTAAATTGAAAGATATCATCCTGTATGTTAGGGAAATGGAGGGACAGTTATTTACTATTCACATGTAAATTAAGACAATATTCTAAGAAGATACTATCACAAAAAAACTCAGCTAGAGGGTAGTTTTTTTCAGTTTTAGGAAAGATGGGGAAGAAAAAAGAGGCACAGATACGATGCCGCTGTGAATGGGGCAGTTTGCTCAGCACTTTCCAGACTATGCCTGACTCAAGCCTTCTTCCAGAGTTTGAGTTTTGGGCAGAATACATACCTACATTGCAACTATTTTGTATCCTTTACCTGTTCTATGCTTTCCAGTGTGTTTTAAAATGGAAAGCAGATAAAAAATGTTATGCATATAAATAATGTATTGACTGTTTCATTCAAGGTATCAAAAATGCATTGCTGCATGAGCAGATGTAGTGATATAGTTCCTTGATTAAGGAAGAACTGAGAAATTATGAACAGGCAAACAATTACATGTTGTATAATGATCATCTCGGTGGATCTATGCATGCAGTTACTTCTCTGAAATGCGAATTGGGAGCACACCCACTGCCACCACAATTGGCTGTCATAGCACTGATGAGCCATCATACAATTACACTGTTTTTATATAGCTACAACATACTGTCAACATGAATGGCAGGATCAGTTTACAGAGGGAAAATAACCCAGCCTCATTATGTATGCACACATACATATGCAAAGCCATCAGTGCAGGCCATTCTATCTGAGGATTCAGCTGATAAATAACTGAGGCTCTTATCTGGCGATTTTTAAATGTCACTAGACCAGCCCAGATGTGTTTTTATCCTTTGACTGCCGGGTTGCTTGTCCATCAACAGGGTCCATCCTATGGCTTTATGCGGTTGTCGCTAACGGCGTTCAGGCGTTGTGCATCACCGCGGGGACAGCGCGGCACATCAGCCTTCCCAAATCCACGTTTGATGCAGCCCCCCGGCCTCGCAGCGATTCCCCGCGGGCGGCCCCCGGGCAGCGGTGGGGCGGCGGAGGGACAGCGCTGCTTCTCCCGTGCGCTCCGCGCAGCGTACGCTCCTTTCGTCGCGGATTTTCCGCCGCTGTCTGCGCTTCGGCGTGAGAAAACTGCCGCTTCCCTCCCCGGGTTCATGTCGACCCCATTAGCCCCAGGCGAACAAGGGGACGTCGCAACGGGGAGACGCTGACACAGCCCCGGGCCCGAGCGAGGGGCTCAGTCACGGGCAGGAGACCGCGCTCCGCCTGGCCGGGCGGTGTGTCCGGGCGGCTGCACGGGAGCCCGGAGCCCCGCGGCGCCTCTCCGAGCCCCAGCGCAGCCGCTTCCCCGCTCCCCTCTCCCATCACAGCCACGGCAACGCAGCCGGCCCTGCCCCTTCCAGCAGGGAGGGAAGAGGCTGGATTTAAACACAAACATCGCTCCGCCGCTCGGTGGATTATTTTCGCTCTTTTCTGGTGCCTCACCTCCACCCTCAGCCCTCTCCACGCCGGCGGCACTTGAACCTGCCCGCCTGAAAAGTGTGCCATCCCCCCTCCCCGACCCCCTCCTCTCCGGGCCGGCTCCGCCAGCCCCCCTCCGCAGGGCCGGGCCGGGGAGAGCCGCTGTGCTCCGCGGGACCCCTCGCCGGCCCAGGGAGGCCGGCTGCGACCAGCGGGGAGGGCGGCGAGGGCGATTCGCTTGCTAGAGAAATGCCCTGTTGAACTTTGAATATATTAGTTGACATCAGTGCGAGTTGGGGCTGCCAGCCCCTAGCTCCCTCCTCCTTCCCTACCTCCTCCTCCTCCGCCTCCTTCTCCTCCTCCCCTCGGTCTCCGATGGAAAGAGTTGAAGCCGTGCTGATAGGAGCCGCCTGGAAGAGACAGCGGAGCGCCCGGGAGGACTTCGGTCCCAAGTCCGGCCGCACCGCGGGGCCGCTGCCCGCCGCCGCTCGCATGGCCCGAGGCGGCACTCCCTGAGCGCCGGGCTGGGCAGACCCGCCGCTCCGCTCCCGTGCTCGCCCCGAGCCGAGCCGAGCCCAGCCGAGCCGAGCCCAGCCCCGCCGAGCCCAGCCCCGCCGAGCCGAGCCCAGCCGCGCCGCGGCTGCCCCCGCTCCTGCGGCAGCCGGAGCGCGATGTGCCGGTGAGCCCCGCACCGGGAGCCCGGCGGCCACCCTGTAAGCGCAGCGCGGCGGCGGCCCGGGGGGCGGGCGGCGGGACGGGCCGGGGGGCGCGCAAACTTCCCAACTTGGCGGGGTCGGGGCGAGCGGGCGGCTCTGGGAAGGGGATCCGGGGAGTTGGGAACCCCCGGGCTGCTGCGCGTCTCCAACGCCCCCGGCGCAGCACCCGGTGATGGGGGGCCGGGGGCAGCCTGCGCGGCGTGGGGGTGTGTTTGTGCCCGGCGCTCGGGGCGCCGTCCTCCTGCCCGCCGGGGAGGCAAAGGGGCTATTTTTTTTCGGAGCTGTGTTCGCAGTCCGGCAGCGCTGGAGAGCACGCTAGCTCGGAGGTGGCAGTGGAGGTGGTTTTTTTTCCTCCTCTCCCCGCCACCTTCCCAGCTCTTCCTAAACCCGCTGAGGGGGGCTGTGGCGGGAGCGAAGGGGTGCAGTGGTGGGAAGCCGGATAGCCTAGACGAAGGGATATTAATGATTTTTGGTTTTCAGATGGTAATTTGTCTTTGTGGTAGGGGTGGTCCATTAAATTTCAGCTCACGTCCTGATGGAGATCAAAAGCGAAGGGGAGAGGGAGAGGGAAGCAGAGAGCCTTGTGCTGCTCCTTAGCTCCGCGCATTGTTAGAAACTTATGGGGAGTGTATGGGAGGGTAGGATTTCCAGAAACAACCTTTGTCGATCCAGCTCCAATATCCACACCAAAGTTGGAGACCTGTATTTTCCAGCACTACCATCTGCTCCTGATGCTGCCCAGGAGCACGCTTACTGTTACGCCTCAGCGGAAACAAAAGGTGTGCTTGCCAAGTCGGTCCTGAACCTGTCTCTTTATGGGCTTTTAGGTGGAGCACAAATATCGAGGAGTATCTATGTCCTAAAGGTTCACTGTCCTCTGTTGGCTCAGTTTAGACTCATAGATAATTTCCTGTCCTTAGAAAAGGTCTCCAAACATGGTAGATGCCAGGTCCTGTTTTGCTGGGGGGTTTTTTTCCTAACTTATTTATCTGTTTCTGCTTGGGGTTTACACTTCTTTTTTTCCATTTCTTTTTTCTTCAAACTATTTATGTATGGATATATATTGGTTAGGAATCGTAGTAAAGTTCCGGTTTTTGTTGTGCAAGTGTTCCCTCTCATTACAGAAAATACTTCTTCTCATAAATTATAGTCTGAGCTGCAAGAGGTTTGATGTCTTTGCCTCTGGATGGGTTCAGTGGTAGGCTAAGACCCCAAGCTGACTGCACTGTGAACAAAATAGAAACCAACTAAGCTATAAGTTATAATGGGCTTTGATTCTTACTGCTACTTGAGATCAGTAGAGATCCCAGGTGAGCAAAGGCAAGGAGGAGGAGTAAGGGTAGCTGGAACAAACTACTCATACAGAGAAGTACTCTTTTGGTTATACATCTGATTTGTACACACCCAAGGCAGAAAACTGGTCGTAACTGCAGAGAAAGTGGCAGTGATAAGAAAAATCCTGCTGATATTTAACCAGATTTTTAACAGAGATTTAGTTTTTAAACAGATGCTTGAATCAACCATATCTTTCATTTTTTCTCCTTTTGCACTAAAACTTTTCTGATTGGATTGGATGATAAGTAGACTCTGCATTAGGCAATAGTAGGGAATCTCTGTGTTTTATGTTATGCCTCTTGCATTTTCAGTGAAGTCTAGGCAAGTTGTTCTGTTTTTCTCTCGATCTTGCTTTCTTTCCTTAAAGAGGACCAGTTTTTGTCCTCCCCTGCCAGGGACATGCTAATCCTGAAGTCATGGGGGAGAGAGAGATCCCACCCTTCAGAATACAGATATTTGCTTTGTTCATCCCCCAGCCTGTTAGGCTGATGGAATTGGCAGTGGCTGCCCTCTGTGACCTCCCTCTCTTCCTGCAAAAAGCTGGGGCAGCCAGGGAACAGAAAATGTCCAAACTCCAGCAAGTGAAAAAGCACAACCCCAGAGGACAAAAGGCTTGAACAGAGAGGTGCGGGGGACGAGGTTCTGCATAGAAAATAACTTTTAGCAAGCTGGCCTTGATCAGTTCACATTGACTGGAAATGATGGCATGGGGATGGGTTCAGTAGGAATGTGGGTAGCCCAACAGAAGCTTGATACAAGTGGTGCAGTGGAATTTTAGTTGCTTTGCAGTAAGATGAAAAAGTTCCCAGACAAAATGGCTTTGGTCATCCACTGTGATTGCCTTTATTCTCCAGGCTGACAGCTGACCTGGGTGACCATACCCCCAGATTATAAACTCTTTTCCTCTTACCTTGTAGTCAGTTGTAAAAGTGCTGCTTGACTTGGGGTGAGACATGATAGGGCCCTGTTGGAGGGAAAGTTCCTGGAGAGCAGGCTCACTCTGATATTAAACATAGCTCGAACAATAGATTTCTATTTTAGTCAGGATGAATAATCATGCGAACAGACATACTAGGGTTAAATAAGACCATCTACGTGAATATATCTTCCTGAAAACAAATAGATGCCGGGCAAAGTTTCAGTGTGCAGCCGGGGCTGTTGCCTTGCTGTTCGGCAAAAGGGGGCAGTATCCAACAGTGTCAGGGAGCGATCCGCCGCTGCCGCCTCCCTGTCTCGAGCGCTGGCTGGTTCGTGCTCTATCAACTGGGATCTGGGAATTTAAGGTGTTATCCGGTAGCCCATATTCAGGTGATTCCTTGTAAAGACATCAGAGGGGTTAATTGACTGTCTAAAAGATGCAAGATCAAAGCTGTAATTGTTTTACTTTGTGGTTGCATCACTTCCATATGCTGGTGAACGATTGGAAATTAAGGACAATGCTGTATGATTGCAAAGCTAGTTTTGTTCACCTTTAGTAGGCTAACACAGCAGTAACCTTACCCTGTTTTTACTGTACTGATTTTAGGGAAAGCATGATGAAGCCCTAGCTTTGGATTGCTGTTGGTATAAATGCCCTACAAGGAATTGTCATCACTGTTTTCTGTAGTAAGAAAACCAACATTTTCTTCTCTAACTTTCTTTGAGAACTCGTTTGTTTACAGCCTAGAGAAATATATTGATCCATCTCATAAAATATTAGTTTTAGAATGCATTTAAAAGCCTTTTCACCTTTCATTTATCTATATGCCTGGATTATTAGATTAGCATTTCTTAGTTCATTTTTTACTGGGAGCCATGGGCAATTTCACTGAGGGTCTGTCATTGGAAAGCCATGCACTGGAGTCCAGCTTTGTCAGGTCTCCTAACTGTTGCCCACTGCCTTCATGAGAAGAGCTGCAGCATCAGGGGCAGATCAGTCCCAGGAGAGGGGATGTGCTGAGGAGCAGGGAGTCAGTCATTGTAATGAGAAGGTGTTCCACTGCTGGGGTAGTGCCGAGATTCAGAGTTTAGGTGCAGTCCAGTGTGAAGTTTTCAACTGGATTTGCCTTGCTGGAGATCATGCCCATGAGATCATTTCTAGTATAAAACTGAAAAAAGGAAATTTAATTACCTGCAGAGAGTGGTGGAGGCAATTCAGAATGGTTCTCTAGGGGTAAAATTCATTGGTGTTCATTGTGTAGTGGCTGTGTAAGTACCAAATCACACTGAGATCGCAAAGTCAGTCTTAAGTGATGAACTTTCCTTTTATGGACTGAATACTGTGAAGGTGAACTGCCACAATTTTGGGCTGGGTCCTTGTGATTTAGTCCGGGAGACAAACCATGGCATATTGCACTATTCCTGCTGTGCCTTGAAATGGGCTGTGTCTGAGTGTTGTTGCTTCTGAGGATCAAGTCAACAGCTCTTTGTTATTGTTCTGTTACTCAAGGAAACAAAAGTCAACTTGCTGAAGGCAGTATGTCAGATAGTTTTATTGCAGGGATTGTTTCTCTTGTTTTTAGACTGCTGACTTGTCCAGTGTGCCCAGTATCACGACTTATCCCATCTCTGTCCATGGTGGCAATTTCCATTAGTTTCAGTGGGAGCTGAGTGTAAGACTGTGTCAGCTCTTTGAGCCTGAAACTTGTGTGGACAGTGCTTTGCTTGCTGGAGATTATTCTTCAATCACAGTTAACCTCAGTATTTATTTCACTGCTCTTCTCATTGTTGTCCAAAAAAAAAAAAAAAAATACTGCATGACAGCAGTTATTTCTTACCCCAGGCTCAAACCATGTGAGCAAAGTGCAGCAGAGCTCTGACAGCACAACTGTGACTTTCAGCACACAGGGTCTCCTTGACTACAGCGCCACAACTCCCAAAGTTACCTCTGCTTCAGAACTCATATAAAGCACAATTTTTTAAGGTCCACAAAAAATCACTCAAAGTGATTTTCTGAAGATGAGTATATCAGTAGTAATACTCCAGAAGCATTACTGTTATCAAAAATGTATCTACAAACCAAGCGGGTTTGTTTTGTTTCCGAATGTAATAACTTGGAGAGGTAATTTGCATGTGAAGGATGTTACCAAGTTACAAAGTATGACTCTGAATTGGTGGCAGGGCTATTCATGTGCTTGTAATTAAACAGATACCAAAGCACTGTGCTGGTTAAGGACTGGTGTGTCTTTATTTGTTTCTTAGTGAGCTCTAAATGAGACAATAAGCAAACATGCTGATTACTAGTTTTAAACTCCAAATCAATTGTGAACACCTTGGGTGTTTATAAATCATATGTGTAATTTCATTGGTGTTCAGAAAGGGGTCATTTGTGGAGAGAGCACAGAATATTTTCTTCCCAGAAGCTGCTGTGAAGGAGCTTGATCTTACAAGGTGCTGCATGTTCTTCATTGTTGTTAACATGTCTCCAGGAAACAGCACCCAGCACGACCAGACCCTGATAAACACAAACTGTAGCAGTGTCTGACCCCTGTGGCTTTGTTGAGCAGGCAAAATGCTTATGGGCTTGTTAGTCTAGATAACATATACTCCCTATTAGGCTGTTGCTGCAAGTCAAATAAATTGCAGAGGGCCGGTTTCAAAGGTTTGACTTTATCCATGGTGCAGCAACACGTGGCAGCCAGGAGGTAGCAACCTGCAGAGAAGAACCACAGTCATCAGTTTTATTTCTGCCAAATATTGTGCTGCACTCAAAAGCTTCATCATAACTTCAGACCCATGAGGCAAACCCATTCTGTAATTGGGAATATCACGGGAGGATCTGGTGATGCTGAATGGATCCTCCAGTAGCCTTGAACCGTCTGTGCTATGGAGGACATACTCTGATGCTGGATAGTCTCAGATATTAAGCAGAGATGCCATCTGCAGTCCAGCTAAGTCCTGCATAGATGATCTAAAAGCCATTTGCAGTTTAAGGGTTTGTGACTTCTGAAGTTTGTATATTTTGCAGATTGTTTGTGCCATAGTCTTCAAAAACTGTTAGCTTTTAAGACAAGCAGATGGCTTTAACAAAATATATTTGCTGGCACCTGGAACAGGTGGATCTGGAATCAATTTATGCAGTGTAATTTTTTCCACACCCCTTTTGGAATAATTTTATACCCTGGAGCCACCTAAGGTGCTTATTATGTAGCCAATAGGGAACAGCTTCTGTCTGACTACATAAGATTTTACACATCTTTTATAGCTAATGCCTAGATTGAAATGCAAAATTTAGTGCTGGGAGTGCATGTGAATTTGTGCAACTCCCTGGAGAAAATGTGGGTGCATGTATCAGTGAATGAATTATGCTTCTCCACAGACAGAGAGAGCTTTTTTTTAGTGGTAACAAATGTCCTGTGTTCAGTGTTTGTCATTTTAAAAGCAGTATTTTTCATTTCAAGTGCAAACCTTGTGTAAACCTTGTGCAGCTTACTGATGTAGAGTGAAAATGAAAAAAATAGCTTCAATTTTATTTGAAAGGATAACAGAATGAAAATTTCTTATGTGGTAGGAAAGTGTCCTGACTCAGAGATCAAATTGGTGGTTCCAAAATATGGCTGTGACAGTTATGACTAGTTTTTTGGGAAAGAAGCAGATCCTGCCTGTCTGCTCAAAGGGCAGGAAACAAACTTCCATGAGAGCTTGGCCACATCCTCATTCTTGCAGCAGAATCAGGGACAACCAGCTTACCCAGCTGTGTGGATTCATAGTAACTTCAAAGGGGTTTTGAGTGGGTGCTGTGGAACCATCTGCACGACCCAGCGGTAGGATTAGGAACTAAACCTGGGAATACTTTGGGGCCCGCCTCTTAAGGAAAGAGGAGTCTGACTACGGATGGCCTGTTGGGCAGGTTTAATTGCTTTGCTGTGTTGCTTGGCCACGTGGAAGTTGTTTAGCCTGCTGTTTCAACTAAAGGTTGCTTATTTATCTCCTGTGGTGCTGTTTTACAGCACATCAAAGATTAGGGGCAAAAAATAAGGCAAAAAAGGAAAGGGTAAGAAGTTTACTCTGGAAAACTCAGTTTGACAGGGTAATATAGTAAATTCAAGAATGCAGAAAGAGATGCTTTTGGAGCCTGTATATATATGTCACATGGAAGGAAAAACTGGCTAGGTCTCAGAAGTTTGTTAGAGTGATTACAGATCCCCCTGCCCTGCCTCACATTCCTTTCTCTGCTCTCCCTTCGCAATTGAAGATCATTGTCTGCCAGAAGGAGATTTTCCGACACATGGTTTGGACAGGGCAATCAGTCTATATTTATAAAACACTTAATATTTCACTCTCTGACCTTTTTTTTGGGTCCACTCCACATATGAAGGGCATTTTCATTAGAAACACAAAGCTGAGACTTAGTTTCTGCCTGTGTCCGATGTGCTCTTCCAGTCTAAGAGAGTTTAGCTTTTAGTTGTAATTGTAGCTTGTAACCACCCACTTAAAATAAAAGACAACAGGCGGAGGAATATCATTAGTGGCTTGTGGTAGGATAAAGATAAATACTTACTCAACATGAGCAAAATAGGAATATGCACTGTAACCATGTGCTGTTCCAATACTGACAAAGGATGAGGTGAAGTTACACATAATATGAAAAACTTCACAGTTCCTGCTTCGTGAGGATAATCAAGTGATATAATAGTACAACTTAGCCTTATTTCCATTTTAATGTCCATGCTCAGTAGTCAGAAGTAATAATCATCAGGGACAGAAAGTGAGGCATAAAAGGACTGTGGCCTGGAGAATTTTGTACTCATCTGGTAAAGGTATCATGAATAATGATGCAGATGGGTGCCAGGTAGGGTTGACAGCGACTGAAATCTGTACAAATTTAACTTTGAGGTCTGTGAAAAGCTGGTCTTACGTGACTTGCTCAAGGTCAGAGTGTGTTAGTGGCAGAGACAAGGTTACAAGCCCTGAAAACACTTACTCAAATACTTAATTCTATATGTGTAATTAAATCCTATGAATGAAATGTTTCATCCTTTTGCTTTCCTGTATCAAAGCCCTAAACTCATGCCTTACAAGACTATGCATTTATCTCCATGCCAGACATTGCCAGTAGGTAACTTGATCATGCAAATCCTTTACTCATCTAAACAGTTCAGTGTAAGTTAGCGTGACCACAGTTTGAGAAAATAAGTGCCCTGCTTGTGTGTGCACTGTTGATCCCAACATTTTCAAGATGAACCAGGGATTAATCTTCTATTTTGCATTTTCATATGCATACCAGACATGCATCTATACAGGCTGAAATAAAACAAAAACAAGTGATTAACATCTTTAAAATTTAACATTTCCCCCCTTAACCAACAGAAATTGTTCCCAAGAGAGTAATTTACTACATACTTTCTGTATTTGCCTAGGACTGTACATCAGGAATACAAAACATGATTTTGCTAATGCTATGTGTTCCCTCTAATGAGTCTTTGAAATATTAAACCAGCTTATATTTGGAATGAGTTTTGCACACCTCCTTGTCTATGGTAGCTTTGCAAATCCAGGCTTCACTGTTTTGCCTCAGAGAATTATGAGTTTATTATACTCCTGGAATGCTAATAGCACTTCATTTTTCCCCTAAATTTCTTCTTCATATTTATTTATTGATTCTTCATTTGAGCACAGTTTCACAGATAATGATGGCACTACTGAGAATAGCTGGTGTGAGTTAATTTTAAGAAGGCTGAAGTTACGATGCCATCCTTTTTTGCCAAAAATTTCTCTGCAAAATTCATAAGCCAAGGCATCCAAAATGCTAAATTAGTTAAGATTATTGGATAAGATTACTGCCAGTGCTATATTTCATTCCTGGTTTCATCAAAACAAAGCACATCAAGGCTGACAAGTCTAAATGGAATTTTTCATTGAAAACTCATGGATAGATTTGAGGATGATGTGCTTTGGGCAAGCAGTCTTTGGTCATTTGGTCTTTACTCAAATGGAGTACTCACACTGACCTGTGAGAGAACACATGTGAACAGGGTTTTTAGCATTTTACCCTTTAGCTTGCATTTTACTTTTGATTCCTGGGATTCTTCCCCATCTGGTTCCTCCTCCCATGGTGGTGGACTCCAGAAAGGTGCTTCCAGTCATTTTTTCTGCCTTCCCTGAAGGCACAGAACTTCCCTGAGGCGATTCATGTTCAAGCTGGTCAACCATTCTAAACAAACATCCAATTTTGATTTAAATAGTCAAGAAGGAAGAGAACATCGTGCAGTTCTTGGTTAAGTGTTTAAAATTCAGCAACTCTTGTGATTATGTTGCCTCTTAGTTGCTAGGTTCTTGGTCCTGTTATGCTCTTATCCAAAGAGGAGAGCATCACATTTTCTTGCTGTGGAAGTACTCATAAACTGCAGTCAAGTCATCTCTTCATTTTTCTGTGATATTTCAGTATGATACTGGATTTTCCAATGTTTTTTCAACCGTTATTGCTTGATGGCTCTTCTCTGAAGTTCCTAAGCATGCTACTGGCCAAAGAAGACAGTAGTACTGACAGCTACAAAGGTTTGGGAGAGCTGGAACAGCAGAGTTTGTAGAGCAGAACCTAGCAGATAGACAGCAGGAGATAAGGACTGTAAAGCTGGAAGGCAGAAAAAAGGGACAGCAGTATAGGAAGCCCTTGGCATGAGGAGCCTGGTGTGTTACAAGCCTGATGAAGAACTGGAGTAGCTGCAGTGGTAAAAGGCAACAGCAGGTTTTGACTGGCAGAGGAGGATGGCTTGGAGCTGGGTGGGAATTGCAGCAGCAGCACTGCTTGTAAATGAGAGCAGTATTGTATCAAGGGAACTCTGCAGGGAAATGTCAAAAACATCTGTTTGCACTTTGCCTGGGCATAACCAGACTCTCATTCAGGAGCACTATGATGCAGGCAAGGAGAAAAGAGACACTTTAAACTAACTGAGGGCAGAGTTCAGGTAGAATTTCTAGTGACGAAGACATTCCATTCTTGCAAGTGTAAGATCTGAGCCTGCAGAATCAAACTCATTTTTGCAATCTGTACAAATTCATGAAGGTGTTACTAATTTCAGTAAAATGACCTGTGGGTGAGAGCTTACTGGCCTGAGTTCTTGATTGCTAACACAAGGCAAACAGTTAAATTATTTGCAAAAGTTATACTAGTATAGGGTTTGGCTGCACTAACCTTAACTGTGATCCTTGTGGTTTGAGAGGACTCGAATCATCCCATAAGTAGTACAGTTTCTGGTTTTAGTTTGGAAAGATGTTATCATTTAATGAAAACGCTTTGTTTTCTGGCAGCCTACTCTGCTATCCATTTACAAAGTTCTCAGAGGGCTTGAATGTCCATGAAAAGTTCAAGAGCCCAATTCTACTCACAGATAGACGAGTGCAGCCTCAGTGAAGAGCTCCAGTTGTGCTTGACTAAGGACTGTAATATGAGCCCAAAAAATCAGACAAGTTTGTACCTATGAAACCAGATTGCATAGGAATGGTATTGGTCCAGGGGCACTCTCCAAAATGAGGTCTGCAAGATTATGCCATTGCAAAACCCAGTACCAAGAGAAGCATTTTTAGTTTTAATTTAAAAAAAACGTGAAACCACATGATCTCTATTTCTGCTGAATTTCAGGCTTCCACATGTTTAAGCATAAGATGCAGAAGTAATTGATTAGAAACAGAAGTAAAATAATGAGGCTTGCTTTTTTTTTTCCTTTCCCAAGCTGATTCAACTGGGGAAGGAAAAGAAACTTCTGAAGATTTTACGTGAGTTGAGTAAGACTTTTCTCCACAAATAGACCAAATGAACTACTGAAGTGCTTCAGTGAAGTTATCACAACAGCCTTGAGCCACTGGGATTATTTCCATGTCAGATTTTTACCTGATAGAAATGGGTTTAAATTAATAGTATAAAAAATTGGAAATAATCTGATACATGTAGTTCTAATGGTCTAAAATATTTGTCGAAGAGACAAGAGCCTGGCACTGCAACAAGAGACATTGGTAGGAAGAGTTCAATTTATGGAAGTTAAAATTGGAGTTTTCATCTTAAAAAAAAAACCAAAAAGTTCACGTTTTGCAGTTCTTATCCAATGAATATTTGGTTTCGAAATTGGCGTACTACCTGAGTCAGAGCTGCAGGAGATGGCCCCATGTTTTCAACCTGACAGTGCCTCTTTAAAATGCTGTATAATTTAGGCATCTCTTATTTGTTTTGAATAGCAGAGCTAACATGTCTGTCAGTCACAAAGACTTGATAGACATGATTAGAAGGCAGGAGATCAGGAAAAATGAGTCTTACCACAGCCAACTCTCCCCAGTGAAGGAGTGGCTGGGTGGCATATTTACAATTACGGTGTAACTGAAAGCTTTTTTAGAAATGTGCTTTGTAGACTGCATTGAAATGGTGTTTTCTATTACGATCAGTTTCTGGAACAGATTATCATGATTGTAGGAAGCACTTCAAAGCAGACCGATGTAGGAAGATCTTTCACCAAAAACTTCTTCTTCTCTGTAAAACAGAAATCTACAAATGTGTCTGCAATCTGTGTTGTTTCAGCTACAACAGCATTTATTTGATAGAAATGGTCTGCTCTTAATTTCCAAAGTACTACAAAGCTCTTTTTATTTTGCTGGCCCCTCCATTTCACAGAGGGGTTCAAAGGTTGTGTTTCCTTTCTCCCATATCCTTCTAAATTTCTGTTTGGTATTTTTGAAAGGCTAAGATTTAAAGATTATATTGAAATACAGAGCTGCATCTGATAAAATCAGACACTAATTTAATATATTGGTGGCCAGACTTTCATAGGGGAGACTGTAACACATTGCCTAGTCCATTCCCCCAGCTCAAATAGCATCAACCAAACCTCCATCATTCAGCTGAACACATGCTCAGCTGAACTCAACAGTAGCTAAACCATGGTAGGACCTGGAAATGCCCTTAAAATATATTAATTTCTGAATTTTCACACACAAGACTAGTGATATTCCATTTCATCAAGACTGCTAAAAATCTTACTTGTAGGCTTAGGTCTGTATCTTTGAGAATTGAAGTCTTCTGCTTACTAGCAAACAGAGGACCAAATGTGAAAAGTCATCTTTCTGGTTGGGATAAGACCAGGTGGTAACAGCACATTGAACTGTAGTGGGGTGCCAGCAAATTATTCTTGGTTTTCAAGGATGTTGAAAAGAGAGGAAGCTTGTGCAGAAAATGAAAGGCAGCTGTAAGAACAAAGACAAGAACCAATTAGAACTGTCTTGCTCCACTATATTTAGTAGCACATGCAGAGGACAGGAAGAATTTACAAAAAAAGTCATCATTGTTGTTTTGTGTAATATAGTATTATATTATTACAGTATCCAGCTGTAATATAACACACCCATTGCATTGTCCTTTACAAGTCCTAAGTGAACAAATTAAGTGAACAGGGAAGAAGATGAGACAAAGAGAAGTCAAATCTCTTGTCTAAGCTTATAGAGGGAGGCAGTGAAAGACAGTCCTGCAGCCACAAACATTTTTTTGTGTTTGATACCAGAAATATGATGGGTTCTTTATGTTAAAGCAGGGCCTTGAAATAGTCTCTGTACATTCTGGGAAATTATTTTTTCCGATAAAGCAAGGCCGAATGCTCTTGTAGGATATATTATGAATACTTATGTTAAGTGTTAAAAAATAAAGTTTTTATATCCACAGTGTCATTAAATGAACAATTCTGACAATTCAGAATACAATTTATTTATAAAATGTGGTGAGTAAATGAAGTTATCTTATGCAGAGGACTTATTCTGGTTCTTTCTGAAAAAGTACAGATCACACTCAAATAAGCTTCTAAAGCAGGCAACTCTGTGAACACTTCCTTACAATTTCTTTTCTCCAACATAGAAAATTAATAGCCAAGCACCAATTTTGTCTGTATTTTTAGGGAGCATAAATTAATCTACTTAATATGTAGTGTTTCTTGCACTTCCACATAATTAAATAATATTTGTTCTTAGAAACTATTCATCCTGTGTAAACCTGCTTCCTGAGTAAATATTTCTTTAATTACTAGAACAAATAGATTGTGGGATTTGGAGTCGATTATCACAGCGTTTCTTTCCCTGATGTGTGCTTCAGATGTGCACAGCAGAGAGGTCTCCTAAACACAGCCAGGAAACACAGCAACCAGCTTTTTTGCAGTTTGAAAATAAATACATCTTATGAATACTTCACACCTACAGAACCCTTCATTTGGGGATTACAAAGTGCTTTTCCATGTTTTGTTGGTATTATTTATTTCCATTTTAGGGAAGGATAAAGTGAAATGGAAAGAGAGAGACTAGGGCCCATATGCAACATCCCCATGTTGTATTAATACAGATAGCTGTACTAAAATGTATATGGTTGTATTCTACTTGTGTAGAACAGCCGAGAACACAGCTTTTCCTACAGGCTGATGATGTACAGCCTCTAATTTTGGATGTCTGGTAGTGCATTTCTGGTCTCAGGGGTCCTAAAAGCTCAAAGCAGATGGAAGTCATGGAGAGCTAGAGACACTAGGGATCTCAGAACCGTGCCTCTCCAGCAAGGCATGTCATTGTCAGATTTGGCTGCTAGGGTTCAGTGGCTTATGAGCAGGGTGTGCAGTTAGTGGCAGAGCTGAGAGAGGAGTGCAGGGGTCCAGTTTCCTGGACTTGCTGTGCCTGAACAGAACAATTTAGTCCCAGATGCATATCCTTGTCTTCACTGCACAACTCATCTAGGAGGTTGGAAGCTCTATGGGAACAGTACAACAGCACAGCCATGTGCCTGTCCTCAGTGTCTCTGTGCTTGCCTCTGGGAAGGTGTGTGTATATGTGGGTGTCACTGTTTCCCAGGATTTTTTATGTTGAGACTGTATAGGAGTAATTCCCCAGAAGTTATGGGAGAAATATATTTCCTGTGGGAGGAGTGTTTAAGAGTTGTCAGCATCTTCATGTTTCTTAACTGCAGGGTAAGGAGTTTCTGATAGGGGAGGGTAGATTTTGAGCTCTGACTTTCTCTTGCTGAGTTAATTAACCAGAGTTTAAAGCACTTCCTCTCCTGAGCTGGAGTTTCTTATGTGGGAAAGACAGGTAAGAAGCCATAGCCAAATGAGATCCCCAATTAAGGATGCAGGTGAACAAGGCCTGTAAATGACTATCTTGAGTCTGAGCAGAAGACTGTGTCTGCCAGTAAAATACTGTTTGGATATACCCTTAATAAAAAGAAAGGGTTTACTGTGGAGTCAGCAGCCAAAACACCCTTCCTGCTGTTAGAGTGCAGCATGTCACATGTGCTGAGCCTCCTCCTGGCTTTTTTTCAGGATTACAGAGAACGGAGTAGGCATTTGGAGAAGACTTTGGAGTATCAGAGCTGAGAGGGGCAATGGGATGCTGCATGATATCATGTTATTGGGAACAGTTCTCGGCACCTGCTTGTCTTTGGATGGGTTAAATTCAGAAAGCCATCACCACTCACACATGTACTTACAAAAGTCGTGTCTTCTGACAGTTGCTGTTTTCTTTTTTCCTCACTGGAGCTTTTAGATGTAGCTGAACCTGGTCAGATGATGGACTGTGAAGGAACAAATATGTCACTTAAACAAAAACCACTTTAGCACCTAATAGGTTGAGAGTTTTATTTCTCTGTGCACATTAGCTCTGAAAGCTCACTGTTCCTTCATGGCTCTCGAGGGCTCTAGTTTAACAGCAAAAGTGGCAAGTGTCCAAGTAAGTACCTGGATGTTGGTAGTGCTAATACAGCCTGTGCCTTGTCAGCTATCACAGCTGGGTGTGCCTACCTGTGCAGTGGTTGCATCTCCTGCCTGTGGTAGAATGGTAACTAAATAGTGCCTTTAATGTGGTTTAGTGGAATCCTCTCAACCACAAAAAGATGCTCAGACTGCGCAATACAGTATCCGCTCAGGGAGTTAATAGGAATTACCTACTGCAATTTCGATTTACATCCTGGATTATTGGGCAATAATTTCCTTTTTGCAGGAAGTTCTAATTGACGCAGAGGTCAGATGGTGCTGGGACAGGAAGTTTAGACCAGCTCCAGGAGGATGTCTGATGGGTGCTCTCTGCCTCAACTTTCCACAGTGAATGAGCACTAGAGTACATGTAGTCTGTTTTGTTCATTGAGATCAAAAGTTCTTTGGGGATGAGAAGTCACTCCATGGATTGCAACTTGTGCAGTGCCACTCATGTGGAACCTCTGCCTGTCTCTATAACTCAGATAGCAGTGGGAATCCATCTGAAATCCAAGCACCTTGTGGTTTAAATGCTTTCTCTGTGTTTTCAGATAGCAATCTCTTTAGCTCTTTGAGGCATTTAATGAAAATTGTTTTAACAGGGCCACAGCGTCATAGAGAGCATTGTGTGTGTTTTCATGCTGTGGGGGGGTGCAACCATACAGTACAGCCAGAGCTGGAGCATTTTATTGTGCTGTGACAGGTAGCATCGATTTTACAGTTAGGTGAGACTGATTTCAAATGTTCCCTTATTGAGTTTATTGGCACCTACAACTAAGAGTGTTAAAAGGTTAAATGGTATGTACGTTACACTGCATACAGCCCCAAAATTTGTTTAGAGAACAAAACAGTAGTCTCTTGTGACTGGTCCTTTCACCCTACAAAATTTCTGTATGTGGATGTCTGTCCTTAATGAGGGTGTTCGAGAACACAGGGTCTTCTTACATCTTCTCTGTGCCTCTTGTGCAGAACATTTCTGGCTGAAAATTGAATTGAAGGAAGGGCAAAATGGACTCTTGAGCTGAACATTGATGGAAGACTTGGAGAACACTTGAAATACCTGGGAATGACCTGGTATTCATAGCTAGCATCAAGTCCTGTCACATGCTTACTCTGAATATGAACATGTTTCATGAATGCTCCATGGTTCATTACTCAGCCCTAGTACAAAGCAAATAGTACTTCACAGGGATGTTGTAAGGCTTTGGTAACTGGGATTTGTAAAGCTCTGGGAACACTTAGGCTGGGCCAGCTATAGTATCACAAGTATTAATATTGGTTGCATTCAAGTAATTCGGTATAAATGTTAGAAAGGGGCATGAATTGACTGAGAAAGACAGATATGTGCTGTGATTGCTTAAATACAAACCTGGGAATTGGTGAGTTTTAACTTCTAAATTCATCTCTACCAGCAGCTCACTCAATGCCTTGGGCAAACACTGGGAAGTCAGTATCAGGTTTCTCTGTTGAAGTAATAATGCTTAAGGAAAAGAAAGAAGACAGACAGCATTTTCTAGAGTTGTAAGAATTAATCAAATATTGTTTTAGAGGATTGCCTAAAAAGTGCTATGTATTTTAAATGGTTTCTAATCCCTGTGTATTAGTTATATGCATCGGAAATAATTAGTCTGAAGTGCAGGTCCCATTTGGTGATTTCCGTTTGAAATGACCCTTTCTTTCATCAAAACAGCAGAAAGGACAGATATGTGCTATTAAAAACAAGATGTTCTAGTTCAAACTGGCAGCATTATCTCTGAAACCAGCCCTGCTGGAGCAGTGCTTTCAGAAAAAGTAGATTCCCACCAGTTAGCTGCTGCTAAGTCTTTCACTTAATTCCCCGAATTATTTGCAGAACAGCTGGCATTAGCCACCCTTACTTCCTTTGATGGGAGAAGTTTGCATCTCCTGTTCTTAAATTCCTCCACATCTGTGCTCCCAGTAACAAGTAGTGATCAGTGGTGAGTCACTTTGACACATTGAGTGTCTAGTGTTGGCTTTGCTCCTAGTGACATGTGCCAGCCTGGGTGGAAAAAAAAAAGAAATTAAAAAAACATAGACCCTAAAGGCATGATAACTTTAATTATTTCCCTTCACCTCTTCCCAAAGTGGAAATCCAGCTTGTACATGGAGTTCACGAACTAGAAACAAGCTGCCGATTCCGTGGCTGCTGTTGGCGATGAGCCTCCAAACCTCGGCATTCAAATTGAATGCCAGACCCGGTGCATTAAGGCTTGCATGCTAGCTTTCATTGTTGAGCTTCCTTTCAGGACTAAGAGATTACAAAGGAGTAGCCTAAGCTCTCTTATCTGTGTTCCATGTTCCTGTGATTCCCTAGATAACTTCACTTTGAAGTGGGCTGCAAACGAAGATGCTCCCCATTCTCTCCTCTCCAAGTGTACATCCAATGGCCACTGAAGTTTCCATCAGCTTGGTTAGTTGGCACCAGCTCTGATGTGTTCTGAAATGCTGAGAGCAAATTGTCTTTACAGACTACCCCTCTAAAAGTTACTCAAGAAGTTACTGTATTGCTCCTCCTGAATTTGAAACCTATGCATTGGCTATGAACTTCCAGCTATGGACCTGATCCAAAGACCACTGACATAAAAGGGAGAGAGTGTCATAAAATTCCTTCCATTGGCTTTGGGTCAGGCTGTCTTTTGAAGATACTTGTCTTCCAACCTGAACCAAGTATTCTTGGGGACTGTGCACATCTTCACTGTTTCAGAAGTTTTTTCATTTCACTCCTACTGGCATGCCCAGTTCACAGTTCCTCTCATTTAGAATGGCTTGTGGTCTGTAGAAGCAGGTTGGTTTTCATTACTGCATCTGACATGGATGGCTACCAAGATTGTATAATAGATCAATGTTGTACAATTGAAGTTAGAGCCAGCAGAATATTTTACTTTTAAACTAGTGAGTCTACCAAAGCCAGTATTTTTTTAAGTGGAACAGGGACTGTACATCTGTTGCAGTACAGCTGCAGTACACATCGTTAAGGGCAGGGTGTCCTCTCCAGGGCCTGGGTGTAGCACTTTATATGCTGTCCACCTGCGAGGGACTGTTTTCACTTGGCTGCACTGAACTGTGGTCATGGTTGAAAATAAGCAGATTTGTTATTTAATACCTTTGGCAGTCTGACAGGGAGTTTTAGTAAAAAATATAGAGCACACTTGGTTGGCATCCTGTTCCCATCAGGAAGAACTTGTGTAACAACCGATCCCTGTGCTTGTCCACTTCTACTAGGGTGTTATACCTGCTGGAGAGAGAAGGACTTCTAGGGTGTTGCTGTTTGTTGAAACCAGTCTGAGAAGGATAATCACAGTCACTGCTTCTCAGAAAGAGCCTTTTGGCTCTGGCTGCCCCCTTTGGTCAGGGGTTTGAGGATAGTGTTTCTCAGCCTAGATGATGCATGGAAATGCTGCTGTGTTGGCTTCTTAGAGGTTGTGGATCTGTTCTGCTGAATGCAGGGGGGTAGGTCTGCCATTTTTCTGTCAGAAATCCCCCCAAGAGCAAGATAAAACTTCAGTTGAATTGCCTCTCTTACAGGCTAGTAAATTATGTGGATCTTTTGGATGGAAATGGGCTGAGCTCCAAACTTTCTCATGCTGTTTGCCCTGTAACCTCTGTTCCTTTCCTGATTCCCATCTGCCTTGTCAGAAATGGGCAAGCTCCCATCTCCTGCTGACTGGGCTGCTGCTGACAGGATTGCTGCCCTCCTGTCAGGGCAAGGCCCTTCTCTCTGCCCAGTCCCTGCAGGCTGCAGTGCTGGGATGCTGTCCTTTGCTTTCATCCTCAGACCTGTACCTAATCCAGTGATTACACCTGTTTGTGTTTCACCAGAAAACCTCCCCATCTGTCTGGAGGGCTGGTCAGGGTGGTAAGGGAATGAGGAGTTTTCAGCTACTCCAACCTTGGGCTGAAATACAGACTTTTAATGACATTTTCTCCTGAATGTTAACGTAAGCTGTTTATGAAGCCAAGAATGTGTCTCTTCATGCCACTCGAACACTTTACTGAGGGTGAGGGCACGATTAGTCATTCAGCAGGCAAACATCTGGTGCTTTTGTGTGCCCCGCAGCTCTTCCTAGTTGGGAGGCCTCACCTCGGCCTGGCTAAGCCAGGAATGTGTTACCACAGGCATTTTAATTTTATGCTTTTAACCACCATCATAAATGAGCAAGGAGTAAACCTTGGTTTCTCAGGTGGTCTTTTTTCAGTCCTGTATCCTTGTATTTCTAGATCCCAGCTCATTCTGGACAACAATTTGTCTCTCTAGGTATGTGTGATAGATAAGAGAAATAGGATTTTCAGAGAATTCCTAAGCCACTAGCTCTGTCCTTTCATGCAGAATAGGCATCAGAAAACCAGGGAGAATAAAAAATGTCCTTATACAATCTCTGCTCCTTTCCTTCCCATGCTTGGCTTCTCTTCTGAATCCCAGAGTCACCCTTTGAACATGGCAATTCATGGCTGATAGTTGAATCATTGCAAAACCTCCTCCTTTTGTTTTTTCCCCCTGACATTGTTTCCTTCACCTCTGGTAATCCACATAGGCTTTTAATTCGAGAGTGACAAGTTTCTTTGTTTTCCACAGATAGGGAAACTTCCTTTTCCAAATACCTCTCCTTGTTCACCTGAAGTAACTCCAGCTCCTCCAGCTCTTAGCACATCTTTTGTCCTGTCTGTACATAAAGCTGCTCACTTTGTCTTTTGTTTGTGTCCTGTCATCTTCGAGAAGCAGCTGTGAGATGTTCGATGGGCTCTTAGTCCACCTAGTCTAGGGCTGATGCAAAGTGTGTTGAAGTTTGGAGCCTGAGCTGAAAGTGCATTAGAGCTGCTAGGAATGCAGACAGTGTTTGTAGCCAGAGCCCGGAATTGCTCCAGGTATCTCAGTAGATCTTAATCACAACCTGTTTTCTTCATCCAGGCTTAACTTCCAGGCACACTCAGTCTCAGAGAAACAAGGTGCAACTGCTCCGTTGTTTTGCAATGTGCAAGGAGGTCTAGTTAAAGTGATCCTCACCATCATTTGGCAAATAAAATCTCTGTGGTGAAAAGGCTTCACTGCATGATATTTTAGTAATTGCAAGGTGACAGTACAGCACACTGTACAGGGAGAACTTTTACTCTCTGTCTGTTGGGTAGCACGCATTTATGGAGACCGATAAGAATAGTGGGAGTCTTAACCTTTTAACCCCAAGAAGAATTATTAGTAAATCATAAGCTAACTAGAACTGGAAAAGGCTGCAGCCTATCCACTTTATCTCTTGCTGTTGTAGGATTGTTCCCTACAATGCATTTTCTCCTGTTGTCTTTAAATAATTAAGCATCTATTGCTTCCCTGGGGAAGGCATATCATTGACCAGTAGTGAACTCTAACAACCAGCCTAAATTTTCCTTAATTTCTTGCCTCTTCCCCCTGTAAACTCCTAGATTTTTACATTTTTCCACTGTTTGCAGATGGCTCAGTTGCTACCATACGTTATGTCAGTGATCAGTAAGCGTCATTCTTATAAATTGCAATTTAATACTACTACAAGTGTCACTCTGGAGATGCACATCTTCCAGTGCCACTACTTAATGCTCAGCTCAAACTCCAGCATGTCCTTTTTTAAATCAGCATTAAATCATTATGGGCTCTGCATAAATCTGTTTTGTTCAGATACCTTTGAAAATCTGACACTACAGGCTTGGAACAAGATGAGTCCATGAAGTGGAAAGCCACTAATTCCCTTTTTTGATATTTTTTTTTTCACCTGAACCTGTTCATTTCATTGCCCTAGGAAAGTGATTTTGCTTGATAAATCAGGACAGCTTCTGAATGGAGGCTTGTGCATGATTAGTACAGATTGCTGACCCCAAACTGTGTACAGGCATGTGTGTGTATGTGTGATACATGGGTGCAAATGTACCTGAGGTACTTCAGTCTTCCCAGCTGTGAGTTAGGGATAATGTCAATTGCAGGTACTATTGTAAAACTTCACAAACCAAGTACTAATCACTACTGTGTCAAATAGTGCCTTATTTTCAAGATAGGCTCAGCTACCACCAAATCCTAGAGAAGCCCTTCGTTTCATCTTTACCAGATAGGAATCTGAAAGGTTTCAGAGGAAAATACTTCTTTTTAGGCTATCTTTGCCATCCTTCAGCCTGATAATTAAGCTACCATTTTCTTTTATTTCAGCTCAATGACCAAGCAATCTGGAATTACATATCAACCCCTGTTTCATATATTTTATGATTCATTGTAATTTTAAAAGAATCCTTTTTTGGAAGCCTGAAATTTTACTGGTGGCTGAAGATCCAGAAAATCCATTTAGAGGAAAAAGACTAGTAAAAGTAAGAGAGGATAAAAAGCATCACTGGCTGTGTCTCTTGGTGTAAATCACATTAATTTCATAAAAGTCTTGAACACATCTCTTAAACTTTAATACCTGAATTTCAAGCCCAGCAGTCAGTGGAGCTTTTAGCACCAGCCAGAGAGTGCTCATAGTTGGCAGGCAGATGGTCCTTTCCCCTCTTTTACATTCTTTTAACGCACTATCGCTGCCAGTTGGGCATTTGAAAGCCTCATTAATTTTCCTTGCTGTTTGGCAATAAGACCTTGCTTGTTCCTTGCTGTCTTCCATTACTGAAACCTGTGCAGTTTTCAGATTGCTCCTACCTGTTGCTTTGATGTGGGGCTGGATTATTTCCCTTGCTCAGGAACCAAGTAGTGGAGATGTTGAGTGATGTAGAAACACGCTGGGATGTGGTGTCAAAAGCACAAGTGGTTAGAATGTGGAGAGGAGAAGTTTGGTGTATGGATGCAAGGAGGGAATTAGAAATGAGAAAGGAAAGGACATGTCAAGACAATATTGGTGTTAGATCCAGCAAATTCAGAGGAAACTCTTTTCTCTGTTCAAATTATCTGTGCTTTGATGTTGTGGAGTAACCAGTGATGTTTCTCTATACTTTCTTGTGAGGTTTCAGGTCTCTGTGAAGCTCTGGAAGTACAATTAGCTACAAAAAATACTAGTTTTGTCGAACTTCTTTTCTTTCCGCCACCAGCAGAAAAATGTTTTATAATGTAGCCATCCTTAATAAAATGAATCTGAGAAGTGGCAGCATGGGGCTGCATGTTGAGTGGTTTCGAATGGCTCTATATCTCATTATCCAGGTTACAGGGTAGATTTTTGATTGCCTGCCCTGCAAACTCATTTGGAGACAGGTGTGTTAAAAATGCATGTGTCCTTGGTTACCTGGAGAGAGCAGAGGTGCTTTGTAGCTCAGAGTTAAGTTAAACGACTAAAGCCTGTATTATTCATCAAGACAAAATCATTTTCTGAATCCTGAAGAAAAGAAACTGTCTTGTCTTTGAAAATCATTTATCTGGCCTTGATTTTCCTCAGGGCAGCAAGTAGAAGTCAAGTTTAAAACAGAGATTAAAACTCTTTTTCAGTGGGATCAAGAAAAGTAAATTGCCAGCAGAACCACTTTTGATCAAATGAGTGTCTGCTGCAGGAATTGACTGTGCTGCCTGTGCAGCACAATGTTACAGTGTTCATCTGCTCTCCAGTCAGTTAGCACCACTTCATGCTCTCCTCTTGGTGTGCCGGGCAAATTGAGAAAGATGGATGTGTAAAAGGTTTTGTCTTTCTGATGTGGACTTCTTGAAGGTGAAGAGCTCACTGATAGATCAACAGCAATTGCTTCTGTCAGCATGTGTACAGAGAAACCAGAGGTGCTAGGGATTTGTGGTACCAGCACTTCTGCTGATAGCTTGGGAAACAAGCAGTGGCTTGTTCTGTCACGCCGTAAAGAGGATGTGACTGGCATTCTGCAGATCTCTGCCTGGGTTGGGATTGTCTGGGTTCTCACAGGTTGAGAAGAGTCAGATACAACCAGATCTTCAGTGCAGAACTGAGGGTGATAATTATTACTCATGTGTTGAGTTCCTCTGCCAAAGGGTAGGATGTTGCTGGAGTCATTATCTTTATGGGACAAAGTAATTCTGATAATCTGAACTGTCTTATCACGGTCAGTATCCATCCATTTCATACCTCAGCGCTCTTTGCTTTTGAGTCCCTGAGTCCTGACAGGTGGCAAATTGGATCAATTTATATTCTTGGTGCCATGGTGAGATACAGAGGAGAATAAATCTCCAGGGAAATGTGTGTTGGGCTTGTGTGTGAGTAGGCACTAAGCAACATCACCAAGGGGACCAGGGTAGCCACAGCTGAGGGGAGGAATGTGTGTGGCAAGTAACAAAAGTAATATATTGATTGATTTTCTTGAGCTTTTACACCAAGAGAGGGGGGCTGTGGAGAAATTTCTCCATACGAAGAATTAGAATTGATGAGTTTGGATAATCTGGATCCATATTCACTTTGGTCTATCAACTGACTTCTCTCTTTTAAATTACCTGCTTCAGACTTGGTAAAAGTAAGCTCACCAACCAGCTTGTGAGACACAGCAAAAAAAAAAAAAGAAAGTATTTTTTCCCTAAAAATTCATTTGATCTCTTTTAATCCTTGATGCCAATGATATTGTTGTTATTTTTTCACTGATTCTCTCCTACTATAGTGGTAGGTAGTAAGGTAAAACCAGAAGAGATACAAGGAATACTTTCAGCCTCTTCTCCAAGAGGAAGCATTCCAGGTGTTCCCTGTAACAAGGAATGTTCAAGATATCCTGTATTTGAGTCTGCTTGTAATTCTGCATAGTATTTCAGTTGGTTAGAGTACTCTTTCTCTTCTCTCCTAAAATATTTGTGCATCTGTATGATATACAGTTAATCAGGTACCTGTAACTGTATTGCTGGGCAGATGGAATGTCTTCTAAGGATAGTTCACAAAATACTCATCTCTCTGAGCGTGAGATAATTCTACCATGAACAGTATATATCTTGCCTTCTTAATAATTCTCCAACTTATTTTCTTTTAATGGATTAAAGAAAGTCTACTATTTTTCTTACTCTTTTTAAACTGTCTTAGTTGTCACCCAGATTCTTGCAATAGCATTTTGTTTGGCTGCTTTCTCTTCTTCATTATATCCCAGAACTTAATTGAACCGAATGAACTATACATGAACGTGAAGTGGTGATTACTCAGCCCTGCTCGTGTTAATTCCCAAATATAATTTAACAATTTAAAAAAGTCTTAACTTCACTCAGTAGTTTTAGAGCATCAATCACAAAATTAATTAAAGCTTTCTAAATACGTCATGCAAATTATGCTTTACACCCCCAAATACATAAATCATATAGAATTTATAAGTGTCAGGGAAGGTTTATTGCTGCAGCTGCCTGCAGAACACTGATGTGACTACTTACATCATAGCACCACAGTGTAATGAGCTACTCTTTGATGGCTGATTCTCTGCACAGTGGAGGCTGCCATCAAATGTGTTGTAGTTGGAGTCAGCCTAGAGTAAGATGTTATCACTCCAGCTGCTCATCTCCAAAATCTTGCTAGAGGTTATTTATTTTAGTTAACGTGCTTCACTCATTTGCAGTGGGCTAGGAGCACTCATGGAGTCAATTTTTCATGTTCATCTGACAAGTGGTAACATGCTACCACAAGATTTACTGTTTTTTCTTTATTGTCTAGGCATAGCTATTGCTTAGATTGTAGTTGTTGCATGTTTCTATTTACCTTTTTATTAACACTCCTGTTGTTGAAGTCTTTTCTTCCTCAGCTGCTGTTCTCCTCCAATCATTCTGCCCTCAAATCTTGTAATCTTCACTTAAATTTTGGGCAGATTGTTTTATTAGTTTTAAAGTAGGATGCCTTTTAATCTATCAGGTAAGACAAGACATAGGAAAGCTACAGTATAGTAAGAGTCCATCATTTTGTGATAAGCTCATGTGTGGTGGGACTTTGGTTCCTCACCAAAGCTGGGGAGTCTCAAGTACCCCACAGAGAAGCAAGATTGGGATGACATCTCCTTACTATTGACCCTGCTCCCTGCTCTTGATAGGGGGTATGTTGTTCAGTCCTAGCAAGACCCACTGTTATTAGTTGTCTTGTTCCCACTGTTCTCACTGGAACATTATTAAAGAAACTCAGCCCTTTGATAGCCAGAAATATTTTCGAAGGTGCAAGCTAATACCACTCAGAGACAGCATATATAATTCCTTTTCTTTTATGAACACTTTGCTTTAACCTAAATAGCTATTTTATATTGATATATTTGTAGTTAGTAATCATCTCCCCTCTCAGCTTTTGTTTTCCTAAACCAGTCTAAGTTCATGAGATCCATAAAGTGTCTGATAGCATGAGTAGCTTTTCTCTGGACCTACTCAAGTTTGAATTCCTCTGCTTTGGGTACGAGATAGAACTGTACTGCACAGCTCCATTAATGCTTTTTCACCTCTGCTAGAAAAATGTTTTTTAATACAATGATGTAGCTTCATTTGTCTTTTTAACAACCGTGCCCTGATAATGGCTCAGCTGCTTGTGAATGCAGTTATAAACCCAGGTCTTTCTTTCTAGCCAGTTACATCCACAATATTCTTGCTTGTTTTAAGTATCCAATCTTGCCCTTTGCTTTATTAAACTTCTTGATTCATACGTCTTACGTCATGTATGATATCACTGTTCTCTTTTGTATCACTACATTTTTTGAACTGTGAATCAGCATCACCTTTCTTTAGAATACACTGCTGAATTAAGAGGATGTGAGATGTAGAACTGGGGCTGTGAGTTATCCTGTAGCACTTGCTGAGTGTCTGCCTCATCTGCAGGGACTTAGTCTGTAATGAAGCCACAGAAGTTCCAGTCAGAAAGTTTTCATCTTTCAGCTTGTGGTAGCAGATGACTTAACTCTGAATCAGTTAAATCCCCAACATACCTGTCATGTTGGTTTCCACAGTGTTGCAAGATCTTGTGCTGTGCTGGACTATTTCAGTGTGTGCACACTTCAAGGTACTCAGCATATGGTAAGACAAAGCTGCTTTGCTCAGGGCAGCTTTTCAGCAAGATATATTTCTAGATGTGCTCATGCACAATTCTTTTCAGGACTGTAGCCTAAATCACTTTCAGTTTGATTGTGATACAGATGCAGTCTGTGTCAGGCTGTGTAAGGGTATTTACGCTTCCCTGTGTATGCAGGATTTGGAGGTCACCTGCTGTGACCCACTGTCATTCCATTAATGAAACTGAAGCAAGCATGATTTACTTCAAAGAAGTGGAACTCCATATGGACAAAATTTATGCCTATATGGAGCTCTTCAATAAAGTAGGATTTTATGCAGTATTACTAAATCTGCTAATCTAGACAAAGATTGGAAATTCCACTTACTGGCAAAACCTGAAGCTGGTTAAATTCCGTATTAAAATTGTCTACTGCAGGATCCCACTGTCCTATTCAGTAATTCAAGTGAGGTTACACCAGGGGATGAGTCTGGGCAGTTAATTTACCCTTGATGACAGCAGTTGTGCCGCTGATCTACACAATTGGACTGTGTTTTGGCATTGGAGGGACTCTGGGGAATCTCACGTGATCTGTGCTGTGAAATTAATTTGATAATGCTCCATTGTTTTTCCTGAGCTTGCTCATTCATTCCCTGCTAAAGCTAAGGCCCTCAGGATCGGATTCATCACATTTAGAAACCAACTACAGCTTTCCATTTACAGGATGTCAAAATCCCTGTGTGGTCTTTCTCTTAGGGAAAAAACAAAGCACAGCACTGTGTGCAAAAGGAGGCCTGATGGAGGTTTCTGCCAGTGAGGGGCACATTATCATCCCTCAGGCTTTACAGTTTACTGGGAGCACTGTAATCCATAATCACTGCCCCATGAAAAACTGGCATCATTGAGTTTCCTTAGAGCTGATCGTGGGTGAATCTGCAGGTGCTCATTCATGAAGGAATTGATGCAATCCATTCTGATGAACATGAATCCCGCCAGGTTCAGAGGGAAGCATCCAGTCCCTCCGGGCTGCCGTCTTTCTGTATCATGCCTGCAGGTTTTAGCTGTGCCAGCTGGAGGCATTGGGCCAACTCCAGCCTTGGTGTAAGTCCATTAACATCAGTGGAGTTGCCTGCACCTACACAAGGCTAACTTTGGCCCACTGTGGTTAAACTTCTGTCAGTATTTCCGCTAAGCCCTTTTCTTTATTCATGGGTTTAGAAGCTGGCTGTAAAAATGTGTTCCATGCTGACATTTGGCACACAGCATCTCCTCATCCTGGGAGTACAGAGTATGGATTTTCTCCTTCTGTAAAACAAAATAAAACAAATAGAATACCCATACCCACTGAGGAATTTTAGTCTGATTTCCTGGATTAGAAATAAGTAGGAGTTTGTTTCAGACTTTTTCCTATTCACCTGTGTCTCTGGGGTGGATTTGTGTTAAAGATTATCATATGAATCTGCGCATACATACAGAAAATCTGGTTTTGTGTGTGATGTGAGCTTATACTGCCTGTTTTGGTAGTTGGGATGCCATGAACCTTTTAGAAAATGCAATGTGTTTCTTAGGCCACTGCATCCTTAAATAAGTGGCTTGTGCCGAACAGGGAGCTTCTTTGTGGTTCAAGATCCCTTATCTAAATCACAGCAACTGCTTTCAGCAAGCATAGCTCTCCTTTTTGTCTTCACACAGGGATTTGCGACTTGATAGATTTGTTTGTTACTTAAAGTAAGTGTTCATATAGGCTTTTATGGAGACAAATCTCAGTTTTAGAGTTGCTTGAGAGTAGCCCATTGTGGTTTTGCATGGCTGTCATTTGTTGGTGGCCGCTGGTGTAATGTACGCAAGCCACATGTGAGTCTGTCATCAGTCTGAGTGAATAGGAGAAGTATGAGTGAATATGAGAAGTGTTCACTAAAAATGGGGGGCTTAAATGAGTCCGTTTTGCAGATGTTCATGCCAAAGCTTATTTACAGGAGCATTCATGAAACTGACAGGGCTTCCTCAGTGATAGTTCTTTGCCTACGTTTTTTTTGGTTTTTTGTGCAAATACAAATGCTTTATGGACTACAATAAAATCAGTCTTAGAGCTGTTCGTAGACTAAATGCATTTGCAGTGCTTGTTAAGAGGAATTTGCTGGAAGGAGTTCAGATGAAAAGGGAACCTGCCCAGTGCTACTGCCAACACTTGGCAGATCAGCTGAGAAGTGGGTGCAGTGAGGGGAAACTGATTTCTGCAGTCAGTTCTGTCCTGGATCCTATATGGCTACAGCAGACCACACAAGGGCAATTAGGAAATATAAGTGTGGAAGGAGTGTGTCTATTAGACTATTTATCTATTTCACCAGGATATGGCAAATTTTGAAAGATAGTCATGTCCATGCCTTTTAAACAGCTGTACTGATTTAGGTTGTTACTGTCTCTCAGCTGTTCATTATCTGCTGCTCAGCTGACTGATCATGTAAGTATTCCTAATTTGTTTCAGTACAAAGTGAAACAGTTCATTTAATGATGCTTTTAATGAAGCTGATAGCAAGAAGGGATGGCCAGATCTTGAAGCACAATTGTTTTCAGAAATAAAGATAGGGCAATGGCTGCAACATTTACAAAAGCCTTTGAAGGTACAGAGGAAGAAATGATGGTTTGGTTCATATTTTTAAAGACATGTCTTGCCCTATATCCGTAGGATATACTGTTTTTAAAACATTTTATAGATTGCTTTCTTTCCCTTGTATCAAAATACAAGGTCCTGGAAAACAGAGCCAAAGCAAACTGGGAAAAAAAAAGTTCTTGTAAAGTGCAGACTTACTGGAAATTAAATCCAGACATTACAGGAAAGCTGTAGATTCAGACCTAACAATACTCATATTCCTTATTTCAGCAGTGTTTACATGGCCAATGATAGAAAAACCCCAGTGTTCACAGATCTTCTTTTTTAGACTAGAATGCCTTCACAGATTTATTTGGTGTCTTGCCATTTCTTAGCTCATAAATCATCAGTCCTGGGCAATCATATGTCCATGGACCTGTGGGGTGGCAAGACCTTGTTTGGTTCTTTGTAATGGAAATATCACAGCCCATCTGCTAGTCCAGTTGTGGAACTGTCCTGGTTGGTGTCTCACTGGCAGACCAGCTGCAGGGAGCACTAGACAGATACACATTTAGTATTAATGTACAGTATACAATCCAGTACATTTTCACACACTCCTTTGATAACCCTTGTGCTTTAGTTTACAGTGCTTCTGAGGGTGGGGAAGAATCAGGCCCTGAGGGTATGCTGGCTCTGATTTTGAAGACTCTGAGCTTCAGAGGCAGCCAATGGAAGCTGTGGGGGCTCAGGACCTCTTAAAGCTAAGCCACAGGTTGTGCTGTGTTTGCTCATACAAAATTAGTACCTCATCTACAAATAGTTCCACTTGCTTCAAAGCAATTCCAAATTGAAGGAGGGGCTTTGCTGTAGGAGTGAGCCTAGGGCCAGATGACTTGAGTCACCGGAATCAAGGAGGGTGAGATGCCCAGGGATGCCTCAGCTCTTTTTGGAAGGATCAGTCTAAGGGTGTCTTGGATCCTGACAGGATATTTCTGCGTTCTGCTCACCCACACCAGCTGAAAATCTATAGCCAAGGAACATACTCTGCTGCATGAAGACCTATTGTTACATTACATTATTGTTTTCAAAATAGAATGTAAGACCCAATGTTGCTATTATGTTTTCCATATATTTTTTGGTTTGGATCAAAACCTCAAAGCTAGTTTGACTTTTATCTTTAATAAATTTCCCTTTCCATCTCTGTGTTTTCTTCGTTATTATTTTCCCTCTGTACTTCTGGAATAATTTTTAAATATTTGCACAGAAATAAAAACAAGTGGAACTGTTTCTAGGAGTCTCCCATGTAAAGCAAAGCTTGATATTGTTATAAATGTAGGATGAATAAGCAGTTTAACTTTGAAAGCACTTGGTGATGCTCACCATATCATAGAACATGTATTTGTTAAAACAATGCAGCATTTTTTGTGGCCTCTGGTTTTTACTGCTCTATATTCTGAATGTCCTTCACTGAGTTTCTGACCATTTTGGTACCTGAGCACATTTGAGTACCTGTTGCATTAGAGTATTATGGATTTGCTTCTTTGCCTATTAAATATATGACCTAGGTCAACCTAAAATTATGTCCAAAATGCAGGAATTACAGGTGATATTCTGTACCTTGAGTAATTCAGAAGGTCATCATAGCTTAATCTGGCTGTAAAATATAATAATTTGTCTAAATTTGTGCAAGTATTTTAAAGTACCACAAGGTACAAAGTATTCTAAAGAATACTTTAGAAGTATTCTACAGTGTGAAGAATACTACAAGTGTGAAGAGCCATCATTAGAGAGGAAATTAAGATAGCCTGGCTTACTTGGCCCAGCAAAGCTGAGGTGGAAAGGGGATATAAGTGTTCATAAATATATCATGAGTGTTAATACCAGGGAAGGAAAGAACTATTTAAGCTAAAGTGCTAGGCTGGCACAGGATTAGGTGTGTATCCATTGGTTGTGTGTTCAGACTGGGAACTGTAATATTCCGGCCACTAGAAAAGTGAGAGGCAGTCTTCTGTCACAGCTTCTGAAAGGGAGAGTGTGTTTAGTGGGGATCATGGTTGTTTATGAAAGGGATCAATAGTGTGGTTGTGTGCAAGAGCGAGAGACTGGATGACCCAGCAGAGTTCAATAAAAGAGCACAAACAGCTAAACTTTTGTTACAGGCCTTGAAGTGTCTGATTCAAACAAACCCCAGCAACACTGCAGTTCAACTTGTCCTTAGCTTACCCCACTACACGTATTTCCATGACTTTGTAGAGGGTGAGGTCTGGGTATTATGTGTAAGATTTTACCTTGTGTGAAGTAAAACTTGACATTCTCATGATGGCCAGCAGATTGCATGGTAGGAAAAGAAGTATGTTCTCCTGCTTGTCACTACTTTATTTAGACATGACTGGGTAGAATAAATCTCTTGAGTTATCTTCCATATGCAGTACTCTGTATCTTATGAATCCCTTGAGTGAAGTTTAATGAGAAAGCAAGGTCACAGAACAATAATGGGAAATTGCTGTGTTCAGCTATGAAGAGAAAAAGATTGATCCAGTCAATAGCCATTCAAGTTGGAGGAAACCTTTACATTGATTTCAATGAAACTGGATCAGAGCCTCAGTGAGTAAATTACTGTCTGGTCTCAGCACCGTGTCTGTCTGGTATCGTGATATAACACAATTATATCTGTGAGGACATTTTGCTCTGTGTTTGTGCTGTAAGGCATTAGGAATAAAAGAAAAAGTGATCCCAGTTGGAGCATTCGCCACACTGCAGAGGTCATTAATTTTTATCTGGAGCTGTGAAATGTAATTCAGAACTCTACAGAAAATGGACATTGGCGTTTGTGAGCTCTTCTTTAGGAACAGTCATTTTCCTTCTCAAAAGAAAGCAGATAATCACTTTTCTTCGATCAGTAAGGAGAGCTCTGTACTTCAGTGGTTTCAATCAAATGAGGAATTTTCTTCCTTGGTGATTTAAACTACAGACAAGTCCAAGCTGAAATGTTGGATCCTAAACCTAAGACTCTGGGGCAGACTTTTAGATTTCTACCTGGTTGACACTACCAGGGGAGAGGCTGTCTTAGCTTATTCTTATTAGTCTAGCAAAAAAAAGTTGAATCTGAAGTGAGGTCCACAGAGTGATATTGTTATAGTTGCCCAAAATTGCTGGTACCTTTTCAACTAGCTGTAGCACAGGCACAAATCACACTGCTGAAGGCCTACTAAGAACTCCATTTTTGAAATCAATTTTCAAGATGATAACCAGGATAACCAGGGCTGCAGCCGAGTCTGAGGGACTGAGCAGGGGTCAATGGCAGAACCAGTACTGACCCTGGATTGTCTGTGTTGCAGTATTTAATTCTAGACACCACCATTTAGGTCACTGAGCTGCATTTTAAATTTATAGCTTCCTCTAGACTCAACAGGCTCCCCTGTCTTCTGAGTGTGGAGAGAACAGCATTTTTAAGAAAAGCCTTGTTTCCTCTTGTTAACCCTGAATGTTTTTAGAGTATGGTATGTTGGAGGCTTCCAATAGAAATTCCTTTTTCACCTTCTGTATAATCAGAGAGCAGACCAAAGCCAAGCAAAAGAGAAGGACATGGAAAACTACATCAAATGAAATCGCATGGCAATTCTCAACAATTTTGGTATGACATCTTATTTTCCAGTTAGGCAGACAAGATTATCCTTGTTTCTTTTGCTATATAAATTGAACTATCAGGGATAGCTCTCATTAGAACGCTGTTTAGTGTGTTAGCATTTTGTTTCTGAGCCATCCACAGAGAATATTTGAATCTGACTATTGTGTTTGTCTGGGTGAAGAGACAATTCACACATTCTCTTTGGTAGCACTGCAAAGCCTCCACCTGGTATGCACACACTGCAGTGGTGGCTTAGCCTGCTGTCCCCCCCATGGAATATGCATGGATCCTGGATGTATTTGCATGCGCTTACATCAAGCCATTCTGGCAGTTTCTTATTTTGTACCATCACTGTGGGTTTTCCAGGCCACAGAGGGATGGCTCCATGATGAGGGAGAACTGACAGTCTTTATGCTTTGTAGCAGGTAGTTGGATGTATGTGTTTAACCATTGCTAAGTCAGAGACATAAAAATTTTCGGTGTTGTGTGAGAAAATACTTGAAGCAGTGAGGAGCATGGTTATGTACTGGTCACATCTGTACTGTCTCTCTTAATCCCTGAGAGCCATCTGCCATCCATTTGCTGTGGAGTGCTGGGATCTCTGTCCCATTTGGTGAGCCCCTATTGTAGGTGCAGCTTGTCAGTGCATCCTTCAGCTCACCAAGGGGCTGTGCTGGGAGAACAGGGCCAGCACAGTGTTGCACCCCAGCATGGGTGTGTGCTTCCCAAAGGTCTCCAGAGTTTTTTCCTGTTGTGTGAACCTGTGTGTCAGGCATATCCTCTGTGTTAATTGCTGGAGGAGAGGAAACAAGAAGTCTGTAAGTGCTAAAGTTAGAAGCACATTCTCTCAGATTGCTCAGAAATGTAGAGGACGTTCCCACAGTACTGCAGACTTCCCGTCTTCCACCCTCCTGAGACAGTTCAGAAAATACAGAGCTGTCTTCACCATTTTCACTCTGTTTTCTCCAGCTTTTAAATGTCAAATCTGTGTTCCCATATTCTCCTCAGGCTCCAGCTGTGTTGGGGTTACTGCCCTCTTAGGTCAGCTGCTCATTAGGTGGTGCAAATGCGCCCCACTGTTTTGGTGCAGATGAGCTGGGGTAGGGTATATACTGTTTCAACTCAAGTTAAGTGACCTTTCTGCTTCAGCTCTCAATTTGTTGTTGATGTATGACTTTGCTGATCCCACTGCAATGGGACCTCATGTTGAGTTCCTTGTTTGTTCTGACTCCCTGACTCCTTTCCTGGAAAGCAGTAGCTCTGCAAGCAGTTCTTTAGCTTTCCGGGATGGCCTGCATTCTTGTCTCTAGATGAATGATCCTCTCCCCAACATTTGACTAAATTAACTGTATTTTTTTTTAATAGAACCAGAGTACAAAGAAGTCTTGAACACATTGTACATGCCTGGACTGAGAGGACCAACTGAATACATCCCCTATTAAAGGCAACTCGTACTTTCTTTGCATTCCTTAGCTAAGTCCCTTTTTTTGGCTTTGGTCACAATCTGTTCCTCAAGAACTGAGAATATGACCTGATTCAAACAGTTAATACTTATGGACCCAAGTGTTACTATTCTAGCTCCATGTTCCAGGGTCCTCTTTGGCATATCTTAGCTCTGCAAATGTTCTCTTGTCACTCTTTGTCACATGTCACTTGTCACCCCTACCACCAGGGCTATTGGAGTCAGACAGCTCACATGCTGTGAGGAGAGCAGAGCTCAAATGCTGCAGTGCTCAAGAGTGCATCTTTGAGATGGGCTGAAGCAAAACTGTCAGGGAAAGAGACCTGGCGAGTGTGCAGATTTGAGAGGTGTCTGTCTCCCCTCTCCATATTGATGAGTTTAGCTCCACTGTGTCTGGCATTTTCAGCAGTGCCACAACACTGTTAGTAAAGCAGGAGCTTCTTTAGGAGCTGGACATGAATAGTTTTCCTTTCCCTAAACTGACATTGAGCATACCCAGCAGAGAGAACTCACCGGAGCCTCTCTGTTAATGCCACCAGAACTGGAACAGATAGGACATATGTGTGAGTCAATTCCTGACTTCCCCATACATGTCTTTATACTCTGCCATTTCAACAGTGTGGTGGAAGCAGATAGTATCCTTTTTTTTTCTGCTTTAGCATAAAACACACAGGGTACTGCAGACATCAAATCAGAAATGCATATCAGAATATTTTATGCACAAGAAAACTTGCTCTGTCTCCCTAGGTAGGAGGCATTTAAAATAAACTCAGCACATTCAGAAGCACTAATGCAACAGTTGAAGGAGTTGATTGTAGCAGCTTCCTGAAAGATAAGTGCATCTTAGTGTATTTGGTGCTGGCCTAGAACTGGGGAGCTAAGGTTCTGTTTCTGAACTGCTTTCAGTTTTTCCTGTGCAGTCTCCCTTTTTGTAAATAAAGACTTATCTGCTTCTGGAAAGCTTTAAAACCAGTTACGGAAAGTCATGGGAGAGCTATAATAATAAAGAAATGGCTTGGTGCTAGAAAACAATCTGGAATTTTAAATTTTTGTACTAATATCTAAGCAGGCTCCTGTTCTTTCTTGCCTGAGGGGTCTCTGTTAGGAGTGGGTCTTCAGCATATGGGATGCTTTTCAAACAGGCAAAGTAAGTTAGAGCGAGCCCTGAGCAGGGGGGCAAAGTGCTCTGTGCAGCTAGATAGACCCCATGCCATATCACAGTTAATGGGACACTGCTGCCATAAACAGTTTGTGGGATGGATGCCTAATTAAAGACAAGAGGCAATAAGTGAGCGTTGCAGTAGCAGGGAAATGGAGAGGTAACTGGAATAAGTGGGAGAGGCTGAGTAGTCCAGATTGCTCACAACTGGATTTCCAATTCTGGTTTCATTTAGGAAAAAAATCAGCTCTCTATGCATGCACTTCTGCTTCCATTTAAAACTAAAACTATTTTTTAAACCTATGTTTATCTTCAGAAACCTGTTTCTGCCTGTTTTCATTTAGTTTTTTAAATTACTAGTTTAACCCAGTAAGACTTACCATGGATTTTCTTAAGGGGAAGAAATGGATTCTGCAATTTCAAGCCAATAATGATCTGTGTGTGTATCACATGAAAGAAAGAAATGGAAGGAATTTTTTGACAAGGAACAGACGTCTCTGTAAACTAATCTTTTCTAAGCCAACTGTGGAGAGGTTTAGCTTTCTGATGTTTCCCATGGAAGCATACTTAACTCAGTGCTGCTGAGCAGTTTCAGGTCACTTGATGGGATGTAATTAGCATTCTGTAATGAACTGGTGAGCCCACTGATGGTCTTGCCAGGGAAATGTTTAGGACTCTGCAAAATGTCCTTTGTACATCACATGCAATAGTTGGATCCATTGAGACATTTCTCTTCAGCTCACAAGATGCATTTGATGCACGTATAGACGTGGTGTGTATATGGGGCATAGGAGAATGTGACTACATCAAAATTGGTGCTTCACTAACAATTTGGGTTTTGTGAGCTGCCAGCACTATTCCCATGGATGGCCTAGAGAGGAGAAGCTGCCAGTGCAGGATGGGAAAGAGAGAACCTGGTGTAAAAAAGAGCTGCATGTGTGTGTGTGTGGAGGGCATAAAGGCGGAGATAAGTGATATAAAACCCCACTGTGAGTACTCAGGAATTGCATGATTCCTGCCCATCATTAGAGGGAGAAGCTCCGTGGGAGAGCAGATGTCTTCTCCAGAACTAGTCACTGGAGTTTGGAAAGGATCTCAGGGAAATCCGCTTTATACTCAAAAGCACATGTTTTCTGAAATGCTTTCTGACTGTGCACGTTCAGCACTAGCAATAATTTAGGCCCCAATCCAATACCCACAGAACTAATGGGTGTCTTTCCGTTAACTTCTTTTTAATAGAGCAGGCCCATAAAGAGAAGACAAGCATATTTTTAAGAGCCTGCTAATCTGTGGAGCATGTGTTACTTTGAGTGAAATCCCCTAGCACACTGTGAATGGAACATTTCCAAAAAAAAAAAAAAAAGGAAAAAAAGGAACTAAAGGAAAAAGAGTAAATATCCATTTGTGGAAGCTAAGAAACCGTAACAGCTGAAAAAGGAAAGGTCAGCTGCATTCCAGGCTGAAAACTGACGATCTTCATGGCTATGAATGTGCTTTTTCCATGTGTGGGAATTGTGAAGATGCCTCAATATTAATTTTATAGGGGGGGAATTAACAAGAAATCCACCCAAACAAAGCCCAAACCTCCTCACTTTACCTCAAAATAAATTACCTGAATGTAAGAAGCAACGGAGCTGACTTCTTTACAGATAAATGGAAAAAAGTTTTACCTGCTGTTTGATAATGAGCACAGCTTTATTTTGGCAATAATGTATTCTAAATGTCAAAAAGTAATCTGATAGTGGTGTTACTACATTGCATGTTTTTGTAACTTTATTTAATATAGTTTCTATAACTCTATGGCGTATTTATTTTTATTTTTAAAGCAGAACAGCCTATGAGTGTCTAGCCTGATTTTCTGTAAAACTTCAGAACATGGAATTTCATGTGCTAATTCTGGCATTTAATCCACTAATATATGACTGTGTTAGAACATACCTACACTAGGGAGAAATTCAAACTTAGACACCTAAGAAATTGACAGTCTATGGCATCCTGTGTTGAAGGAGTAGGTAAAGAGTAAAACGTCTGCTTTTTCCAGTTTGTTTGTCTAATTTCACCTCCTAGTGCTTTGATCTGCCAGATTAAAGAACTGCCTACGAGCAGATACTGTGCAGGTACTTACAGACTGTGATCAAATCTTCTCTTAACCTGCTCTTTGATAAGCTAACACGATTGAATTCTCTAAATCTCCCACAGAAAGACATATTTTCCAGGCCATGAGTCATTCTTGGCCATTTGTTTGATACTGTTGCACCAGTGTAAAACTGGAGGTGTCCAGTGGAGACTCAAGCTTTGTGCTTTATTTATTTTGCTCTTGTTCTTTGATAAATATTAGGCTTTAAATACCTTCCAAAATGTGACCCTCTCTCTATTTCTGCCAAAGAAAAACTGACAGTAGTCTAGAAGCTTCTCCCCTTGTGTAAATTCACTAATTTAAGTATTTGCATACTGATAAATGTTTCAGAGAGGCAGTTACGATGAAGTAGTGTTCACTGAACCTCTGTGGTGCTTGAAAAGCTCTGAAAGAACCAGAAAATGTTATGGTTGGACCAGTGTGGTAGGAATGCCAATATGATGTTTTTATCAGCTAGGTAAGTGAATAATCTGTCGTGATCATCCTGTTGCTGATGAAATCAGTAGGGAGTCCTCCTCAGACTGGAAGGAAGAGAGTATCCAACCACTGTCATCTCCTTGGAGGCTGTACCTCCTCAATCCAGCCAGCTCCATTCTGTGCAACTGCACTTCTTGGGAAATCCAAGCATTAAAGTCATACTGTGCTATAAGTAAGTATTGACTTTTGGCTGAGATCTGGCTGCAGATTTTGCTGGCCCAGAGAGAAGGTCCCTTGATGTTTGTTCAGTGTTCCAGTAAAGAAGGGAAGTTGCCTCTTGGTTGCAGTAGCACAGGATCAAAACTGACAGCCACTAAAACCACCAGAGTTTAGAAGTTCTCCTCTGTGTCATTCACTAGATATAGCACTACTCTAAAGCCCCATTTCTCCTGGTGTCTGCCTCTGAGAGCAGGTGGCTGCAGATGCTCTGGCAGAACCTATGCAGCATGCAATGCATCAGTGTATAGGGAATTCGTCTGTAGAAAGCTCTCCCTGCATCCAGGGGTGATATCTTCTTTAGTGCTCCTACCTTAACCCCTTTTTAAATTATATCGTTGGAGCTCATCTTCACAAGAAGATAAATCCACATTTCCTAGCTCATGCCAGTATTGGATTTAGGACTAGAGGTTTGTCCAACCCACCTGTAGAGACGGTGGTTAAAGTTTTAAGTCCTTTTTTGTCTAAACTCTGTGCCATTTGGTGTATGGCTTGGAAGTTTATGTCTTCTGGATGAGGAAATGGATTGACAGATTAAGGGATTAAGGTTTAGCCAAAGAAACGTAGTATGTGTGCTCACATATATAGATAAAGGTGGAAAGTAGGTTCTGGAAGGAAACTCAGATCCCTTATCTGACTCCAATTAAAGGCAAAGTACAGTATACAAAATTATGCTTTTTATTTCCTGGTTGTACAAAGGAATAGTTCACCTGATGTCAGGGAAGTTATACTGGGTTGATAACCAAGTAAATGCCTCCTTCTCCTTCAGACAGGTTCCACAGAGGCTGTACTTGAAAAACTTCTTGGGACTACAGGAACTCAGTGAGAGCTGAATGCATTCAGGGTGTTAAAATGTACATTACAAAATCATAAGGAGTTTGGTCAAGGCTTTAAGATAAAGTATAATCATCTGTGCTCAAAGAAGTTTAAATTCTTCCCCTGTAGGCAGGAAGCTGCGATGCATAACACGTACACGAACATTGTCAATATCCAGCTACTACAGTTACTACAACTGTAGTTGAAGTTGCATTGATCCTGAATGAAGAATTTCTGTTTATGGCTGGCAGAGGCAGCTTGCCTGCAGGATCCACTAGGGTTGGCACATTAAGCACTCTTCAGCCTAAATGCATGAACTTCTGCCTCTTTTGCTCTGCTTCGGTCTGCTTATATTTCAGATAAACCACCAGCAGTTTGATGTTTATAGTGGAATGCAATCTGAAAATCAATGTTCCCTTGTCTGCTTTTGCTATTGTGCTCCATTGCTCTTTGTGGTCTTATGTTATTAAAATTGCATCAGGTGTGTAGCTGTATTGTTTGATTTGGTAGTTGAAACACAGATAACACTTGGATTATTGGGTCAGACGTATTTATTATCCATTCAGAGAGGCTGGATATCTGATGTGAATTTCTGGAAGTGTCTGAGTCAATTTTGCAAGATGAGGACAGCTTCTGCATCACTGGCTGCTGTGTGCAGACAGTCCTCTGGCTGCCACTTACCTTTCCTTTATCGTCTGCTCCGCTGGAGCGTAATGAGCGTGTATATTGGAAATTGCTCATTGTCTGGGTGGTGAGAGGCAAAAACCTGTAGATGGAATCCAGCACCCACTGATTCCCTGGCAGAGGAAGAAGGGCATGGATGTTTCTTGAACCTTTGTACATGCTGTGTAGGGCTGGCACTTGGCTTTGAGCTCAGACATTTCTGTCTGCACTTACCGAGGGTCAAGGAAGTGGCATGTGTTGATATAGGAGAATAGCTCCGGTGAGCAGGACAGTCATGAGCACTGAGCAACTGGGTGTATTAAAATGATGTCCTATGACATCTGTCTTACGGTTACCTGTTGCCGTGTCCGCGCTGTGCCACTCAGTGTCTGTGCCTGCCTCCTTGCTGGGTGTGTGCCTCGGGGCGGGCGGGGCAGCACGTCTCTCTCTGTCAGGCAGGAGCTCCGGCTGTGGTGGCAGCAGCAGATGGTTTGCCACGGAACGCAGCTCCTGTCGGCCAGAGCAGCATTTCTCGGAAATGCCCAGGTGAGCCCAGGAGGTGCTTGTTTAGCAATCCAGAGCCAGGTGATGACACCAGGGTGATGCCTTTTTGGGTTAATTAGTCTTTCTTGGAAGCAGGTTGCATTAGCTTGGCAGTGTGGTTACGTTGCTCCCAAGTGCCAAACAGAATGTGATTATGTTTCTCTCAGGGCTCAGCGTAGCTTGTCGAGAGCTGTCTTGGGTGTCTGCCCAGCAGTGCACTCCCAGACACCTACTCTTGGGGATGCAGGCAAGTTTAAACTGACTCCTCTTTGCATGGTGAAGAGAAGGGAATCATCCAAACCAGCTTCACAGTGTGTGGCTGGACTTGTGCAAAAGAGTCACAGCCAGGATGAACAATGAAGCTGAGTAATAGAGAAGTACATGTGTGCGTGGTGGGCCAGTTTATAGAAGCCAACATGAAAAATCGTAACCCCTTCCCTCTCTTTAGTCCTCAGTTCACAGGCAGAACCCTGCAGGTTTGGTTCAGAGGGACTTCAAATGATTGAATCCCTTACAAACTCACAGTCAACTACTTTTCCCTCCCCAAGAACCAGCTCCCTGCTCAGCCTTTTCTTGTAGGAAGTGCAGGGTTGTCCTGCACCTCAGCTTCTTCACTCAGGTGCTGCAAGCTGGAGAGGGGAGGTACAGTGCCTTCCAAGTGAGGAGATGTACTCAGCCAGCAGATTCTGAACTTCCCTATCAGGAGCTGACACTTAAAGACATAAAACATGGAACCCAGGTTCATCTGAAGTCTTAAAAGTATTTTACAAAGCTACATGCATATTACTCACTAAAACAGATTGCACCTGGCCAGCCCTTGCAGCTGTACATCAAAGGGACATACACACTGAGGAGAAAGGGAGCTGGGGAGAAATTTCTCATTAGATTGTTATCTAGGAGATGATGCTTGGCTCAGCAAGCCTGTTGCTTCCAAGGTTACAGTTGAGAGTTTATTTTTTTGTTGCCATTGTAAATAGCTTTGGCTTCTGAGGCTGACTTGTCAGATCTTCTCCCTAGGATCAGGTATGGTCTTTGTCATACACTTATTTGGCTCTTCTCTGGCAAGGTCCAGTTTGCAGGACAGCTCTTTTTGTCCCCATCAGTTCATCAGGAGGGACCCACCTTCTTACGGGTCTTGTTTGTAGAGAGCTGTCAAAATCAGCTGGGCTCAATCCATGCTTCACTATCTGGTCTGCCTGGGACTTTGAGGTCTCTTACATGCTTCCTTCAAGATTTTGTTTCCTTCTTAGTCAGCCCCACCCTTGGGCCTGCGTACAAATTTGTAATGGTTCTTTCCTCCTCTGGTAGTTAAATTCAGTTCTCCTCAAAACCAGTCTGGTAAAAACAACAAGCTCTTGGTATCTTGTGGTGTTAGCACTTTCCTCTCAGCAGCTGCAGCGCTGGCTGCCCATGGGAGCTCTCTGTGTTGGAGGAGAAGCTCAAGCTGCCATATCCTTGTTTGCAGGCACCAGTGGTACTAAAAAAAGGAGGCTCACACATGTCTGGGGGGAGCTCTGCTGTTGCTCTTCCTCAGGAGAAGGAATAACTGGCGGTATCAGCCCAGGGTCTATTAGTGTGCCATACACCACAGAGGATATTTCTGTAAGCAGCAGTGCCTGAATTCATTTTGATCTACCTTGGTTCTGGATTAAGCTTTTGCAGAGTCCCAGTTTTCTTTCTCTGAATCCAAATTTCCAAAGCAAAGGGAACACCTGGAGCACAAGATACTGCAGATGTCAGAGATTCAGGCTATAAAATTATAGGATAACTTATTTTTCTCAATATGTGGTTCAGCAGCAGCTCGGCATCCAGGTATTTAATTTCAAACTATTAACACATAACGTGGATTTGCAGCTCTATTTTCAGTGCAAATATTTTATAAAATATTGAAATTTAACACAGCTCTATATTCCTTGTTACAGGATAGTTAAACCTATAACGGCAATTCCTTTCTTTATCAAATCCTGTAGAATCCTATTAGCTGTTGAGCTATAAAATCCAATTGGCCTTTTTCCCGTAAGATCAGCTGAGAAGATGTGATATAAATTCAAAATATTAGCGCAGACTTTAGCCTAGGGCAAACACTGTTCTCTGCAAGGATATAGGGCCTTCACTGTACTTACAGTAATATTTGTGACATACCCTTTACCCTCAGTTTGAGACTTTGCTTTCCCAATCAACAAACCTGTCAGCTTGAGACTTATTTGATGAAGCAGTTGAAGCATCCTGCTGTGAAAGTAAGCACAACATTCAAGGGTCATTTGAAATCCAGCTGACCAAGTCCTTTCTTTAAGACCACTTGAAGAGGGAGGGAAAATTGGAAAAAAACTCTCTGAAATTTTACACCAAAGGAGCAATTTGAATGAGAATGTTACGTAGCTGCCTGAAGTGGTGGAAAGAGATGACCACACTAGGTTAATTGCGTCTGCAAAGTGTTTCCAGATTTAAAGAAAGAAGAAAAATGTTAAATCCTACAATTTTTCTTGTCTGCCAACTCCATTAGTAAGCTTCTTAAACTAACATATAGCTCTGTGAACTCTTTCAGGCCGTAATCATGTTACAGGTGTGGTCAGGGTGACCCACAAGACACTTGTGTTTCCCGTGGGAGAGGGGAGAACCTGCTCTGGCAGAGCTGGAACTAGTAAACATGGCTGGGGCTGGGTCCAAACCAGCAGAGCACTCAGAGAGCTCTGTGGCTGCAGCCCCCACGGCCCTCGGGACCAAAAGGATCTGCTTACACATAGGATTTGCTTGTAAAGGACCTTTGTGGAGACTGAGCATGTAAGCTCAGCCTAGTGAGAGATGGGGAACCAGTGCAGATCAGACAGGGCTTTTCAGCTTTGTCTCAGAGCTGGCCATGCAGGATCCATGCTGATTGACCATAGTGAGGTGTCTTTATGATTTTCATTATCTTTTTTGTGTGTGTGTGGTTCTGTTGTTGTTGTTGTGTTTGGTTTTGTTTGGTTTTTTGTTTGTTTTGTTTTTTTTTTCTGTTACCTGGGATATTCCAACTTCTTTTTGCTTTGGATAGCAGCATGTAGAGGGTATGTGTGATCCATTTTTTCACTTAACTAGAACATAGGAATCTAACACACACCTTATAATTGGCATTCATTATACCAATAAAAACAGCAATTAACCTGCTACCCTTGTCTGAGGCTGACAAAACAAGGAATTAAAGTTGTTCCCCAGCAAAATGGGATCTTTTACTTTCTGTCAGAAATAGGAAAGTTTTAAAGGCATTTCACTTGAGATCACAAGAAAAACTAGTCATCGAGGGGCTTGCACCAAGTAGCTTGAAAACACATTGATGGCTTTATTGCTTAAAATCTTGTCTTTTCATTACATTATGGTGTAGACTAAATATGTAAAAACAAGCTTGCATTGCCAAGCTTCTTGCTTACTGAGTTCAGTTGCATAAACAGGCACCTCCCTACTTCATGCTGCAGGTGAGGTGTGGCTTGTACACACCCAGTAGGAAGCAGCTTTAGGGTCAGAGGTGGTTCTTGTGTGAGATTGTTACTTCTTTGGCAGGATATGAGTCAGCAACAGGTCTTGTCTAAAAAACATGACTGGAGGGGGTGAGTTGGGCCATTTTCAGTTACCAGGAGGACAGAAAACCCCACGTGTCAGCAGCGTGCAGTCACAGCCTTGGGCACTTTGTGCTCTTGCCAGATCTTGTATAGGAAATGATATTTGAACAGGTCTGGTCCTAAAGAAAGACTCTTGGTGTTGGCAGATGATGACATGGATGGGAGAGTTGTTCCTGATGAACTGGTCAGGCATGGTGTCACTAGTCCCCTAGAAAATGATATTTGAAATCATTAAGTATCACTTAGCATTTTTCAAAAGGGAAGAGGTCCTTGTTCCATTTTGCATGGTTATTTCTTGACAGATTGACTAGAATAAGAATTCATGTAGGATTTTCTTCTCTGTACCGTTTAACAGCAAGTGTGCATTAAGCAGTGGCCACAGTGATCTCTAGCTCCAGTTCTCCTCAAATTCATTCTGTTTTTCATACATGAAGCCTGAATAAACTCAGTGTAGAACTGTGGCCATAGTGTATAAGACACCATTATATCCTCCCAAGGAAAGTAATGTAGAAATTCAAGATCAGTATTTTAAAACACCCTCCAGGTCTGGACTCCTGCCTTAAACTCTATCTGAAAATAAGCAGAAGTGCCAGACACTGCCTGTTTTGCCCTGCCGCTGGCCCCCTGCCTTCAGAGCAAATTAGGAACAAATGTGGAACTCACAGGCTTGCTTAAGCACTCCAGTGAGTTTAAAAGCAAACATGATGATAAAAAATCAACAACCTTTTCATCGAGTTTTAACTCTCTCTGTCTCATAAGTAATGATGGAGATGTGTTATGTAAAATAGAATATATATTCATTTCTTCATGATGTCTCTTTAGTAAAGGGGTAATGGGGTAATTGAGGGGAGCTATTCATACGTTGTTGGAGGAGATGAACGAACTTTTTTCCTCACTGATATCTCCTCCTGTGAGAGAAAACACATTCCTTCTCTGATGATGTTGTGACTTTTGTCATGCTCTGCTTCTGAGAGTGTTTGTTAATTGGCACCTCTCAGATGAGCCTGTCTGTCAAAATCACATGTAGCACCTGATGCACAGTGTAACAAAATACTCTCAGTATTTGAAAGGAATCCAGATTTAATATCATATTCTATAAATAAAGACTCCTTGTTGATATGAGATTGATGTGATATGCCTTTAATCATAAAAATGAAAACTAGTCTGTGCATTTTCTTTCTAATGTTGAAGCTTTCAGATCCCAGATCAAGACAGAACTTGGGCCCATGAATAAGTGCCACTGAAATCAATGATGCCTAGACATACGCTTAATTTTAAGTAAATGGTTCTTAAATGCTTGGAAGTGAGGCCCCACATTGCTTAAAATCCATCAGATTTCCTTTTCAGACTTTATTGGTGCCCTCATTTCTGTGGGTTTGGAAATGTCCTTAAGAGTGGGGATAGACTATGTAGTTTCCACAATACTGCTTTGGCCACAGTCCTGCAGCCAGATCCAAAAGAATGCAAATTATTTTCATAGGAACAGAGGTTTCTTGTATGCTGTGCAAATCTATAGTCCCCCTTCTTCACTTGCAGCAAGCTAAACTTACATCCAAGAATAAATGATCATGCAACCAGGTTCATGGAAAAAATTATTGGTATTGGAGAAAGGGATCTCTATTAGCATGTTACATTTCCCAAGTGAATTATGTTGTCTGTTCTCACGTGCTGTGTTCCACATTAGCATCTTTGAAGGTTGCAGGGTATGCTTGAGCCTCTTCTTTAGTGATGATGACTGACATAATTGAACACAGAGAATCTCAACTAAAGCCTACTGGGGTCAGTGGAAACGTCCTTACTCACTGGTTTTGATGATACCCTTGTTTTCTGTTCAGACCAAACACTTCCTGAAGTAGGAACAGATTTTATGAGAAAGTGTCCAGCACTTCATGCTGAATGTAGGTGTGAGTTTGGAATCCTTTCCCTGGGAGGTGGAGATCTGTGGATATTGCAAAGAGAAGTGTTCTACATTCTTACTTGTGTACACAATGTGAGAAGGCTGGAGAAGCATGTGGCTGAGCATAAAAATGAAGGATAAAGTGCTTTCCTTGCGCTGATGAGAGCAAACACGTAGACAGAGAAATGCACACAGACAGAATGAGCCCTTTCATGCAGGGAGTGATGATTTACGGATGTGCTGACTGCATACCAAGTGCAGCTGTGACAGGAGCAGGGCTCTGCCCCGCGGGAGGCTGGGGCAGACACCCAAACACCTCGAGTCCTGTTTTCTTCCTTACACCAGTATTGTTCCCCTGACTGCACTGTTCCTAACACCTATACCAGTATGAGTGTTAGGATTTAAGCCCCTTCTCATCTTCTCTTGCCTCTATTTCCAAAGTGGTGTAAAAGGCCATCAGTTGATACCAGCAGTTTGCATAGGGAGTGCTGGGCTGTCAGCATAATGTGCTTTGTTCTGGTGTGGATAACTTTGGTGGCCGAGAGATGGACCTATTTCTTTAGTACTGATGATCACTTATGTGGCTACAGACACCACTGGGTCCCATTCTGCTGGTTATTGCAGCAACTCTGAGGAAGAGGCAATCCCTTTGCCAGATCAAGGGCCTGAATCTGATTTCACGTCCTCCGTGACAGGTTAAATGGGTTGAAGTCAATGGAGCCATGCAGGGTGAGAAGAGAATGGAGCATCAAGAGTGATGGATCTACCTACTTAAGGAGTTTTTATGGCTCCCAGAGCTGTGATGTTTGAATGCCTCACAAACTTAAAGGCCACTCCTGTGAGAGATGGAAGCACTGTCGTCTCTGCCTAACAGCTGGGGAGCCGAGACAGAAAGATGAAATACCTTAGCCAAGGTCACTGTGGAAATCTGTGACAGAGCAAGGTCTGCCAAACTAAACCTTGCCAGGTTTCAAGCTGGTAAGTGGACGACTGGGCCAGCTTTCCTCGTAGCATGGGGCAAATGGGCTGTTCCTGCCTTCTGTCCCACTCTGCCCCTTCTTCTCTTTCTTAGGTTGTGATGGTGGGAGCTGCCTACCTGCAGGCCACTGAAAAGGATCAGGCAGAGCCTAGCCTCTCCCCAGCATGAGGTTGGCTGAGGTCCCCTGAGGTGCAAGCAGAGGATGGATTCCTGTTTCCCAGGAGTGTGGGTTTTGTGGGGTCAGCACACCAGCAGCCTGTTCATTACCAGGGTCTGAACTGTAGCACCTTCCCCTCTCACATTTCTGTTATTTAGGGTGACTAATCATAATAACAAATTCATTAAGGTTAACTGGATAAAGTCATCTAAGTCATATTTACTGCTAAACTAACTGCCCAGGGAGGTGAATTAATGATCTTTACAGAAACCTTTTATGGTTATTTGGCCACAAGGTGTGATCTGGTTTGATCTTTTATGCAACATAAATCAGTTTAATGGTTAAATCTGTGCAGCTAGCTGTTGAATTTAAATGAGGGCTTTTTAAATGAAGTATGATGCTTTTTCACACAGAGAGGGACATTGAGCAGGTGTATATTGCAATTAAATGGGAAAACTTACAATTAGATAATGTTAAGTTTGTGACACTGGCTGACAGAAGCCTGGAGATTCATGGTGAAGGTTCATGATCAATCATTAATCCTTGCCACTGCGGAAGAAGTAAAATTGCAGATGGTTTCAGCTGAGGTCAAAGCAGTGTGGGAGAGTGATGCGGGTTGTGTAGTGGATGTCTGATATCAGCCATTCATTTCAATAGCCTTGGGTTCAAATACTCTGTTGAGTTACAGATGGAAATTATTTGATCTTGTGAGACAGCTCTCAGCCTTCTAGTATTTATACTGTTTTGGTTAACACCCAGGAAGGTCTGGCAGAAGCCAGGGATCTGTTATAGTAGGCAGCTACAAACATGTCCTGGGAGATGGCTTCAGATGGTTGCAGATTTTTCAGGATGGGAAAAAGCTAAAAAGGCACTGGTTGCTCTCCCAGCCTTCTTGCACTTTTAACACTGCTTCTAAATTGCCTGAAGTAGTCACAGCCTGTCCTCCCTCATTAGACAGCAGCAATATCTCTCCCAAGGGCTTGCTGTTTAAATAGTGAATGCACTTTAGGAGGCAGAGGCTGACAGACCTGTGCCAATGCACCAAAGGTCAACAACCCAGATCTGAAAATGAAACCAGAGCTTCTACACAGCACTGCCTGCTGGGTCTCCCATGAGTCCTGTCTTCACCCAAGGATGGAAAAAGGGATCACCTATTAGACAGGACAGCTTAGCCAGGAGCTGCTTCCCAGGGGATTTGCTGGACTTGAGAGCAGCCTGTTAGACACACCTGTTTGCTCAGGTGTTTCCTAAAGAAAGGGAGGAGTGTTTGAGACGTTGACTGAGCACTGGGGAAAAGCTGTTTGTATTTGGGAAGGCATGGATAGGAGTGAATGGTTCCTGTTTGATTGACTTCTGTTCTGAGTGCTCCTATGTTAATGTTCTATTGGAAATATTAAAGAATAGGCAAAGAGCTGACATGAGTGGAGGTAGGTGAAAGGATTCATGAACACTCAGAGAGGGATTGGTCTAGGCAGAATAAGACACTTCTGTCCCATCCACGTCAAAGTGGTTAATGGGGCATGGTCCTCCTAGTCTCATCTCCTTGTTGAGCAGATGGTTCCTTGGTTTTTCCTGTAGAGCTCAGTCTCATTAAGTGATTTGGCCAGGTCTTCCTGCATGTTTGCTCTCCCTGGTGTGACCAGGACAGGCAGCACTGTGACGTGCTCACAATATTGAGCTGGCACTTGGGTCATCCAGTTATAGCCTTAACTCCTGTGTGCTCCCCATCCATCTCCCATCATGGAAAACAGATCTAGAAATGCAGAGTTCTGGGTAAATAATGCTTTTAAGTATGAGGATGAAAATAGCTGTGTAAGAGTTTAGCCTACTTCTCATAGCTGTGCCTTAAGTTTACTGCTTGAAGTAATGCAGTCTCTGTAGAAGATCCAGCTGTGTGCAGGGTCAGAGCACATCGCAGGCACTTCTTGGGTTACAGTTTTCCAGAACTGCCAGCCAGTTTGTTTTGTTCCTCTCCAGTGGTTCACCTGTGCTGAAGTTCTCTCCCAGCAAAGTCAGGAATAATGTTTTAACACTTACAGTAATCATTTACATCTTCAAAATGCATTGCAAACACAATTGAAGAGTTGTTGTCAACCAATAAATCAGTTTTGCCTTTTTGATTAACTTCCTATCTTAAAAACCCTACCTGAGTGCTGTAATAAGTGCTCCTCATAGAATAAGGAAAGGAAAATTCCATGGATTTCTTTTTCTCTTCTTTTTCCGGTCAAAGTTGTGACTGATGAAATCTTAATTCCCTTTTTTCTTTATTAACTTGCTTGAATCACAAAACAACAAGTAAATTAGCTACTTTCCCTCCAGCCTGCTTTTGCTGTGAATTTGCAGTACTGAATATTGGGGCTGTTTGGATTCTAATGCTTTTACCTTTAGTTCATTACCTTTTTGTGCAGAACAAAATAGAAAGAACATCACAAAAATATATGGTTTTTTTAGCCTTAAAAACAGAATGGGGGGGTTCGGGATAGTGCCTGAAATGACTTCAGACATTATCTTTTTGTATTGCATTAAAATGCAAGTTGGTGCATTAGATCTCCCACCACTTTGGTGAAGTAAGTAAATATTATGATCCTATTTAACATATGCATCAAGCCACATAAAAAACCAAATAGAGACTTGGCGTACTTGGAAGTAAATCATTAAAACTGCAGCTCATTAAACCAAGACTGAATTCAGTCCAAAGAGAGAGTGCTAGGACTGGGATTAGACTTGGTCATCGACCCATCTCCTGTCCACCAAACTGTGATGTAATGACATAGTGACATATGAAAAACTGTACTGATGACTCTGATAGCATTTCAGATGTTCACTGTCATGATTGTTTCCCTGGTTTTGTATCAAAGCTTGTCGTTTCTGCTGTGCTTGGGCTTGTTTAAAGGGTGATAACCAGCCTTAGATCTGGCAGGCTTACACTTGGTGGGGGAGCTCTTGCCTGGAGCCCTGGTATTGTATGAAGTGGGGATCTCAAAACAAAGTTTGAAAACTTGATTGGCTTCAAGTTCAGTCTATATCATGGAGAGTATAGAATTTCCACCAAAGTGCATAAGGAGGCTTGAATGCACACAGAAAATTTTTAAAGCATGAAGCAGGGCTGTTGTGGCAGGCTTGGAAAGTGGTTTTGTTTGGAAACAACCTATTTTCTGTAGAAAGGCAGTCTGAGGCTGGGCAGGGAATGCTGGGTGCCAGTTGCTTTGTTTCTTTACCACTTCACAGAGAAATTTGCTTATTTATTTTTATTAAACACAACTTTCAGGATTCTGAGAATGAACATTATGATCGCCCTGTGCCAAGCCTGCACTGGTCTATCACCAGTCACCTTTATCTATATTTCAGGATGGAAATCAAATCAGAAATCATAGAAACTGTTTCATTTCCAGACTATTAAAGTTGGCTTGTTCATGTCATTTTGATGTGAGGTTTATATTTGAGAAACATCCAGATATGGCAGCTTAATTCTGTCAGCAGAGAGAGTGAATAGTGGTCATCTGAAATATCTGGCCCTGACAAAAATTACTCAGGGATGCATAGGTCAGTCTCTGCTCTGATTATATGACTTGATTTTCTTAATTTGATGTTTCAAGACTGATTTTAAAAATATGGCTGGCCCATTCTGCTGAAGGAGAGATGTAGTCACAAGTCACCATAGCCTCACAATTTAGGAAGGTCAAATTAATCTTCTTCTTTCTGTCCCACTGCTCAAGGAGGAAACAGAGAGGAAAAAGATTGTGTGGGCGCTCTCAAAACACTTGCAGAGTCTCAGCAGTTGTTGTCCAGTTAGAAGTAAAAAATAGTGTTGGAACCTGACTGTGGAACTCAAAGAAAGAGTCAGTTAATACGCATTCAGCACTGCTCCCCATTAAAACTTCTATAAAACACAAAGCAGATGTTCTGAGGGGATGCAGGCACTGGTGAGAAGCAAAGCAAGTGAAGGTAAATCAGCTCTGGTTGCTCAAACGTCCGCATCTCCATTACTCTGCCAGATATGCTACAGAAAGGGAATGGGGAAGTGATCCAAACTCTTCAAGAGCTGGAAGCAGCTTGCAGCTGGAGGAAAGGAGGTCTCTGGCTGTAGCACATCATTAATTGTCAAAACAGTTTACTCACTTGACACTGCTGCTCCAAGTGCTCTGTTTTCAGTCCCACCTGTCTGTGCTGTAACTCTCATCTTCTGCTTGTGCTGCAGGAAGGGAACAAAGCAGTACTGCCACTTTCCCTGCTTTGCCCTTAAAAGCTGAAGACACTCCATTAGAGGCAGAGAGGAAAGGCCTGTGGTAAGGGCACTAGCACAGGACTTGAAGGATTCTGGTTTAATTCTTGCCTTTGCCACAGACTGCTTGTGTAACCCTCAGCAAGATGGTTAATCTCCATGTCCTTTGAGTACTGCAGTTGTAGGGATAATCCTTCCCCAGCCTTTTCTTTCTTGTCTTGCATATGAGCTGCTTGGGGCAATCTCCCTTTCTTTTGTGTTATGCAGTAATGGGACAGTAGGCCTCCATGGGCTGTAGGAAAAATAGAACAAAAACCCAGGCCTTGGACAGATGGAATCAGAGGGTGGAGAGCTGGTGCTTGCCAGATTTGGGAGAACTGCGCCTCATGGGTGCCTGCAGAAATGCCTCTCTGGGGAGAGCTCTCACAGTTGTGCTGAATGTCTCTGTGTTGAGTGTGCTGGACACACGGACTCTGTGACACTGAAGTGCCACGTCAGCCACAAGGGATAGCAAGATGCTCTGCTGATAGGAGAAACTATGTGTATGCTGGGCAAATTCCTGTGGGTCCAGATTCCAAAGCTGTTTCTAAGCAATAAAATTCTACTTGCAGTTTTTGTTTCATTTCCCAGGCCTAGGACTTGCTTTACTTACCTGAGGCTCACAGCACATCTGTTAAGGTTCAGAGGAACCTAGAGGCTAAAATGGGATTTGTAACTCTGTAGGACAGACACCGTTTGAAGGTCAGCCTCATGCTGGAAACGACACCAAGAGACAGAGTTCTTACAGTGACACTTCCAAGTGACTTCCAAGCTGGAACCTGAAACAGTTTGCCACAAATCCCTGTGGCTGCATTTTAAATGGCCTGGTGGTGCTAGGTCACTTGTCAGTAACTCACTGCTGAACACTCCTGAAACAGAAGAGAGCTCTGTGGGGCAGCTGCTCCCCAAGATAAAGCAGAGCACAGAGGGTAGGAGAAAACAAATAACAACAGAAAGAGATGGCCACTGGCCAGGTTTGATGATACAACTTTTAGGAAACTCTGAGTGTATAGAGAAGATTTTTGTTTTCCCTGACATGCTAATGGTTCTTGTGGCTCCAAAGTATTTGAGTGGAGAGGCAGCATGAGAACCTCTATTCAGTTCTGCAGGAATAAATGGCAAGCTTGTATTTCTGTGGGACAGCCCCAGCCCTCCTTTGCAGGGGAATCTGAGTAACAAACCAGAAGTGACCCAAGCATGTGTTGTGAGCCTGCAGACCCAGCCCTGCTGAAAAGCTCTTGAGCGCGTTTTGAGTAACCTCAGAAGGGTTTGTTTGATTCGGATCTGGCATTACTTCTGTCACAGCCTCGATTGGCAATGTCCCTGCAGTGACTGGGGTCTGAGCAGCGTGATTTACAAGGGAAGTTGCTATGTTAAACAAAAGTTACATAAGGAATAATTTACCCCCAGCTGTGCACAATAATGCTGCTGTAATGCTGTCAAGACACTGTACTGACTTCAGAAACCACCTGTGTGAAGTTTGAGTATCTTGTTCTCCCCAGGCCTCACGGAGGGCCTTGGAGCCGCAGCTGTGCTCCTTCACTGCCCGTCCTCCCCTCTCATGCAGCCACAGCACGGGAGGCACGGGCACGCAGCCCTTGCAGCCCTGCGCCTCCCAGCACAAGCCATCCCCCACGCAGGGTGGTGCGGTTTGGTTGGGGGAATTACCCCCTTCTCTCCACACTTCTGGCTGGCTGGGTGCAAGTCAGCTCCAGCCTGGAGGCTGCAACTGGAGCCTTGGCATGACACAGAGCTAAGTGCCTCCTCGGGACTTATTAACAAACTCCCCTTTGATGCTCTCTGAAATACAGATTCTGTGGCTGCTGGTCTGCATCCAGAGAGTCCAGGGTGTGGGTAGACGTGGTAAGAGTGCGCACACCTGACCTGCAGGCGTGATCAGCAGCGTGCCAGAACAAAGGCCTTGTGGGCCTGAAGGGCAGCTCTGCTGCCAGGCTTGCCGAGTCCTGACATCTGGCTGCGAGTCCCGAAAATGGCTGGGAGCGTGAGCTGGGAGCGTGAGCCCCGTGCGGGAGTTGCTGAGCCTGGAGCAGTTTACAGCAGGCCCTTGTGCTGTTCCCTTCCTTGGGCCCCTTGGACTGTTTGTGTACTCATGACCCCCAGACCCTCTCCAGTGGGACTGCAAGCTACAGCGTTTCAAGTGAGAGAAGGATGACAGGGGGGATAAAGAGAAGCGAGGGAAAGGCACCTAATACGATTTCAGAGAGCCCTCTGGCAGTCTGTCCGTGGGAGGCTGCCATGTATAATAAGGAAACGATTTGTCTGGGAATGATTCAGCATGTAAAATTCTCCCTCTCTGACCTCTTTCTAAGTCCCCAGCATGGGATTGCGGGAGGTTTCCAACAGAGGAGAGCCGATAAGGCGCAATAGTTTTCATATGCTTGGAAGAGAGGTCCAAGTGTCCATGCTGAGGCAGCATTCTCACTGCCATGTGGGGCTGTGTGGAACCCACATTTCACCTTTAGTCCATGGAAGGAGGTGAGTTTTTTCTTGCTTAGAGACACATTAACGATCAGGGAACTTTCCTTCCCAGCCAACCCTTGGGGTTGTGCTTCCCACAGCTTCTCCTTCTGCCCTGGGAACCATGGTGAGCAAAACCCCACCAGCAGCTGCAGAGCTCCTTCCCTGCTGATTTTCATGGGGCTGCCTCCACACTCTGAGCTGGCCCACTGGTATTTCCCTGAGGATTCCTTCCTTTTTGTGGGGGACCACAAGGAGGGCTGGAGGCTGGAGCAGCTGCCCTGTGGGATCCTGGTACTGAGGGCTGGTGTTCAGCAGAGGAAATTTCTATGAATTTTCTGGAGCTTACTTCTAGATGTGAGAGTTGAGACATTTTTGCTTCTCAGGTGCTCTGGGAGTTACTCCTGTCCAGCACTATAAGCCTGACTTGCACAAATTATTACAAAACTGCTGTTTCTTGGCATTTGGATTTTATAGGTTGTCAGGCCCTCCCATCCAGTGTGGGAGGGGAAGAGACAGCAACAAAGTAAACTCAGTGGCCCTGAGTTTGCAAATGCCAACTTTTAATGTAGTAGCCACCTGTGTGTGCTTCTCTGTCCCCTAATATGCACCCTGACATATTTGCAACCTTCTTTCATAGAAATCTTTATTATCTCTTGAGGTGGGATCTTCTTTTGCTGCTTGCTTTCTGCAGTAATTTATACTAATTCAGAAAAGGTATGGAGTGTGAGCAGATCAAAATGGGCAGCCTGAGGAGGCTGCAGGTCCTTGCCTGCTGCTGCTGTCATGTGGGGAAGCAGCAGCTGTGCTTCTGAGTAGTTCCCTTCCAGAGCTGTGCAGCTGTCTCCAGACCTAATGTTGCTCCTTTCCTTTTCATTAGCTGAACATAGAGATGGCCAAGATTCCTGACCCTACAAGTTCTGGGCAGTCTAAATTCTCGGTGTGGCTGAAGGCCGTGAAATACGTACGGCACGCCTTGGGGAGCTGGAGGGGGAACTGAGCCTAATTCAGAGATGAGAGAAGAGACAAGATCTGCAAAGGTGCGACCATTCTGCTGCGGGACAAGGCTGGACTGGACATGCAAAGGGGTTTCAGGGTGAGAAATGAATGACAATCAGCTCACTTCACCTGCAGCAGTGACTTATGCTCATACCTGCTGCACTGCTGGCATTGTAACCAGCTCAGCCTGGGGGCTGTGTTTGAAATAGATCTGAGTGTGCAGCCCAGAAGCTGCCTGTGGGCACCACAGGCTTAGTGAATTCACAGGGTACAAGACCAGGGTGAATGAGGCACCCAGTGTTAGCCCACAGCGAGGCTGATGCTCAGCAGTGAAGATGTCAGAAGTTCAAACCAGTACTTAGGGTTTATGAATTCACCTTCAGAGATACCAGCATGGACTGCAAGTGAAATAACTCTGTTCTCTGTTATTAGGTGATATCTATTAGCAGACAGCTCATTTTCTCTTCTGTTCCTGATGGGGACATTTTGGCCAGAAGCAGTTTCCAATCTGGCAAGCAAAGCAAAAGTATTACAGGAAGGGAAAGAAGTCCAGATCCATGGAGGAAATATTTTTATTCTCTTTTTCTTGCTGGTTTGAAAATAGCCCCTAAGCAGGATATGTCAGCCAGGAACTGAATTGTTTCAAGTTCTCTCTTCATATGTATCAGTAACAAGTCCACTCTGCACTTCTGTCTCTTTTCTGATTTTGGTGGGAATTTTAGGAAAATCTGCCCAGATTTGGATTCCTACTCGAGCTGTGCATCTGCCGGGTCTGACACTGGTAAAAATTGGCTGCTCTGTGGGGTGTCTGCACGAATACATGGTTCTTTGTGAATGTCTTCTCCCAGCTCCTAGTATCCAGGGATTGGCTCTGAAGTGGGTAGCATTTTGCAAAAGCTTTTACCTCTCTTTATCTACAGTTTGCCATCACAAAGCTGGATAGACTTCTTACCAGTATGTATGCCCAGTCCCAGCTCTGTTTTGTACTTTCTCCCCATAGCTGCCAGTACAAATGTACTGCAGTCTGTCACAGCCAGGAGCACAGGAAAACCAGGGAGTGTGGAGGAAATTTGGCGACTGTTTGCCTGTCATCATCTTCCTTGCTCTGCTGTTCACTTTTGCTGCGTAGAACAAATCATGTAACCTTTCTGTGTCTCAGTTCCTTCCCGTATAATGAGGACAAATATTAATTTGTCTCCTAGTGACAGAGGTTGCATTCATACTCACAAAGTGCGTTTGTAATCACAGGTACTCCGTCAGTGCCATATATTGTGATCCAGCCATCTGAATGATCAATGTTTCCTGACATCTGGCCACATGGAGCTGGGTCTGTGTGGTACTGTGTGGCCAGCTTCCTGCCGTGCCCATGTGCTGATCGTGTGACAGCCAAGAAATGGTGGGTCTGGATGTGGCACCTGGATCTGTGCTGCTGCTTTTCAGCCTGGTGCATTGGTAGCCCATGGAGCTGGTGTAGCAAGGACAGTGTGTAGCTCCATGGGGAGAAAAGAGGATGTACAGATCCCTCTTTCCCTCTGCATCACACAGCCCCAAACTTTTGTCATCACCTACTCTATGAGCCCCTGTGAATTCTCTGGTGTTCACCCATGGCTTGTGATGGGATGGTCAGCAAACCCATCTGCTCAGGCTCTGTGATCCTGTACCTTGGCATGATGGGGGTCTTGCTCAGTGGTAATTAACAATGTGCACTTCATTAGCACTTTCACTGTGACTTTTCTGAGCAGTCTATAAGCATCACACCAGTGCTTTCTTCATTACCGTTTCCCACTTCACTTTTCAATTAATTCTTTCCGACCTCTTCCCAGAGGAGCTACTGCTCACTCACTGATATATAAGGATTTCTTATAGCCTGGCTTTTTCTGATTTTCATACCTGGGATATTGTTTCCTATTTTGCCCTGCCTTCCCTAGATATTTAACATTTTGCATTTCTTTTATAGTCCCTGTCTGATACTTTCTTTCCGCATTTTGTCATCCTAGTATTCTTTTTTAGCTTCCCCAGTTTCACTCTTACACAGGACAGTGGAGTTTTGAGTATTGTTAAATCATCCTGTAAAGTTCAGCAGCAGCATCCTAGGTGCTGGCTAAAAATTATTCTCATTCTTCTCTTTAAATACAGGTTTCAGTCCTTTCTGTAGAACATGGTTGCAGTGCTGCAGACGCTGTTGGTTGCATTTCTGTTGAGAAGCCCAGGACTCTTCCACATGGACAGCTGTGCAACCACAAGGCAAATACTTTATTTTAATTCTCCTAAGAGCCTTACAGAAGGTAATCTTTGCAAGAACCCCAGGAACTGGGGTCTTGCACAGATAGGAAAGCTGGCACACAGATGCTTAACCAGGGTCACAGAAGGAAATCAAAAGCCGAAGTGGGATTGGGATTTTTGCACTGCTGTCCCCAGACATGTTGTTGGAATGTCTTCAACAGGTTTTCTGCTGCCTCAGTGCATGCACACCACCTACCATCTACCACATGCAATGGAAACTGCTAGGCATGGACAGCTGACAAACTTTGAGCAGTAGGACTGAGGTGCAGCTTTGGGAGAAGCATGGATTTATGATGACCTGGTACATATTATGATATATGACACATAGGATACATTTTGTGAAATGTCCCTTAGCTAACTAAAAAAAATGAATTACTTGCATCCAAGATCCCTGCTTGAAAGGTTTTCTGTCTGCAAATGGCCAAACAGCATAAAAGTTAATTGCTCTAATGTATAGCAAGCCATTTGCCCTCACACCCCATTGTTGATCTGAAGAATAGTGGCTTTGCATGGGCTGGGAAATCTGTATGGGTCATTTTTAGCGCTGACTTGTCAGACTGGTTGCAAACTTGTCTCGATGGGTTTTCCTGGCTTTGCATCTCTGGCAACACCGCCACAGTGCAGCAGCAAACCAGGGCTGGCTCTGCCCTTGGCTGCAGGCGGTGAGTTACGCTCCCTCCCCGACAATGCTCTTCTCTCTTCCCTGCTGCACGGCGTATGTTGGGGGTATCTTGAGTGCTGCAGTGCTGCGGCTGAACAGGCATTCCTTCTTGCTCTATACGAGACCTGGGACTTGGGCTAGCCTGCCTTAGGTCACCTTGGCTATATCTGATCGTTACTGCAGTGTGTTGCTCTGACCTATATGTGCACCAGTGGTCCCAAGCTGCTGGTTTGTACACAAGAAGCTGGGATGCTGCTGCTTGCTGAATATTGTCTTTTGAATCTTGCTGCAGAGCGAGCAAACCAGAGTACAGATTATCTGATCACATGGCATGTGGATTATCACTTTTTAGTCATAAATAAAGCAGAAAAACTGAGATGTGATTTAGAACACAAACACACAGCCAGTCTGGTTGCTCAACCTTTGCAGCTCAGGCCAGTACCTACAGAACATAAAGGGTTAGTTATTCTTGCAGTAGCATGATTAGGTGCTATGAACACTAATGATCCAAAAAGCTCAGTTTTAGCTTACCTGAGAATTGTATCCAGCTTTTTCATGCCTGTTAACTTTGCAGACAGCAGAGTTCCTACAGGAGCCAGAGATTCAGGCAACTAGATGAAAACTCACTGCAAATGCACGTAGTGTCTGACTAGACCCGTGGTCTGTGGTGGGGAGTTAGACAAGGTGAGACTGTAAAAGGCTGTAATTGTACACAGGAGATGGCTGTGATTGCTTTGAATGTGGAGCCATTGTCAGGAACACCGAGGGAAAAGCACTGCCTATTTGAGCACTCTTATCTCAAACTTCTGGCTAAGTGAAGTCAGGAAATGATTGGGGGGGTGCTGTTGTTGTCTGTGCATTTTCACCCCTGGGATCTGAAGAAACTTGGGATTTTGTGCTGCCTTTGGCATGGCTTTGCTACCCTTTGCCAAGTTTCATTAATCAGCAGCCAGGGGTTACATGAAGGGTATAGTGTCTACCCCATGAGAATTCAAGGACCACAAGGAGAGTAACGTTTCAGTAACGTTTGTTTAAAGACATTTCAAGGTTTTTAAATTATTTTTGACTCCTGAAACATAACTGCCATCCTTTAACTATTATCAATGGCATTAGAGCTTCACGTAGTAACAGCATGCTGGGATCCATGAGAGTGTCAGACTGGCTTGCTGTTACATGAAAAATGTCACATCTTGCAGCATCTCAGCTCTTGATTTTTGTCTGGTTTTTAGCACTTTGGAATTTGATGCCGTCATATTATCAAAGGGAAAAATGTCTCAAATTGGAGCCTGCTTTAAACAGATGCTTTGCAGTCTCAGATAAGTACAATTTGTAGACATAACTCAGAGAAATTTAAATGTTGAAGGCAGCTACACTTACCAAATTGCTGGGATCCACCTAAACTGCTGAATTTTTACTCCAGCTTCCCATTACCCCATGAGGAGATTTTTTTCCTTCTGAGGCATTCCCCTTGATTTGCTCTTATCCCTGAGACTCTGGTGTCTTCTGTGCTGAACAGCACCACTATCCCCTTGTCTTTGAGTCTCTTAGGCATCGCTGTTCGCAGTTGTGTGATGGTGTTGCACTTCATACGTTGCTCTGTGTGGACAGAAGGCATCAATTATGGCACGTTAAATGAAACAATATGTAGAGCGTGGGCTAAACTCTGGGGTATTTTTAGTCTTTGTTGGCCTTGTCATGGCCCTTGCTGTATTTCTCTGGGAAACAGTTGTTGAGTAGCATCATTTAGCTTGTCCCACATAACTCCAGGCTCTTGGAAAGCCAGTTTCCTGCCAGGCTTGAGACTTCTCGGATGGCTGTTTTCCCAGTGGGAATGTGCCCATTTTAGCTTAAAAGGCCTCATGCCTTATTAATGTTTTGATGAGTGTTTGGGGTGGAAAGGCAATCTCAGAATTAAGTGTTGTATTTGGGGGGAGTAAACCCCCAAGGTCATGAGTTTAAACTGTGGCCAGGTTATGTGTAGCCAACATCTGTATCCCCAAGCTCCTTTTGCAGAGCAATTGGATCACTGGATCACTGCTGTTGATGGTTCCTGATGCACAAATATTCTCCTGGAAAGGGACAAGAAGCATTCCTGTGACTGGCAAATGAAAATGCTACAGTTGGGTGGAGGACAGGGAGCCAAATCAATGCCTCCATGGAGAAGCAGTTGCCTTAGTGCCACGGTGGCTGACTGGGCTTGGCTGTCAGCTTGGCAAGGGCAGCGTTCAGCTCCGCATGCAAGGCTGTACAGGGAGAAAGCCATGTCCTGGCTGGGGGTGTGGGACAGAGTCTGTCATGAGGGGATGTCAGGAGATTTGGAAGAGGGATGTTGCAAGACCAGGGTGGGATTACAGAGGACATTGCAGAGCTGTGGTTACAGGGTGACTGAACAGGGAAGCCAACCTGACCTGGCAGCATTAGCATTGCTGTTTCCAAAACAGCTTGAGTGAAATGCTGGCGTACTAAAGGAGGGTGGATAAACCTGGGGCCAGAGACGTGGCCCCACTGTCTGCCCAGCCCTGTCTGTCAGGGCCCCTGTTTCATGGCAGAACAGGCAGAAGGACAGATAAGCCTGTGCTGCCTCCAGCTCTGTGCAAAACCCCCTCCTTTAGCTCAAAAGTGAGGCTGATGGCCATGTACCGAGATCTCTGGCTCTAAGCTGTTGTGCTTAAGTGCAGACACATGTTCTGCTCTGCCCGTTGCTTCAAGCAATGGAAACCTCTAGCAAATGGTTGAGGCAAACATCTGGGGATGGTGATGTCTTGTCTTAAACTGCTGTAACAGGATTTGCTAGGGCTCGTCTGTTTTTTGAACCTACAGTATTTTCACCTTTGAAATCTCCTCTTTCTTACCCTGAGTGCTAAAAGCTTCTTTTTTTTCTTTTCTTTTTTTCTTTTGGTGTAATGGGAATTTTGTGTAACAACATGGCTCCAGGAACTGCAGCTTTATGAAGAAGAGGAAGTTATGAGAGATTGTATAAAATCATGTTCTATTATATTACATAAAAATTAAATAATACCATACTTCAGAGACAGAGGAGCACTTTTATTAGCTGAGAAAACACACATGAAATTTGAGTTTTGCATGCAACAGCACAGAGGATGGGTAGCAGGACTGGGAGCAGAACAGACTTCTTCCCTGTCTTTAACACAGAGAGGGGAAAAAGAGGGCAGCTGAAGACCCTGAACGTGGAATTCTTCCTCTGCTGGGCAAAGAATTAAGAATTAGAGCAATTTATTTTCTGCAGTCATTATATTTGCTGAGCAAAAGACGACCTTTATATGTTCTAGTTTAAAACGAATTGTCCAGTTTTAAGATTGCTAAGAATCCAAGGAGTGAATTTAATACAGAGTTTTTTGAAGAAAACACTGCTAGTCCCAAATTGAACCAAGACTTAGATTAATCACAGTCTTCTGTGCAATAGAAGGCATTTGAGAATCCATCTAGTTCATGGGAAAGTGATCTTGGAAGAGCAACAAATAAATGCTGTGACCTTTTGACTCTGCTAGCCCTGGAGCTGTGGTAAGTTTGCAGTCAGGCACTTGGTTCCAGACAGGAATTTTCATTGCTGCAGTGAAGTAAATCACCATGAGGAGGAGGCCTCTTTGGCCTTGTCTGCATGGAGATATTTTCAGAGCTCTAATTCTCTGTGGGTGCCCCCTCCATCAGTGACAATGTAAATGGGAGCTGAATGGTAGACCTGCTCAGGAAGCATGAAATACTGGCATCTTAAACCACCCTAGTTAAGGCAATACCAGAAATGCCAGCCTTATCTCCGCTGTGGTCTGCAGTGGCAGTTTTGGCTAAATCCCATTGGTATGTTGGATTTACCCCCGGGGCAGATTTAGTGAGGGAACAAAGGGTGCTGTAGTGCCTTGAAATAGCATCATCTTGATATGGCACAGGTAGGACACTTTCAGTTTGCCATTCCCATGCACATCTCTTTAGCAGTTCAAAGAAAATGAATTAATGATGGGAAATAAAATAACTTTTGGAAAAATCAATGGTTTTCATGATTATTAATTCAATGATCCTTAGAAACAAATGTTTTTTAAACCTTATGTTTGGGAAAGGTAATTTCTCTGCAATTAATTTGGCTGATTTTTGTTTGTTTGTTTTGCTTCTGTAGCCAGGCAGAGCTGTGTCTTCCTTAGCCTCAGTTCACCTTTCAGCCTTTCCTGAAGCTATGTCCTTTCCAGAGCTTGTGTTCATGAAATTTGTAAGAACTTACTTATCCTGGAAGCCTCCACTCTTCTCTGCTCTTGACTAAAGCTGGTCCGTGAGTTCCCAAGTTAGTAGGAAGAAGAGAAAGTCAAACTGCACGTTTGGTCTCATTTCTGTAGGAGCCAGGAACAGCACTCATTTTTGCGTAACTATAGAAACCAGCTCTTTAAAGAAATGACCGGCCAGTGCAAGATTTGGGTTAAAATTGAGCATTGACAATGATGGTTTCTCCTGATGGGTCATCATGCACAACGGAATAAAAGGCCTGATTACCACTGAGACTGCTTGGGGATGCAGTCCAACCAGGCTGGATGTTGTTTTGTTCTGCTTGATTGCCACCTTCTCCGTGAGAGCTCAGCGTGACCCACCTGGATTGTCACGTGAGGAGAGTAAGAGGAGTTTGTGCCCTGTGCAGTCATTACCAGGTTGTCCAAGGAGAATATGAGGAATATAAATATTCTCATCATTGTAGCTCCTGTTGGGGAACTTTCTGCACCAACAGGTTCTGTCAGTTACTCACTGATACAGCTCCATGAACAGGCATCTGTAGTGAATGCTCTCTGTCTTTGTCTTTGTGGGCTGTGTGGGCTCTGTCCCTACCCTCACTACAAGACTAGGCAGGTCAAACATGCCGAGATCCATTAAAATGAGTCCTTTTCCTCTAATGTTGGCAAAACTGGTGCTCTTACAAGGAATCTCTCATCACTGTCATGCCTAAAAGTCTATTATGGAACATTTCCTGGGACTCAGCTTCAGAGTAGTAGAAACCTCTGGGAAAGTACCACAGCCTTCGCTGTTGGCTGTAGAAACCTCTTCTCCTTCCTCAGTGTACGTGCTCAATCTGAACCTGTGAAATGCTGGAGAAACAGCAGCTATAAACTCACTTCTCTGAAATACTTCCTTTTCCTCTTTTCATCCTCTCCCATCTGCTCTTTTCTTGTGCTTCTGTTCTTTTGGTGATGGTGAAGACCCCCCCCCCCCCTCCATATTCATTCTGTGGATTTCTTCCCCCTCAGGCAGCCAGTGAAAAGTACAAATGGCATTTGATGTAAATCAGAGTAAGATTCTGCCGGGTTCCCCCTGCCCCCCTTTCCATGCTCTAGGCATTAGTGTAATGAAGGAGAAGTCAATGATTGTTACTTAATTAACATCCTTTAAGGCAGATGCCTTTGACCTGTGTGGGATGGGAAAAGACTGGTCAGTACAACAATGTATGAATGTCTAAATCTGGACTGAGGCTGATTTTTCATGTATTTAGGTAAAGACAGGAATGTACCCCCTGCCTTCCTTCTGCAGATCATCCTCACCTGCCATACCCTCCCTTGTCACCTCTTTGTGAGCAGTGATTCACGGGCTCACCAAGAACACAGCAGCTGCAGATGATCCCGATTCCAGGAATGGTGACAACAACTGCAGCACTGTTCCACCACCAGCTGAGAGACGCTCCTGTAACTGGCCAAAGCAATCACTCAAAAGGAGAGATCCTTTGGCTGAGAGCTGTGCCAAGGATTTTCTTGTACTATGCACAAAAAAAGCCAAACTCAAAGAGCTAGGTTGGCTTGACCTGTCCCTGTGCACAGGGAAGAGTCTAGTCCCCCACTGTGTGTCCACAATATTTCCTCCTACACTGACTCATTTCACCATGACAGAGTGAAAGGAAGCAACAAGCTTGGTTCTGCCCCTTGTTTTCCCTGTAGGGTGGCTGCACACAGCCCGATGTTTAATGTTTCTTGCAGTGAAGTGGATACAGCTTTTCTCTGGCAGGACTGAGGGAACTGGAACTGTCTGGGCCACAATTTGTTCCCTGGATTCTGCTCACTGGGAAGGCTGGTGCCAGCCTTTATCAGAGCACATGACGTCTTGCAATCAAGATCACAATTAGGATTTTTTTCAAAGTCAAAAATGGCCCTCCAATGATGTAAAATTTTTCATCCTTGATCCTACTGTGATGGGCTCATTGTAGTTCTTCTGCTCCCCCAGCACATCTTCCTTTTCATAGACAGAGGTCCAACAATTCATTAATTTACCATGTTTTCTGTCCTTTAAAATCTCCTTAAATTTCCATCACTGGAAAACATTTAATTGCCTTAAGCCTGCAACATGAGTTTGAATCTGGTTTGTTAAGTCTTTGAGGCCAGACAACTTTGTTAACAACAGTGGCTTGCTTTGCAGATAAATCCTCCTTTTCAGAGAACATCTTTCCTAAAGAGTTTCACAGCCGATTATGGACACAAATAACTCATCAGAAAAAGTTAGTGATACTCAGTGCTTGGCAAGCCCTGAGTTATTATCCAGTTAATGCTGTGGCACTGTGCGTTTCCAGCTGTGTTGCAGTGGCACACAGACCTCAGCAGCTGTTGCAGAGCTCATCAAAGGGCTGTTGAGCATCATCCCTGATTTGTCATAAACCTAAAGGTTTCTCTGGGGAATGAATGTTATCGCCTGCCACAGCCTGGCTACACTACAGTGATGCTCTGGCACTGTTGTTATCATACATACACTGTTTGTTTGAATTCTTTCCCTCTCCCCTTTGCTTTCATTATTTTTCCTGTTTGTTGGGATAGTTGGGATCAGATTATTCATAGCCTTATGCTTCTAACTGACTTGTCTGAAAATGCAGTCTGGTGTATGCTTATGGCTACCTGGCTTCATGTCTTCCTAACCAGCTGAGTTTATATTTTAAACAATATTTAGATGCTTAATAAAGAGGCACAGAAGATTTTGTGAACTGCTCAGGTACATTGTCCTTAAAAAGAACGGAGTTTTAGGTGTAAGTTATGGTATGGACAAAAGCTATGTTTTATGTAGGATTTTAATGTTTGCACTTATTCTGAATAGGATGAAGCACAGAAAATTTCAAAACCGGAAAGGAAATTCTGAGGTGAGGGAGAGAGGAAGCTTTGTATGGGGTTCACAGAAATGCTTTGTTTTAAGAAATGTTTATCTTCAGATGCATAATACAGAATATGCAGAAACTAAACCTTATGTTGGAATGTCTTACGCTTTTCAAAACTTTTCCACGTCTGATTTTCCCCTTTTCATAACTTTCCCAGTTTTCTTCCCTTTTTTGCCTTTCAGACACAATTTTAGCAGAAGTGATATGATACCACAAATTGTTTTCGCTCAAGGAAAAAAATTTCCAAAGATTTTCTGAGCACTTCAGCCTTGCTGCTGCTGGAAACCCTATTTCAATACTCATGTGCTTCCTAGAGACTTGAAAAATCCATCCTGTTGTCTGCTGCAAAAGGGGTTTTGCAAATGCAAGAGATCACAGTTAAGTTTCTGATCCTGGAGGCCAGATTGCTTAAACTCTCTGTGTTTCACAAATTTTGTGATATTATGTGAACAACAGTAAAGTTGTTTTTCTTTTTAGCTTCTATGATTGTTTCTGCGGGGTCTGAATTATTGCAGTGCCAAGTTTCAGAGCGAGCTTTTTAACTCAACCAGCACCCCCTCAGTCTTTTAGTTTGGAAACACCTTGTTCAAGTCTCTGCTAAGTGGCCCTTATGTTTATATGGAAACGTTATCAAAAGAGATGGAAGTCACTCCTGGCCAAATCCCTTAGTCTCTGAGAAACACCTTGACAACAGAATTTTTCCTCAAGTTGCACTGTAATTGCAACAAATTTGCAATGGTCACTTCCAGGGACACCCAAGTACTAGTGACAGCTGAAATCATTTGTGTGTTTTCACAGAGAATTGTTAATTTTGTGACTATACTTCTTGAAAAACGTGCCACGTCACCATGATTGGGCTGTGAGTGTCCCTGTGGTTGCTCTATAAATAGCCTGGATGGACAGAGCCCAAACAGAGCACTTAGGCAGTAAGGACTTTTCTGTTGGGCCTGCTGGGTTTGTGCAGGTTGTCATTGTCACTGTCACAAACAGGCTGCAAAAAGTATTTTCAGCTGCTTGAGATAAAATGGGCAGAGGTGGAGGCTTTGTGTTGGCTCGAAACATTGAGATGCTTTCAGGCCAGAAATGTTCTTTCTGCTGCCAGCCCCCTGAAGACTTTTTTGGCCCGAAGGCTCATGTGTTACAGCTTATGTATTAGTCCAATAAAAGATATACATGATCTGCCTTGTCTTGCTGTCAGTCCATCTCCTAAAAACTGTTGCTGCAGCTAATGGTGGCTCATATTTGATTTCTATCCAGGGTATTTTAAGGCTGCAAAACCATCCAGCAGGATAGGTGTCTATTTCAGTGCTGTCCTTTGCCTGTTGTTATGTATGTTTGTATTAATGACAAGACATCCTGCAGTGTCAGTTGATTTAAATATTGAAAACAAATGTTCTCCTATTTCTCTGCCTTGGGGCTAGGAGTGATTATTCCAGCCTCTTCAGTGTACAGGAATCTGCATCTGTTGAGGTCTCTATTCTGCTGTGAGCCCAACATATGAACTCAGTTTACAAATTCATCTGAGAAATGCTAAAATTGGCACCTAGTTCTGCAGGTACCCATACCAGTACTATCCAATGGTCTAAATACTGCTTTGCTTAGAAATGCAGTTTTTTTAGACTTGTCCACTTGGGTCAACATCCTTCTGTCTCTTTATTGTTTACATCTTGATGTTTCAGTATCACCAGGATACATTATTATGACCCTGGGATGCAAACAGTCCACTGCTGATGGTTTTTTTTAGTAACTTGGCAACGTTATCTAAAGCAAAGCAAACTCTTGAAATTGGGACACACTGCAATTCACAGGGACAATGAAAAGTATTTGTGGTACAGAATATTTTGCACATTTGAAATCCCTGTTGTATCAATCTTGATCAGAAAAGCGTGCCTGAAGCAAAAAAAAAATTGCTGTTTAATGTTTCTGATAAAAGTAGCGTTTGCAAAAAATACATTTAGAAATGGTATAAGAGTTTCACACAGTAGCCTTAACAATGTTGATAGTGTTGTTTATAAATATGTGGTTAGGGAGATATAAAATTGTAGATCATTGACTTGCTAAGCTATAATACCATTTTCTGAGCTATTTAGGTATGTCAACTGAATGAATGTTTAGAAGCCATGCAGCACATGTAGTAAAAATTTACATGAAGACCATATTGATTTCAGGTGCAGGGGAAGCATTTCAATGCAGAATAGATGAGCTGCTGGATTTATCTGTATTCTAAGTTGTGAGAATGCAGAATTTGCCCAAGGGACCCCTTTCTAGTCCTGATGTGAGCTGGTGCAAGGCAATGACACGAGGCATCGCATACGAGATGTATCGAACGACTGGAGCCGCAGCTCTTGGGTTCAGTTCCTGGCCTCTCCTGTATATGCCAACAAGGCATTCTGTGATGGATTCCATCAAATGGCCTCATTTCTAGCCCTTGACACAAGGGAAAGCTGCTCCCACAACTACATTCAGAGAGGTAGAAGTGGATGTTACTCTTCAGTCTGCTTGTGACATGAGTGTAGTACTGAGTCACCAGCACTTTTTAGCAGCTGCACGCTGGTTTTGGCATTTGGGGGCTGCAGAGTTGGGATACCACCGGCAGCAGAAGGCACAGCCCTTGCAGAGCAGTGGGTCAGGGGAGAACCTACATCGCTAGTGAGTGGCCAGTGAAGAAAGCTGGCGGAAAACAAGTAAGCATGGGGCACGTTGCCATTAGTTGCAGAGAAATAACAGGAATTTCACAAAACTGATGCTCATGTGGTGATGTGCCATTTGTGATGAGCTGCCTCAACTTGTCAAGATAATTTTGAACATTTTGTTTCTTCAAGCCAATGTCAAGATCTTTCTGTGTCCTCAGTCTGGAGCTCATTAAGTGTATGACGCATGGAAAACTCTGTTTGCCTCTTAATAATGTAATACTGGGGAAAACAAACTCTTAACCCCATTTTCTGATGGACACCTTTTGCATTCCAACTTCAATTTATTTCATATATGTGCACTCAGACATTTGTACATGTGTCTTGCTGTGTCTGAGTGTGGATTTGAAAGTCGGTCTATGCAGAAATCTCACCTGGTCATCAAGAACAAAATACGTAAGCACAGAGCTCTGTCCACCTGAGAAGGCCTGAGATGGAAACACCTCCTTACTGCCAGTGTTACAGAAGGGTATTTCTCCAGAGGGAGATATTGAAGGATGCAGTGCATTTAGGAGTTTGTTGTTGCCTTGCTTCAAAGTGAGGAGAGAATCAATAATTTGTTAGGCTCTGAGCTGACTTCTTGTCTGAGTGCCAGCTCTGGTGTCCTCCAGAAAAAGCTGCCAAAGTGTCTGAGGGAGCAAAGCGGGATGTAAATTCCACAAGTCATTTTCCTGAAACTCTTATGTGGGAAACCTTTAGAAGCCTCTCAGTAAGGACAAAATCTTTCCAGGCTTAATGCTTGTTTGAGCAAAATTCCTTCTGAGGTCAGTAGACCTAATCCTGAAGTCTTATGGCTTGTTTACCTTGATGGGATTTGAGGGGGGGGGAACACAGGGTCTTGGGACAGAGGGTGTGCTGAAAATGCTTTCACTGAAAATGCTTTCCTGGGAGGCTGGAAGAAGCCTGCCAGGCTCTGCAGAAATGTCTGCATGTGTGAAAGGAAGGCTTGCTTCAGCAAAAATCGCCTTGGTTTCCCACTTTCTCAACAGTGGTAGAAAGAGCAGGTGAGGATCCCTCTTATCTCTGAAGGCTCTCTGGTGCCTGTGGGTGGCCTAGCCCCATCTCTCAGGGACCGTGCATCTCAAAATTCCATGTGTATGCTTCTAAAGTGGTTTGCATCTCAGACTTTCTTTTGCATCCTAGATGAAAAAGCCCCCCAGACTGGCAACCCCCTCATATCTTCTCAGCTGTAACACAATCCATCAAAGCGATAAGTAGTGTCAAATACAGAAGCAGATGAGAACTGAGACGTTGGTTTCTCTTATCCTTAAGCTGGGAAACAAACTCTGAGTTTGCCGTGTGGCTCCAGGGAAAGAACCATGCAGGGGGCTTTGGCTCTGCTTGCCCCATGTGGTGTCACAGTGAAACCCCATAAAGGGCCCCTTGTCCCTGCATTGCAAATCATGGCATGCCAACAGTGCCTTCAGCAGAGGTTTCTCCTGCCTGTCTCTTTTCCTCCCCTCCTTCTCCTTGCAAATTGAAATCTATCTCCTTTATAACAGACTTGGCCTTTATTAGCCAAAGATCATGCCTCTTTATTAACCTTTCGGTAAGGCTACATCAGCTGAGTGAAACACCGTTCAGTGGGGCATATGGTATCATAAAAGTCACTGCTGGTGTCACACAGCTGTGTACAATTTTGTTTGGTTTGAGGCTTTTTGCTTTTTAGTAAAGAAATGGAAAATGTTCTTTTCTTCTTTTCTGCTTTCTGGTGAGTGACTTATAAACAGCCTGTGTGAAATTGGCTCTGGAAAATATAATCAGAAAAATATATAGGCTGTTGCATTTCTTTTAAGAATCCCAGGTCAGGGTACAGGGGAGATTCTGTAAAGTTTCATTAAAAGTAAAGAAGGAATACGAAAAGCTCTGCTGCTGATCCGGGGAAAGTAAAACTTCATGAAGACAAGTAACGCTGGACCATCTTGTACTTTATTCCCTGCTGCTTATCTAAAGCACATTTCTTACATTCAATAGATTTCTACTTCTGGCAGTTTATAACTCCATGAGTTTAAGAGCCTTTGACTAATTAAGAGCAGAGAGATTTTCACCATGCTGCCATAGCCCCACTGGAAGAATAATTTTCAAGTGCTTCGCTGTTTGGGGGCATATGAGGCCAAAATTACAAATAAGTGTCTGTGTAGCTATACATACACATCTATACTTACACACATACATATATACACAGTATATACAGACATACACATACATACACACGTACATATATACACAAACATATATATATATATAGACACATAAATGTGCTCAGATTATATCTATGTCCATATCCATATTTGTTGAAAAAAAAAAAAAGCCTTAGAAGCGAACACCTTTGGAGGGCAGATTGTAGGTACAGTTAGCAGTCTTCTAGGTGGGTCTCTGGTTGGGTTATAAATTATTTTCAAATTAATTATGGAAGAATTTTAAGAGGTTTGATCCTACAGGTCAAGAAGCATGTGTGATTGTGTGAGTGCATGTGCACACATGCAGATAACAACTGTGAGGGATGTCTGTGCTTAAACTGATCAGAGAATTTTTATTACTTCTGTCCATTGATGCTGTTTTGAAATATGGCAGGCTGAGCCTATTAAGGTAGCTCAGAAATGTCTTTCCAAAATAGCTTTTGGTTCCTGCACTCATTTACATCCTTGATTCACTTCAAAATCTGCTCCTCTCAGTATTTGTTGTTCTTGTTCACACAGATGCATTGAAAATTGGTCTGTTACCCAGCAGTTTTCTGTAACAAAGGAAGGGGTTTGGTTCAGGTCCAGAGAAGGACATACAGGAAAGGAACACAAGTGAGGAAATGACTGTGTCAAATTGCACTTGAACAGTTAGAAGGTAGAATGCATATGAAAACCAGCTGAATTAAAATAATATGTAAATGAAGAGAGAGGCAATTCAGTTGAAATTCACAACTGCATTAACCTTACTGGTGGTGGATAGTCCATGACTCCACAATAAGTCCTGTACACCACAGCTCAAGATTTAGGAAAACATAAGAGTTCTTAACTTCATTCCTGTTTGACAGCATGAGCCAGTGCCTCTCACATCACTGTGAACCTGACTGCCAGCTCTCGAAAGGCTTGGGCAGCACTGAGACCCAATAGTTTTTAATTCCATGTATAGATGTTTGTGGTGCCACAAGGGAAGTGTCTGGTCTGAACCAGCAAATCTATCCTGAGATGAGTGATGCAAAATGAAAGCAGTCAGGAAAAGAAGAATTTGCTGATGGAAGTTACCAAAACACGGTTCATTTTAATGAAGGTTGAAAAACAGCTTTATCGGGGAAAGAGAATTAACAAATGTGTCATTATGCTGTTGCTAAGATCACACCTGTAGCATCATGCACCAAGATCATGCTCTTAACTTCAGAAACCAGACTCCAAAGGAAGACTGCAACATTAAAGGAGATACAGGAGCAGGAATGAATTTAGCCAGTTTCATCTAGAGAAATGCTTAATGGCAGGATGATCATCTTAAGGGTCATTTAATACCAGGAAGAAGAAATGATACATAACACAAGTAGTAACACAAGGAACAGTGAATTCAATTTAATAAAGGGCAAATTCAAATTGGAAATGAGGCTAAACTTTTAGATGGTTCGGGGCAGGCAGAAAGGGAAATTGTTTGCTTAATGAGGTAGTTATGACAAACTAGGTAGAAATACTCTGTTTTCTGAAATCAGCAAGTGTGGAGTTCAGTCTTTTCTGTCTGATACAGTGGGTTCAACAGAGAAGTCCAATTGCCATTTTGTTGGCCTTGTCCATCATGACCATTAGTTGCCTTAATAATCCGTGTTTGAATGAAGGCACTACAGTAGCATTGGTACATGTTGGGAATCCTTGTTTCTGTAACATTGAAGAAAGAAATTGGATATTTTGTATCTTCACAATATGAAACAAAAAGTCAAGTGTGCTGTGGTTGTACAGGTGAGATTTATGTGAGACCACATGGAGATTTACAGCCTTGTGACTTTTGTGCCTGGTCAGAACTGTGTTATAGAAAGGCTGGGGGGGACTCTTCATCAGGTTGTGGGGGGCTTGGGTGCTTCACTCTCCGCTGTGTTGAGGAGACAGCTGGACACCTCCGAGGTACCTGTTGAAAATCTTACTCTTGTATTCCACTCCTGCTGTTTCCTTGAAGCAGAGCTGACCCTACAGCTCTTGTAATGCAATGGGTGATCTTAATTCCCCACTTGCAGGGCTTGCTGCTCCAAATGGGCTCTTGGGCTCCTGACTGCTTATGGCACTTTTTGTGAGCCTGTCTGAAACCAGCCTTGTATCTGTGTTGCCGGGAAGGCTTTATGAAAAAGACACTACAAATGCATACTGCCAGAACCTCACATCTGAGTAAACGTGAACTAAATGTATTTCCACTGAAAATTTACTGGAATTGGTGGACAGTGCAAGAACTGATACTGATATTTAAATCAGTGATTCTGATATAATGAAGACAAGTGATTAACAAAACTCTTTATCTCTTTGTAGCACAGATATACAGTTGATAGTTCTTGCTTTATTTTAAATATATTTTATATACAGGCACAAAACACCTAATTGATGAGGTTGCATAGGGATCCCAGCTAACAATTAATGATTGCCTGCTGATGAGTTTTGCAATGTCTGAAAATGAAATGGTAACATTCAGTGCATGGAAGTGGCTCATATTGTCCAAAACAGCTGATGATTACTGTGTTTAAGTAACAATTCTCATAAGGATTTGCTCAAAATTTAATGCAATCTTCCCAGGACCTTGATAATCATCAGGAAATGAACGTAAAACAGTGATCTCATGTCATTTGGAAAATTAATGGAATAATCTGATGGGCAGAGCTTGCTAGGGATCTAACTGTACACTGGAAAATAAGTCTTTAGGCATGGGTCTCTGTCAACAGCAATGGAAGTGGAGAAGACAGTAGATTTTATTCTGTAATTATCTGAAATGAAAATGGGAGGTGTCCTAAAGAGAAATAGAGTGGTGTTGCTTTTAGCAAGGAAAATAAGTCAGCCTAAATACTACATGTTACATGATACTATGGATGTGTGTGTTGGAGAGCTCGCTGGAAGATTAATTTATTCCTGTAAAAACTTTGCTTTATAGAAATCTTCTTTGAGCTTTGAGATTTTCATTGGAGAAGTGGAAAATTAGCCATTTCCAGCTACCAGAAAGTTTCAGTTTCATTGCTGGTCAAGTTTCTTTCCCCAGTGCAAACACATAAACACTTGCAGGAAAACATCTGTACTGGTGTGGACATGAGTTCCTCTGCAGTACAAAGGAGTCCATTTTTGCAATCTGCCCTGTCTCTTGGTTCTGCAGCATCCCTTACTGGATGTATAAGCCACTTTAGCTGCAGACTCCTTACTCCAGTTGTGAGATTCTAAGTTTTTGCTTCTTGGTTTCTGTTCCAGCCCTAACTTTGTGTGGTGCTTGGAGGGCTTGTGATCCCAGTCGCTCTCAGATCTTTTCTGCTCTTTGGTAAAAAATTAGTCACAAAGTGTTTGTGATATTCACTGAAAGCAATGCCACAGTTGCACTGGCAGTAAGTGTCAAAGAAAGAAGCTGTAAAGGCTGAGGAAAGTAAATGCAAATTATCAGGAGTCAGTGCAAGAGATTTTGCTGCAGTAACTCAATCTTTTTGGCTGGGGATAGTCACAGATTTAATCCACCCCTCATATGAGTCATTGAAGCAGTTGCATAATAACCTATGAAAGTTATACTAGTAGTGTTTCAGGACCATAGGAAAGGTAACACTCCCAGGGTGTTTTGTCAAAATATTTTTTTGTACCTATATAGCACATGATCAGTGTGTATCAATTAATATGGACCCAGCTATGTAACTGATTCAAGCTTTAGTCTTCTATGCAGTGACATTGAGTTGCTCCTTAGGGTGCAAATGCCAGGTGGTCTTCCCCTAGAAGGTCTCATCTTTATTCCTATGTAAAATGGGCAATGCTTTGTGGGATGAAGGAAGTTAAACTAAGAGGTTTTTAAAAATATCTTCCCTCCTTTAAGTAGGTGTCAGTTACATTTTTTTGGTTAGGTACCATAGACTAAATCCTGTGTCTGCTCTGGGTCTGTAGTTAAAGAGAGCAGTTCATCACCAGGGGAAAACAAATCTTTCTGTATAACTGTTTATAACTCTTCATTTTATCTTGGCCTGTCACTGTCTGGCAGATTCTCCATCCTTTGTGCCATTCCTCTTCAGCTCACTAACACAGCCATCATTAGCACTGCATATAGCATCAGGCTTGGGGATTTCATTAATTTTCTGAAGTTTCCTTCACTCTTTCTTGGGTTTTCTTTGAAATGTATTTTCTTTATAGGTGAAGAAGGATGGGTTCTGCTCTGAATCTGGTCTTTGGTCTGTTCTTAGCACTTGTAATTACTACAGGACTGCACTGACCTGAAGCAGTGCTGCAACTGTGCTTAACATTTCTGTTTGGAAAAAATGCTGGCATGTGCATCTCATTTTGATAGGTTTACTTGTCCTGTTTAGAACAATCTGAGGTGCTTTATAATTGCTTGTTTTGTAATACAGACGCAAAGAATTAAGTAAAGTCTTTATAAGTTATCTCTTTTTTCCTCTAGCCAAGGAAGCACTGCCATGTTTTCATATATCAACTTTTTTAGGGTCAGAGTTTGACTTCTCTCTGAATTTGACAGGCATATATAAGTGCTGCATCTGAGTAGTTCACAGAGGGATTTAGCACTTTGATTTTTAAATGCAGTGCCAAAAGTGTGGAGAGAACTGTGTAGCTTGATTAGAATGGAGCCCATGCAATGACAGGAGGTACATTTTCAGCAAAAATTAGTGAGAAGAGAGGATGACTTAGGAAACCAATTGCAATTAAAATTGTAACTGAGTTGATACTGGAAACAGAAAACTGATAGCTTTTGATATTTGCTAGCTAGGCAGAAACTGAGAAAATATGTGTTTTCTGAGAACAGAGATATGGAGGAAAGATGGGTTGTGTTTGTGGGTACTCAGACAACTGACTTCAATTCCTTTCCTGGCTGCCTCACAGGATGCCTCTGTGAAACTGGGGATGATTACAAAGTTTTCACCATATGTTTATGCTGCATCTAGTGATTTGTAGCCCTCATTTTAGTTGGGCTTCATGAAATTCAACCTACCAAGTAATATTTACTCACTTGTGTATACCAGAAAGTAAAATCAAATGGTCTTTGGAAAAATTAAACTGAGTCATGTTTACACTGAATAGGGATTCTGTGTCCTGGTCAGTGATGGATGGAAAGTGGGCCCTTCAGAAATGATGCCATATCAGACTCAATGGTCAGACCAAGCATGGGTTCATTTAAATAGTTTCTAAAAATGTTGTGAGGAGGGAAAAGGGAGAAGGGGAGATGGTGCTTACCATGAAGTCTATGAGCTATTTTCTCAGGATCTTTGTCACATAACTCAGGAAAGAGGAAGGACATGAAGTAGCGAGATCCTTCCTCAAAGAGGACTTTATAACACCGTTACAGTATCGTCCAAATGCAGACGCACTTCTTTTTCAATGAAGGAAAAACATGCCTTTTTTTAAAATAGATAAATCATCCACAAACAAGCTTATGAGAAAAATAGAAGGAAGAAGTCCAAAGAGGCGTGCCAGAGAAGGAAGTTTGCAGAGTCCAAGGGATTCAGAGAAGAATGCAGTGGGACTGTCTCTGAGAGGGAGCATTTACATCACCAATTCTTGACGGGTTTACCTTCTGGGTCTCTGACCTTGGACTGCTGCCGGGACATTTGTCTTGGACTTGTCCTCTGGGCTGGTGAGTTAGTGATGGAATGACACAAGTCTCTGTTGTGCTGAAACATTATATTTTCAGATTGCTCAGTGTGAGGGGTTTTGGTCTCTGATCATTCTGTCTCCTGCTCCAGTGATGAGAGGATATGTCAAGTAGTTAAAGCACAAATCTGGGAACTAGAAGACTTGGCCACTGTTCCTGAGGGTGCCACAGCCTATTTGTGATTTTGGAAAAGGCAAAGAATGACAGACATTAGATGTAGCATTTTCTAGTGGCTCAATGACTTAACTCTGCTGTCATTAGACTGGCACTTTCTCCCTCTTGACTTTGTTGGGAGCCTTATATTTCTGACTGTCTATAAAGTAGGTAGGTTACTCTAATAATTTGGTTATAAAAAAAAATGTGTGCCTGGTGCAGTGTAGGGAATTGATACAACTTTTCAGCTGCTGTATAATGGGTGGGGAAAACATAGTTAACTAAAAAGGTGGGTCACTGCTGCAGGCCCTGCTTATACTAGTTCAAATCCAAAATAGTGTTGGTGTGTTTTGCCAGAGGTCATTGTTACACAAGCACCTACTACTTTTCAGTTACTCAGGACAGGTAGATGGGATGTAGTATAAACAGGGGAATGCTGATTGGAAATTGATTAGTTCGGTCCTAGAATATATCCCACAAAAACTCAACAGCATTTTCCACAGGAGCACTACAAGAAGGTACTGTTTATAGTTTGTGCTCATTTTGTGCTGTCTGAAACTAGGAAAAGTTTCCACTTTGGAAACATTGTAGTTTCAGTTTGGAAAATAGAAAGGCATTTTTAAATTCCTTATTGAAAATTAATTTTTTATTTTGACAGAAATATAAAATGTTTCTCTCTGATTTTGTAGAATGATGGACCCAACACAGAGTTTTCCAGAACAACCAATCTTGTCCCATTGTGTTGATTCATTTCCCTTTGGTCTGTCTGGCAAAGACATAAGGGTCCAGAAAATGTTTTTCCAGGGGAAGTGTCAGTTTCAGTCCTTCAGACAGCTCCCGGGCTGGGAGTCCTCTGAAAGAGAGGAGATGTGAAGGAGGCTGCAGGAACCAATCAATCAAGTGGTGCCATTAGCAGACAACAGTCTGCAGAGACGTGTTCAGAAAGCCCCAGAAATCCCCGATACACTGTTCCTTTGCAGGTTGCTATACTGAGCATAGATTTGGTCATCTCATGGGGGACAGTGGGATCATATGGCCTAATTCTGCTGCTGGACAAAAATACACATCCAGAAGGACCGAGTGCCACAGTGCCTAGAGAAAAAGGGAATAGTCAGGTGCTCCTTGTGCTCCAGAGCAAGTCTCTCCTGTACCTTGGGCAGTCTAGAGGCAGAGGAGTGTTACTTTATTGAGAACTGAGTGCCTATCAGGGATCCTAAAAGCCCTGTGAGTTTGTGCGGCCTCTGTCAAGTTTGATCTTAAAATTTGCTTGGACTTCCAGTACTTTGGTTCGTGGCATGGCTGCTGCAGGCTGGGGGTCATTGGCCTGTAAAAGCACTGGCCCTGTTGGCTGTTCTGCTGGTGTCCTGCAGTGTGAGCTGGCGGGGAGCCGAGCAGCCGACAGGACCGGCAACACAGGCTTGGCCCCCTCACATCCCTTCTTTGAAAGGCCTGGCAAAACCCAAAGACTGGATGTGTCAATGTCGACAGATCAAGCTGTAATGTCAGGAGAGAGTCATGTTAGAAATTTCCTGGGCAGAGCTGCTGACTGCATCCTGGGTCTGGCTAAGAAACAATGTGAAAGGTGAACTTGGCTCAGTGGGTTTTACTTCTTTGATCTTCCTTGCCCAGAGTGGTACATTCTGCACCAGAATGGTGCAACTGTACTCTTTGGAGAAAGAATAGGAATTTTCTTTAACTAAAGATGTTTGCAGTCATTTCCTGTCTCTCCTTGAATTCTTTTCATATTCATATTCATATTCATATTAATGGGTTTAGTGCTAATGAGAACCATAACTATATGTTAAAAAGATCACCTGTCCCTTAAAACATCTCTTGGAATAGCCAAAGGGGGGGAAAAAAGTAACGAACAACAGCTCCCTCTGAATTTTTGACTCATCTAATCACCTAAATTAATAAGTGTTAAAGAAAAGTGTGCAGCTTGGTGTGACCATCCGGGGCACTCTGTCTGGCTCCATGATTTACCCTGCCTTGCCTGTGTACCCAGTGTGCTCTGGTGTGGGATTGTGCTCTGTCCTCAGGCTCTTGCCACAATTAACGCTGTGTAATCAGACTGAATTCAGGATGAATGTCAGCTACAACAGAAAACTATTTCCTAGGAGCTGTAGGTCTAGTTTAGGCCCTTTAGGATCAAACTTTCATCTCCAGTCTAAATCCACTGAAGGAAAGAGTTTATCTCTCACACCTCTTGAAAGTAGAACCTAGAGCTAAGTGTTGTCTTCAAGCACTGTCCCAGGCCCTGCCTCTGTGATCTTCCATGCATATGTACATGCTTTTGGTGACAGTCTTAAATTAATAGTCATGGCTGTTTGTGGAAAAGGCAGGAATGAAAGTAGTCCCTAACTCCAGGGTGTTCTTGCCAGCAAACTAGTATTTAGGAGGCACCAGCTCGTAAGTTGGGGTTCCCCCCTTCCCCCAGCTGTGCCACTGGCTTGCTGTAAAATCCTTTGCAAATCATTCACCTTCTCTAGAGGTTCAGTTTAGCTTTTGTACAGCAGGAACAATGATTCCTTTCAGCTCCCCCTCCACAGTGGTGGTTGCACAGGGCTAACAAGCAGTAATGCAGCCTTCAGGGAGCTGCACTGCTGAAGCCACTCTAGCGAGTGTTTTGTGCTAGGAGAAGAATGGATCCTTAAAATATTGAATCAACAATCGCTGGGTATATATACCCCCACTTCTGGATTAAATACGCTGAGTGATTTAGGGCTCTCTTATGTCTTTACCTCTTTTGTTTATCTCATGTTCTCATCAATTAGAGCTTCACTTTAGACCATGATAAAGCACTTTAACCATGCCTTTACTGGCTATAGTTGTTAGGAAATCTTCTGCATACTTTTAACCTTTTTAAAATAGTGATTCCATTCTCACTTTCTGAACTATCTTGACTTTTTTTAAAGGGAAGCAATAATGAATTTCCATATGGGTTATACCTTGTAAAAAGATTATCTCCATTTGCTCTTTTTAGAAACTTTTCAGAAGGGAAGGCACTGTCCCAATGCACAGAAGCAATTTTTCTTTTCAATGGATCCTGTGACTCAAATCTAAACCTTTGCTCTCAGAGGAACACTTTTCAAATGTTTACTTACTGCTTGATTCCTGATAGGCAGTCTGGAAAAAAAAACAGATGAGGTGTTACTCCTGAAAGTTATACTGCTTTATATTGTTTGAAAGGCAGAGATTGAACTGATTTGTCTAGCAGCTTGCCTTTTCTCAGCTGGGGGAAAAAATTCCTTTGTATCTCAGGCTTTTATCAACAGACCAGTAAAAGTGTTTTATATATATACATAAAAAAATCATACAACATATAAAGCCTTTTATCTTGATGGCCCCAAAGTAGTTGACAAATTTGTCAAGTAATTTGTCAACTACTTTCTTCAAAAGTTATTTCTTACTCCAGAAAGAGATCATGGAGGTATTTCTGTGTTAGGTGAAATTATTCTTGCTACTAATAGCTTTGAAATAACAATCAGACTTGTAATACATGCATGACAAAATTTTAATCTATAAATTTTAGAAATGTTTTCTTAGTCCTTTTTCCTAGCTGGAACAGATTGTTGTGTATGGGCAAAAACTGCATGCTCCTCTCTGGTACCCCTGTACCCATCCAGGCTTGGAGAGGAGCCTCTGTGCAAGGAGTGAGTTGTCTTCCAGGGGCCCCATGAAGTTCTTCACAGCAATTTGCCCTTTACCTCACTGGTGGCACCATGACCTTCCATGGCCACTATTTCCATATAAGCCTTATATATGAGCAGTGTTTGCCTCTTCTGGAAGGGCTCTGGATACACATCCCATGTGCATACACACCGCATCTGTGAGGCTTCTTCAGAGGGTCCTCTTGGCTCCTGAACCTTTCCCCTGTGCAAATCTTTGGCTACCTTGTGAGCAAACTGGTTGCAAGGTGGCTGAGGGTTCTATGAAGGGATCCATAGCGGGATGTGTTAATGGAGTCAAGTGCTATTTATTGGCTCCAGTGGATTTCACTGCGCCCTTGGCGCATTCGTGCTTCCTGTATGAAACTTGGCTGAAGGAGTCAGAACTGCAAGACATCATCCCAAATTCCAGCTGGGATGCGTAACTTGGCTACATGACACTCTCCCCTCTTTGCCCCCCTTAACTACTTCCCATGTTAAATAGTTTCTCAGGACTCAAAGGGGAAGGAGGAAATAATCTCCTGGCCAATGATTCTTATAAGTAGAAAAATCGCATAAATAAATTAGCAATGATTAATAGTAAGAAATTGTCACTTGTCTCACTTGCCTGGAAGTTGTAGCTTGCTGAAATGACAGTCTTGTGTGTTGCGGGCTTGGGATGCAGAGAGTGAATGATGGGGATAGGGATTTATTTTATATATATTTTCAAATTGAAAAAAAAAGTGTGATTTATTTTCTTTTGCTGCAGCCTGCTCCAAATTTTCAGTTTTACATTAATAGCTGTGGGAACAGCAGTTCTTACTGCCATATACTTTAGCTATTAACACTGTGTCTGGTTTGACAGTACATCTCTCAATTTATTTTTTTATTCCCTTGTGATCATAAAATATGTATCAGCCTTCCTTTCTAATCTCCTTTGGCATGTCCAGCTAGTTATTTTGTGTCTTTCTTTCTTTTGAATTTGATTTTTCTAACAACATATACTTAATCAGAAAAAACCAAACCAACTGTCTATTAAAACCCCCTTTCTTTTTAAATTTGAAATTTGATTGAATTAATATTTAATGGAATGATTTCTCCAGGAGCCCTTAACAGCTTTCTACCCCAAATGTTTGCTTCACTGATATTTTAATTGCTGTAATAATCAGCATTCCAAGTACGAGGTCTTTCCTCTAGCTCGGTAAATCCATACTGGCTGAGTAAAGCATGTCTGTGATTTATGTGCAGATAAACAGCTTTGGATCCTATCCAATCACTTCATCAGTTTTAATTCGGCTGCCTAATCAGTAGCAAACAGGAGGGTTGGTTTTTGCTGGTTTGGTTTGGTTTTTGTTGTATTTTTTGGTTTGTTTTTTTTTTTTCCTTTATTTTGTTTTTAATAGGGTTGGGGGTGTTAATACAGGATTTGGCATGTTCCCCAGAATGGGACAAATAGCTCCCCATTTCTCATCATCTTTGTGTCAAAATCAGCTGTAACTTTCTGAGAGAGTTTATAAGAAGGGGATGAGATGCCAAGCCATGCCTTTGGGCTTTCATTGGTATCTAAGGAACCAGGCAGATATGCAGTCTGAACAGCGAGTCTGCTCTTATCTCATGGTTTATAAAGGACATCCCTCAGATGCCTGAGAAAAGTGGAAGAGCTCATACAGAAGCAGATTTTGTTTACTGTGTGTGTTTAGGGGTTGATGCCTTCAAAATCATTTCCACAGCAATTATGTTGCTGCAATTGCTGTTTCTTACTCGGCAAAGTGGCTTGGAAGGGTTCTGGGAGGCGGAGGTGGCACTGTGGGGTGCAGCTGTGCGGGGCTGGGACAGGAGAGCCCACTCGCCCCTCAGCACCCTCAGCCTATCGCTCGCTGTACGGGTCAGCCACGGGCACAGTATTGTACAAGCCAGAGGGCTCCAGACAACTCCAGGCTGAGGCTCTTCGATTAAGGCTTGTGACCACAGTTCCTGACCTCATTTTTGTCTACAATAACCTAAGCAAATGCCTCCTAAGGTTAAAACACTGGACCATTTACATTATCGTCTATCAGTGCCGTGTGTCCAGAGGTGAAACATTCTCTGATTTATAAGCAGCCTCTGAAGGATTACAGAGAGCAACCCCATTTTGGACATCATATCTAGGGCAAGCAATGCCATCTGTAATAACAAAGCTTACCTAAAGAGCTTAGTGTGCTTTGAGTAGTAAACCGTGGCCGTGTGTCTGTGAACCTTGTCAGCTTTCCTGGCTGCCTTCATTTCAGTGTGTAACTGTGCCTGGCCACTTCATTTACACTGGGAAACTGTAAGAGGTATTAGTAGCTCTTCTGTGTCTGGTTTTTTCCTGTTTCAGAGCAGCACTTGCTATGCAAGGATGGAGCAGGCTTGGGAAAGCTGTGCTAGGCTGTGTGGGCACCACTGGACTGTTTACAGGGCAGATTAATTGGGAAGAGGACACTAGCATTGCTACTGTATCTTCTTGGGGGTTCACATCATAACCCAGCTGACACATGCCACCTTCTTCCCATGTCAGGTTAAACCCTCCCAGCTCTGTGCTTCACTCTTACCAAGAATCTCAACCAGAGCTGCTCAATTCAAACTTTTTTGGCTCAGCCTTAACTCCTTGCACACACCCATAGCTGTAGGGGCTTTAAATAGACTTCTGAATCATCATGAAATTCAGAGAATTAGGCTATGCTGGAGGGGAAGGGCAGGGCACTGGGTACGTGGCATTTTGGGATTAGTTCTCTGTGGAGATGTGGGTGTCCCAAGGGACCTTGGGTGAGGTGTGTAATCCATCTGCAGTGTTGGATTTTCTATAGCTTGCAAAAGGGCAATAACACCTCCTTTCCTTTGACTGGCGATGAAGAGAGAATAAAATGCATTAATGAAGAGAAGACGTTTAGACCCAGTGGTGGTTCTGGTATAGCTCCACCTCCACTACAGCACACACTGGGCTTTTTATTTGTAATGCTTGAAGAGTTTTCAAAAATGATTTGGCAGTGTGTGTGGAGGGGGAAATTTGGCCATTATACTGTTACTTACATTACGCTGCTTCTTTTTAATTGATGACAGCCCTGTGGAGGGACTATCAGGCTTGGGATTCTCTTGGCTTTTACTGAGCACAGTCTATAGGTTTGGTTCTCTTAAACTCAACAGGAGCTCTGAGAATTCCTGTTAAAATTGATGGGAAATGAAACTTCAAGAGTTCTGAAAGATGAAGGCTATCCCATCTGTCTATCTGCTGCTTTAATGGAGAGATGAGAAAGGTTTCATGCTGTAACCCGAGAGGGAATTCAAACGTCTGAGAAGAAATTTCAGGAGAAGGCTCAGTGTCTTGCAGATCAAAGGGTTCGTTTAGGGAATCCTCTATTCTCTAGCCAAAGGGGAGCTATTATGTTTAGAGAGGCAGTGTGCAGACCAGAATTCTTCTGCTGATGAAACCTAGAGTTTGTGCTGTCCAGTGGCTTACTTTATAGAAAAGACTACCTACCAGTCCTGGAGGTTTAAGCTAACAGATGGATCTTGTTTTCTAACAAGCTGGTATGCTGGGCTCTGAGCTTCCTCCTGGGATATCACCAAAGAAGCATTTCCACTGTCACCATTTTAAAGAGCAGGAGTTAGCTGACAGAGAAGACTGAGTCCTTTTGGTGGGTGCTCTGTCACCCCTGGGTTCCTTTGGGTGTCCCACCTTCAGGATTCAGCCCTGGCAGAACAGCTTGCAGAAATGTTTGCATCTTCATCCCTTTCCCGTGACTTCTTCCATGAAGAAAGACTGATAGGAGAAGGAAGGAAATGTGAGAGTCTGTATGTGTGTTAATCTTAATACGTTGAAAGAGGGGACTGTGAGTGCCCTTTCTGTGTTATGGAAATGGAATGAATGAGGTTTCTTGAAGGAAACAATTGCTTCAGTCCTCTCAGTGAATGGCATGACTGGTTCCTCTGTTTCTGCAGTTTGGTTTTTTTCAGATGGTGCTACATTTATTGTGACTTTCCTTTATCATTTTTTCCCTATTTTCCCTTTTTACCCTCCCTTTCCCTTTTTCCATTTCACTTTTCCTGATTCATACTGTATAGAAGCCATTGTCCAAAAAAGAGTTACCAGGGTGGTAAGAAGTCTGCCTATGGCTAAAGTCTGATGGCCCGTCCCTGAGTGCAGCACCTTAACCTACAGAAGCCCTCTGGCATTATATAGAGTTTTGTCAGACCAGATAGTAGTTTCCCTGGAAAAAGCATTTTGTCTTTTTAGTATCTCTATTCCTTGTCTATGATGTAGCGTTAGCAGCATGTGCTCCTTCTCAGGAGCACAGTGAGGAAAAACCCATCTGCTTTGTGAATGCTCAGACATTGCTCTAATGGAAGCCATGTAAATAACTAGATAAATTATTTCACTGAGATTGTCTGTTGAGCATAATAGGTAGCAGGGTCAGAATCTCTTTGCAGTGATTCATTTCTTACTGGCTGAGTGGGATTTTGTGCTCACAAGCCACTGTACAGAAATGTCCTCCAATTTTGCTGTCTCTTGTCTTTTCCCTGCCTATACTTCTAGCTCTTTGATCTCTTGCTAGTGAGCTCCAGGGAGCAGGGACTACCAGGGCGGATGTCTGCACTGTGCTCACTGCAAAGAGTTCAGGCACAGGGTAAATTATTATAAAAAAATAAATTATTACAAATAAATAAATAAAATAATAAATTATTACAAACTAATCTAGAATTTGTTAAATTTGTCACAATTTTTGCCTCTTTACTTTCATGAGACTGTGATGGAATTGTGGGGTTTGGATAAGACATAAGGGTGAAAATAGTGAGAATAACCTTTCAGATGTGGGTTTCTTGAGCAAATTTCTTCATTCTGAGCTTTGCTTTTGGTGTTTCAAAGAGGGGAATAGGGGCTCACAGCCAGTGTGCAGGCTCTCCCCTGCCACGCCTGCTGTGAGACTGGGGGCAAATTGTGTAGGCTGCACTCACATATCTTCATCTGGCTGCAGCTCCTGGATTGACTTGAGAAGTTCAAATAATTCTTGACTAACGTGAGCACATATGTAGTTCAACTGGCAGAATGGAAGGTGAAATGAACTCCAGCAGGAGGGAATGATGGGGCACAGTGATGGGTGGTGGGGACAGGAGCGTCCCCAAAGAGAGCGCTGCAATGAGATATGTGTTCACAGCCTACATTTCTCACTGGTGTAAATCTCCCATTTGGAAACTGGGACAAGAGTGATTTCTTGTCTCTTCTGTGAGGATGAAGCATTTAGGATTATGAAAAGTTCAGACAGGGCTGCACAATTTCTCAGTCAGATTGATTGTGTTAAAATATTTATCGTTTCCACAAACATTTGCTGCTAGCAGATCTGTGGGCTAGGATTTTTGCAGAAAGCAAATAATTGCAGCTGAAGCTAGTGTTGGAGGACCTTCAGGTGAGCATTAAAAAATATTTTTACACTGCTTTGTGGTTAAACTTTAATAATATTTTCATTCTATTTAATTTCTGAATAATGTCAAAATTCTTCCCCATCTGGTAGAAGATGTAATTAGAAATATCCACTGAAGACTTGTTTTCTGATGTTTCCACAGGTCACTTAAGATTTTCACTGGAGCATGACTTCGAATATGACACTTCAGTAATGCAGAAGCTGTAAGTAAATATTATCATGTTTGCAGCCCTTGTTTAAGAGCTGTGTTTACACTCTTTTCAGAGCTTTGCTAGAACTCATCTTTGCTAGACTCCATCTACCTCACAACAAGCTTGCAGGGAAGTCACTGAGAGATGACATGGTTTCAAAGTCGATCATGCCATTTTAGATGCTTTGCTTTATCAGCTTCTTGTTTAATCTAAGAACTCCAATAACTCTTGCCTAATCTGCAGGAAGAAAGCCCAAGACATCTGTATTGCAGGAAGTGTCACAAGCAGACAAAATTAAAAATACCTCATTAGCATCTATGAGCAGTGAATAAAATGCAATGATACATTACCAAAAACTGGTTCCCAGGCCACAGGACAAAGGCCAAGGCTTGTGATACCACTAATTAAAAAGGTCTACTAAAAGAACAAATGGACCCTAAAGGCTGCTGATCTGGTCATGTATTTGTTGGCCGTTGGTAACTTGATGTCAGAGTTCAGTATCTTAGGAGTCTTATCACAGAGGTAAGCTTTTGGGCAATTTCTTGTTGTGAATGGACAAAAATGATACAGTTTCCTTCTCTTTCTCAACTTTTTCCATCTTTTTTGAAGGTGAATTAGTAAGCTGCTAATTTTGCTATCTCTTTTCTGAATTCTGCATTGTTTTTCCTAATCGATTCTCTCAGATCTGCTCAATCTCCATTTAATTCAGTCAGCTACTCAACATCCAAACCTTTTGTAATAAAGAGAGTGCTAATTTTTCTGTTTATTTCAATTGTCTTTTGTCAGGTGTTATCATATAACTCAGTCATCCGGCATTGGAATTTGTAATTTAATCAATAAAGAAGGCCATTTTTCTCAAGGAGATCAAGGAGGAAAGATCTTGAGGAAAATGCACAGTGAAAGGAAAGTGAAGAACAAAAAAGGGTGATAGGAACTGTTGTTGACATCTAATAGCTGCACACCTTGGTGGCTATACTTGCCTGGCAAGTAGCAAGCAAAAGAGATACCAGTACTTTAAAATTAATGGACATAATGATTTTGCCTGTGCACTCATCTTGCAAAATCTAGAGGAAGAATCATGGATAATACTTAAGTTGCACCGTGCACCATCTTCAGGTGTTGGCAACCCTGTACATGAGCAGTACTGTTCACAAGAGCAGTTTGATGTCAAGAGAGACACCAAGAGAAGAAACTTTGCTGTGTGAGCTCCTCCAGCCTTTCTGCTCACATGGCTTTTTATTGTGTTGCTGTTGCTTTAGACAAGGGTAGAGGAGGGATGATCTGTGGCCTCCCTTGCTGTGATCACTGAGGGGCTCAAGGCTTTGCAGCACAGGGATGCCCCTGCCCGCAGTAAAAGGTGGCTGTGGCCTGTAAACCTGCTCTGTCCCTGCCTCTGGCTTTGCTTGCAGGCCTTCTGCTGCCCCAAAGGTGGGGGTGGCACTGGCAGGATGAGGGGATGGCTATTCATTGGTAGCAGCGAGAGCTGTTCTGGTTTCCTGCCCTGGCCCATCTGAAAGAGCATCTCTGCTAGTTCTGCTGGAATTAGGAGGTGTGAATTTTGCCCCAGGGGTGCAGTTTATTTTGCATTCAGCCCCTGGAAGACATCATGCCTTTTGCACACTGCCAGGCAGCTGTGAGCAAGGCCTGCTTGGGAGATTAAATGCCCCACTGGAGAAGCACTTCAGCTGGGTCACAGCTGGGAGTCTTTCCTTGGCCCCTTGACTTCACAGCAAGATTGCCTGGGCAGATCTCAAATATCAGGCCTCTGTAGAGTCAGCCATGGTTTTGCTGATAAATTGCTTATAAGTATTATGGTCTCAACTTGGCAAAGTCTGCAAAACACAAGATGAAAGGTATCAAAACTATTCATTCAGAAAATGTTAATATTTAAAATTACAGTAAATCGTTTGGTGTTCAAGGCAGGTCACAGTGCTCCTTTGCTTATGTCTCTCCCAATGCCTGGTTGTTAGTGCTGTAGCCACATTTTCTGCAAATCAAACATTGAGCCAGTTATTGAAACACCCATCTTGTAGGATTTTTAGAACATATCTTTTAGTTGAAGCAGGCATGTTAGTAAAGAAAGACTTAATAATACAACATTTTGGAGAATTTTTAATACATGATGCGTCGCATTTGTCTTGAAGATTTTAGTACACCCCTTGAATGCTACTTCAGATTGAATAAACAGTATTTAGAGAGTCTTCAGGTGCTTATTTTCAACCTGCATTGACAAACCTTTCCTGTGGTAAGCACATAGTTTCTTAAGTGTCTCAGTTTGAGACAAATTTAGGGGGAAATGCTCTGGAAGGAACATCTCCTCCACAGAAGGCAGATTTCAGCACTCCCTCCCCCACCGATACGAGAGGAAATTCTTAGAGGAAAGTGAAAAAAACTATTTATTTAACAAACAAAGTGCCAGCAGGGCACAGGAAAAATGAATAACTCTTAAAATATTAAACCTCCTCGATGCAGAGAAAGCTGGTGGATTTAGAGTTCCCTCTGTAGCTGGCTTGACCCCTCCCGAGGGGCTGGGATGCGACGTCCCCGCAGCCTCTCTGCTGGTCCACGGGGTCTGATGATCTGGTTCTTGGATCACAGCTAGGCCAAACAGTTCCAGAAGAAGAAGAAGTTACCAGACGATTTCGGTATGCTGGTATGCAGTCCTGGAAAAAACCCTCTTGCCTCAGCTCACAAGCTGGCTAGAAGCAGGAACCCACTCTGTCCCGCTTCAAGTAGAGCCGAGCAATACAGGGGAGTGAGTCCTTGAACACAAACCATGCTCAGACCCAGCTTAAAGCTGCAGGACCCATTTCTGGGCAATAAGCAGACAATAGGGGAACAGAGTTTTATCATAAAATCACCCCAAGACGATACGACAATAAGAGAATCAAGTATAGAGCTCTACAGTAATTAATCTTATTTTCCCCCACCTTCCATCTCCAACAACACCCTAAGCACTCTACAGTAAAAGCTGTCACTTAACTGGGATAGGGTCTTACCTCAGGGTCTATTAAGTACTAAACATCATGGATTGAAGATTGCCTGGACAAGTGTTGCATTGGAAGGGGCTTCCCACAGAGGAGGTGGAGTCACCATCCCTGGAGGTGTTCAAGAAATGACTGGATGTGGCACTCAGTGCCATAGTCTGGTTGACAAGTTGGAGGTTGGTCACAGGTTGGACTTGATGATCTCAGAGGTCTTTTTCGGCCTAAATGATTCTGTGATTCTGTGTGAGTCTGTGAAATGAAATGGAGATGAAATTGAAATGGCTTGATCCTAAATTCTCAGCCACTCTTGAATTCAAGTCCTGCTCCTGTTTTGCACAGCTGTACCAGAAAGTTTTGGACAAGGAACGTGTGGAGTGTGCCAATGAGACAGCTACAAAATCTACAGAACTGCAACTGGATGACAAATCACTGCCTCTGCCCTTGGAAAATATCACAGAAGCCTTCTCTTATATGAGCAATATTGTGAATATTGTTCATCTTTTTTTCATAAACCTGTGTTTGAGTCTCTTCTCCAACCTTTCAACAGTGCCAAAGGATTACCAAACATGCACCATATGATTGTTTATGATCCCTGGTTCCTTCTTGTGCATTCCAAATAATGTCATCAAAGCCGGTGCTGTTCTGCCTGTCGTATTTGGCCAAATATGAGAGCAAGAGTTTCTCCCACAGAGTAGCTTAATGTGCTGTATTTGAAGATTGACTTTTGGAGCAATGACTCTTTGACTGGCCAAAGCAATCAGTGTTTTGCCTAGCCAGACAGCCTAGGGACCCCAGCTCTAAGAAGCTTTCTGATGAGAACTGTGGCTGAAGACACTTCTCAGGGTTGATTTAGCACTCAAGAGCTCAGAGCTCTGTGGAACTGGAGCTTCTTCAAAAGTAAGCAATGGCACATGCAGATTGCCCCTCTTGTCATTCCCACAGTAATGACTTCCTCTTTTCACCTAAAAAAGAGAAAACATTAATTATACATTAGTCCTGCTTTACAGTGGTATTTTGCACAAAATCATGCCAGTGTATAGTATGTCCAAAACATTTACATATATGTTCATTAATTTTTCTCCACTTTCTTTTGAGCTGCTAAAACATTTTGAAACACTTGGTTTGGGCTTTTCTTGTCCTGCTCCCAGCACCAAATCACCCATTTTAGTGATTCAATGCAGATCAGGAATTTGGGGGGGGGGGAGGGAGAAGGAACATTGCAGCCACTTTTAGCTTATCTCTTAAAGGATGTTGGGTTTTGCTCCCATTGGTTTTTGAATTCAACAGGCTTCAGAAGGACTGGGTGTCATTTAGCTATTAGAGATTTTTGTTTTCCTGATAATTGTGAAGTAGCATCATTAACACAGGCAAATTACCATGCTTCACTGTGCTGTGTCCATGGTACATTAGAGGCCCTTTTCCATTGGTAAAGCTGAGTCTATTCTTCTGGAAAATCAGGGGTCCATTGGCAGTTCTTTGGCAAGTGAGACAGAGGGACTATTTAATGGGAAGAAGAGTGGTCTAATAAAGAGGATGAAGTCGAACATGACAAGTGCAAGGAAAGACAGCAGAATGTTGATTTATAAAACACTGCATAATTGGGCCAAAATATTCATCCATTTTCACTGGGCCAGGGAGGGAGAGGACTGCAGTTTTGGGGTAAATGAGTAACATGATTTTTCCAAAGTGCATTTTAGAAAAGTCAAGCACTCTATCCATTTCTCTTCCCAATAAAAGTGCTCTACTTTCAGCCTGATGGGAACTGGTTTGTATTGCTGAATTTAATTTTTTGAAATGGTGCATTGGCTTGTGGTGAAGAAATTGGACTTACACTTGAATATGTCTGGATTTTACAAATAGGTTTTTAGTTTAATAAGATTAAACTAATTAACCAGAAAAGTCATTGCCAATGGATTTTACAAGTACATAAAAATATATTGCTTTTTCTTGAAACATTTCATCACCCTTTTCAATGTTCCTTTTTCTTTCTTTTGCCACAGTGACAAAGCACTGTGATAATTTGTTCCCTCATGCCTTTTCCTGAAAACACTGATCTCTGGCCTTGATTGTGTATGTGTGTGGGGGGGGATTAGGCATGTGCATATGCATCTATTTATTTCTGACTCAGTGTTTATTTCTTTCTTCAGTGTTGTTCAATGTGTTTAACTTGTGGCCTGAAGGAAAACAGAGCACACAAGCTATAAAAAGTTGTTCTGAAAAGGTTGCTTAAAGTGGCACAGGACCCAAGGACTAATGAGCAATCTCTCAAAGCCGGGTATTAATGCAACTGCTGAAACATTTGGCACAGCAGAGACCTTGAAGAAAGCACTAGCATGATTGTTACCCCTCTGCATCCCTGGGGGTGGATATGTCTCCTGGAAACTCTTCTGAGGTCCCTCATTATGTCAGCTTTCCCTTGCAAGTGAGGGTGGGGACAGAGACCCACTATCCTTCATGGCACGGAGGTCTGTGGAAATGAGTTCTGGTCTCTGCCTGCCTGTCTCTGAACAGTAATGCTCATTTCATCACCTATAGCAATATTTTACTTGGAGGAAAATTTAACATGAGGCCCCGCCAGCCTCCTCTACCCCTAAATTTCCGTCAATTCTCTGCCTGCAAGAGGCCTGGGTAACACACAAGACATGGGCACATACTGAGGAATTGTAGGATTTCTATTTCCATTACCTCAGCCTTCCCCATGCCCTTGTAGCCTTGCCTTCTGCTTAAAATGCAAAGGATATTAACTTCTATGAGCATGTGGGGCGGTACCCAGGCAGGCACTGCCTTGGGATGACATGGTTTTCCCTGCTCTGATCAACTCTGTAAACTGAAGCATAAAGAGTCTGCTTTGATCCCTAACAACTTTGCTAGTTTGCTTTAGTTACCAGTTGTTACAGAGATGACTTAAACACATTACTTTTGGGTAAAATAGAATGTCTGTCCGAGTACATGGCAATGACACACAAAGTTAGCTGTTGCAAACAGACATCTCTGTTCACATCAGCTTTGCCCAATTTGTCAAGAAAACATCTGTATCATCTAAAATAAAAATAAACACTAAATTTGGGTAACAGGAAAGGCTTTAATTCTTTTCTTCTGCAAGCAATGGGAGTGCCCTGCAGGACAGTGCCTTTTTTGTATCACTGCTTTCATTTAGCAGTGGTTCTCACATTTTAAAAGTAAGTTTAGATATTTTACCAGCAGCCTGACATCATTACTAAGGCTCTGCATGTTTACAGTATAACTGATGACCTAGTTCGAGGAAATTATTACGTGAGGACTTTAAAGGAGATATCCTTTCAATGGGGTGTGAACTTCAACACAAAGCTAGCAGTTGTTTAAAGTCCTTCTGGATTTGTGAAACTCTCCCATGAGCCACACCAAGTTGTGAATGATGCTGCCCTTCAAACAGCCAGAACAGCCCAACACCTCGTCCAGTAGCTGTGGTGTGAGCAGTATGTGCTGGTTTACATCCAAGCCCATCCAGTGCTTATTTAATTCTTGCTTTTTTTTCATCCTGTGTTGAATTCCTTGCCTGTCCTTCATATTAAAATGACCTTGTTCCTCCAGGGAAACCTCCCCCGCTTCAAACAAATGGTACCAACATCAAATAACTGCTTTGTGGTATCCAGTTTTGTCCTGCATTTGTTTTAAAGCTTCCCAGGAACCCTTGGCTACTTCGCACAAACTGTTAACTTGAGGGTAATAATTTTGTCTGGGTTTTGTCACAGAAATTCAATTAAGGAGGATTATGAACACAGTTGTAGGCCTGTTTCATTTACAGTTGCAAATGAAACCCAGGCCACACACTGATAGTTTATATAGGAAAGGAGATATTGTGTAGTTTTGAGTGGCTGAATTACCTGCATGTTCCTTTTTGTGGCTTCACTTATTGCAGAACGGAGGGGAGTGAGACTTGCAAAAATTAATAAAAAAGTGATAGAAAAGTGGGAAAGAAATCACCAAGGGAAAAACTGCCCCCACTGCTTTTCCCTAGGAGGCACACATCCCTTCTACACATAATAAACTCCACAGGGAATTTCTTCCTCCTTAGAAAACATATCCCAAAGGGCAAGAGTGAGTAGTCCTTTATTTATTTATTTATTGTTAACAAAGAGCAATATTCTGTTTTCATGGCCTTGGTTTGGCTCCAAGTCCCTGAGCCACTGGGGACAAAGCATAAGGTTTCGCTTTTTTTTCAGTTCTTATTTCTGGGCCATGCAAGCCAACTTTTTTATTCCTTTTTTCTCTTTTCAAGTTTTTCTACAAGCAGCTGAATTCCCCAGGTAGAAAAGGGGAGAGAAGGAGGAAGGGAAAGGAGGACGTTTACCATATTGGAGCAAAATTATAGCTGCTGCAGAGGCTGGCTCCAGGTGGAAGAAGTGTGTTTGGAGACAATGTAACAAGAAGGGAATTTGTTTATTTGGGAGATGCCTTTTTAAGTTATGAAGGGCAAAACAAAGGCAAAACTTGTCTTGATGTCTTCTGATGAAATGTCTGTGTTTATAGAGGAGCAATATATCTCAGCTTTGCTTTGCAACAATAAACTTGGGAAATACTTTGCACCACTCGGGAGATATGTGAAGGGCACGGTACTTGGGTCACCCCTTCCTCCTTATGCAGGCTTTGTTCCACAGCTTTGGGCTCTGTCCTCTAACCTTTTACCTGGGAAGTCCCACACTGATTTCCCCAGGGTGTTGCCTGCCTGAAGACATGAAGGATAAGGCTTAGCTCCCATCTACTGACTTTTATTCATAAGGATTTATCATCATTTTGCAGATGGGGAAGAGAGGTGCTCAAAGGTGGAATCAGCTCCAACAACTCAAGGCTAGGCACAGTCCCAGGCTGTTCCTTGTATGAAGTGAGTGCTGCAGTGTCTGCTAAAGGACCTACCCCATGCATCAGCTTTGATTAAAGCTCTCCCCAAGCATACTCTATTTAACAGCTTGTGCACCTCTTGTTTCTTACTTTTTTCCTGATCCTTCAATTCTAGGAAAGGTTATACTGTCCTTACTGTGGTTTCAACAATATGCCTAAGAGGCTTACTGGATTCTTCACCAGATGAGGGGAAATAAGCTCTTTAGTTTCTAGCTTTAGATCAGATACTGTTTCTGTACCTCTATACAGACTTGACACTGTTGAAGACTGAAAGAGAGGCAGGCAGCTTATTAACTCTCAAAAACTTCAGCAAAATTCACTGTAAGTGATGCAGTGAAGTGTGAACAATATCTACTTTTGCTTCACATCTAGGGCAATTCATCCTGTTGTGAGGGGCTGTTACAGTGGTTTATATTTCTCGGTTGTTTTGTGGTAGTCTTATGTCAAACCAAATTTCTTGTTAAGGTAAAACCTGGATGAAAAGAGTGAAAGGCCTTATGTAAATGACAATCTGTGAGTCTCTTGATTTTTGGGCACCTTTTCTAGAGAACTTAGGACAACTGAAACCAGCATCCTCAGGAGCTTTCAGTCCAGGGGAACATAGCTTTATGGAGAGTATTATGGCTAGATGGATTTAAGTGTGAATAACCTTGCAGAAGTCAGTGGATTCATGCTGACACAAAAATAGTGGGGGAGAAAAAGGGGAGGACTTTTGCATAACTATCAGATTGTTTTGTTACAACTGATTGGGACAATCTGTCATCATCCAGTTTTGTTCTGTAGTGGAGGAAGGAGATGAGCATCTCCAGAGGGTGGCTCACCATAAGGGCCTTCCCACGGGTGACAAGAGCTGACCTTTGGGACTGCTGGTCTCCTCCTGCTGACATACCAAGGCCTTGCAGCCTAGCTTAGCCCAGGTGAATAAAGTAGGGCGAGATGAATCTCTGCCTACGTTTCAGTCACATATTTTATATTTGGTAGAGCATATAAAAATACTCCATTTTTAGCATCTTTCAATCTGTAGATAGTAGAGTCAGATCCTTAGCCAGCATAAATGAGACAAACTTCAGTACTAAAGAGCTGACTTTGATGGAGTAACTTCTGCTTTGCTCCAGTTCAAGCAGTTTCAATCTCCATATGATGCCTTGATGGGGCTGAAAACAGAGGCTAGACAAAATTAAGAGGATGAAAGTGGGTATTTATTGAAGAGCCTTCAGGTACACTTTGGGCAGTCAAAAGCCTTCAGAGAAGCTACACCCAAAATGGACAACCAGGTCACAGGTTTTCATACTTTTATAAGTTTGGTCCATTTGCATATTGGGATTAATTCTCCAATTACAAGTTCAGGTAATGAAGTCATTACCCCAAGTTTGTTCCCCCCCTTAAGCCACTTCATTTACATATTCCAGGGTCTGAGACAGTAAGGTGTCCTTGAAGTTCAGGCCTAGAGAGGATTTGTTATGTCTAACCAGAACGGGAGAACAGTAGCTAACAGGCTATATGGAGTCTTAGAGTTACACACTAAAGCATTACAGGATATGAAAAATATAAAAGCTAAAATCCTAAGGCATCACAGAGAGTTTTCTGGGGTTGTTTCAGCAGTACCTCTAAGCTTACTACCTAAACTTCAGAAAAAGGACAGAAAGGGGCTGCATGGTATGTAAAGTACACATGATTTCAGGTGATATCTTATGATTTAGATAAAGCATTTTAGATGCATGACATCTGGCAGCATTGCTTTCTCAGAGTGTAGGAGAGAAATAATCCTTTCAAATCAACTCTATTGGAGAGTGAAACGTTTTTCACCAGCCTAGTTTAAAAATCATATCTGAGCCTTTCTCTCCTGCTAACCAGTTCAGCACAAACAAACAGTGCACACAGGATGCAGCTGTTTCAGCAGTTTCCCTGGAATCTGCTGTACATTTAAAATTATTTTCTAGCTTTTTTTTGGAGCAGGTTTTTTTTTTCATATAGATGGTAAAATGTGTAGCTGAATCATAAAGCTAGATAAAGTACTGTGAGCCTGTGTTGGACTGAAGTCCTTTTCATCCAAATAATGACTTTATCTGCTTATTATGAAAGGATTGAAAGACATGTGGGAAACTAAGACTGAAACACACTCGGGAGCCTATATTTCAGCATTATGGGGGAGTCTGACCATTAATATGGGAATTAATAACCCTCCAAAGCCATCTCTTCTGAGCAGCTGCAGTAGGAACTGGCAGTGCAGAATGCGCAGACTAATTCTGCTTCAGAGAAGCTAAAATCAAATGTTTGTTACAGTTTTATGTGCATACACTCTCAGCAGGAGCCGTTTTCCTTCCCTTTAGGCAAACTCGGAAGAGGTTGAACATTTAACAGCCTCAAACTACCCAGACTGTGTGCCATATGTACACAGCACTGAGCCATGCCTGTGTTGTCAGTCTTTAGAGTCTTCCTGAAAGGTGGAATCTGGCTGGTTGCTTGCAATCCATGTCCTTAGAGGCACTGGAGCAAAATGCTGATGTTGATCAGAAGGGGAAGGTCTGAAATTGTAAGCAAACAGAGAAGATCCATCATGCATTTTCACAGATGATAAAAGGCTGACAGTGGCAGTCTGCTTATCAAATAACTAGATTTATTGAAATAGCCTGCGCTCTCATTAAATAGTTTGCTTTTCATGTTTTTGTTTTATTTCATCTTACTGAAGGTGTCTGAATTTTTTTCCAAACCTACTATTGCTGCCATGGCGAACTGGCTAATTTAGGCCATTTCTTCTGTTAATGCTTAAAAGCAGTGTGGACTGCAGTGTTCTCATCTCACTGACACTGTGGGACCTCAGAGCAAAGCCAGTCCCTGTCATGAAATCCAAGATTCCTGGAAAGTAAATCATAAAAATTAATGTAATAATTATAAGCTTGTTCCTTGAAAGATGGTAGTGCTAGTGATAGTGCTACACATTTCATTTAGCGTGTCTAGTGCTGTCAGCTATGCTCAAAAAATGGGGTAGAATTGATCATTTTTAATCAGGAGAGAGAAATGAAATGCAGAAACAAAAATGTTGCTAGCATGATATGACATCCCTGTGCTGAAAGGACCGTTCCTTTCCTAACTCAGCGAGGTATCACATTTTGTGTTTTTGTTCCCAGGGGAATGAGCTGCTGCTTTCCTCCTTTTCTGAAAACATTTGTAAGACGGGAAATGGAATATTAATAATTGAAAATGCAAGTTGCAGTAATGCCATTTGCATAAGGATGTTTCTTGACCCATGGAGGATATGCACTGTCTGTTGGAGAAAATATCAACAGAGGAACCGTGGGAGCCTGATGGATCTAAAAGGCTACCTGGCAATAAATTTATTTCTCAAATAAATCCCAGTGTGATTCCCAAGACTGGAACTCTCTGTTTGTAGCCTGCTCTTTTTCCTGGAAGATGTGATGCACTATCAAGAGATCAATATCCCCCAGTACTGGGTGTGGTGCCAGTAAGTAGACATTTAACACGTAGTAAAGGTTTTTTAAGCAAAGGGCATGGAGACAGATCTTTCCTCCTGCAGCATTTGCTTGTTGAAATTTAACAGTCCCGGTGACCTTCCCTGAGAAAGGAAGGTCCTTCTCCAGAAGCATTTTAACAATGCACTGCATGGAGCTCAGCAGCTGGGGTTAAGACTGATTTGACTCTGCTGATATTTTTAACTGTAGTTTCAGGAATTGTGGTTTTCTGTTTGGACCTTTTGGGGTGTTGTTTGTTAAGCAGATGCTTATGCTGCAGAGCCTTCCTTCCATGCAGTTTTGAATGCCAGTGGTACCAAAACATTACTCATAAAGTGCGCACGCTGTTACGATTCGTGACTTTAACTCTTAGCATATTTATAGGCCTCATTTCCATTTTTTGTGGTCTCATTAATGGAGCAGCAATAATAAATCGGAATGTTAATGGGGGATCATTTCACCGACAGCAGAAGGTATTAATGAACTTGATACAATAGTTGAAAGGAAAATAACTTTTTAGTAGTGTAATTTTTTTAACCATCGCCCCAATTGTCTCCTTCCAAACATGCAGAATTGGGGCAGTTTTGAAATCATGGGAATCATTTCATATAGACAATTTTTAAATCACCTTCCTGGATACCTTGCATAGGAGGTGAACCATTTGCAGAAATTCCAGTGGGGGCAGCCATTCTGGAAGTGAAGCATGAGGAGACTTTGTTGTAGTCATGGTGGTAGAGATGGAAACCCAGAAAGCACCTTTTGTCTGTGTGAATTAATGACCTTCATTAATAGAGAGTGCAAAGGTGGTCCTCCTTGTATGAAGTGGGCATTTCACATCCTGTTGTGAAATACTTGAGGATAGTGTTAAGATATGGTCTCATAGGGGACTTACTTCCCCAGCAGACAAGGGAATTGTGCCTTAGGTTTCTTGGTGGCACTGTATCTCAGTTTTCCCACTGGTAAAGTTGAGGGCTTTGAGCTAATGGAAACAGTTGGATTTTAAAGCTTGGTCAGTTAGTATTTGTGGAGTGTTAGCGTCTCCTGAGGGAGAGGAGTCACACTGTGGGGAAATCCTCAGCTGGAAGTAAACAGTACCAGACACCATTCAGGACCTTCCTCAGTGCCACGTTGTTGAAGGCCTCTGTGCTGAAATTAGTTACAGCTGTAAAGACATTTCTATATGCATGCTTAGAAGTTGAAGGCTAAAATTTGTAATACATTTGAAGTAAATTTGCATTCTAGCCCGTGGTACAGAGCATCTGTTTCAGTCTTTAGCTGCTTAGTTCTAGAAAGTTTTTTCCCAGTGAGTTTTCATCTCTCTGAGTACATTCATTAATCCTTTTTGGACTTTGCTTACCCACAAATATAGAAGAAGCTTTGAAGTGGATTGGCAACTTTTCACCACCCTTCTTTCTTTGGTTTTGTTAAACAGTAAGTTTAAAGGTACTAGAGTGGGTCAAGAATTGCATGTTTAAATTGTTTGTTTCCTGCAAGAAAAGAGATTGGCATTTAAATGTGCCATTCAAGCTAATAATCTCATAATCAGGAGTTTACTGACCTAGAAACTTAATCTAGTCCTGTGAGTTCAAGCATCTGCAACTTTTTTTAAAAAACAGAAAAAATATTATTTTCAAATGAGGCATGTGATTGGTCTAATTCTCTCTTTTTTTGTAGATACAATTAATTTGAAAATTACTTCTGTGAGGTGCTGTTATCTCACTTCTGTGCAGGCAAACTGTGAGCCCTAGTCCCCTGAGCTAAGCAGAGGGTGAACAAGTACATATGAAAATGGACAGATAAATGCCAGTGCAGGGCCATTTGAAACAGGAAGAAAGGAAGGGGGGCAAAAAAATAAAGAAAAGAAAAAAGGGAAGATTATCTGTCTAGCCTTATTGGCAAATGATCAGAAAAGTGACTGAAAGCATTATATGGCATTTTTCCCTGCTTAGGGCTTGATACAAAACTCACTAAAATAAGTGGGAAACTTTCCATGATGTTCTTGATTTTGGGCTGAGATGCCTGATTAACACTTAACTCTGTCTCCCTGCAACAAATTGCCAAGTGCCTCAAGCAAAAGATAAAGATACTGTCAACAAGCAGCACTATCAATACTACCTGGCACTGGCAAAGCAAACTCATCTGTTGCTATAATGACTCCTCAGCATGTAGAGAGGAAAGCAGTTGTTTTGAATATAGATATGGATATAACCCAATCATGTGGCATTGGGGCTATGTGTTCAATAAAGTGTCATTTTCAGATAGACAAGTGACCTTGAAACACTTTTAACAGTTTTCTGCATCATCACCTTTTAAACTTCTCACTCTTTACCTTCAGTTCAGTTGTATTTAATTTTCCCTCCCCTCCCTATTTTTTATGTCTTATAAAGTTCAGTATGTGATTTGGTTTGGGGATGGAGGTGGAGCACAGCTGGTGGAGTGGAGGAGCAGGGAGGGAGATCTTTTTAAAGCTGCTAAACTTGTAGCTAGAGAAGATACTGCATTTATAACGTTCCCATTCTTCTCAATACTTAACAAGAAAAATGATTGTGTGTGTGTGACGTGAATATTCAGCACAGAGCTTTGGTAGCTGACCGCTCTCTTTTCACAGCCATCCAACCGCACACACATTCCTAAGGGATTACCTCACCGCCAGTGCTCCTCAAAGTGTGGGATACGCCGAAGCCGACCAACTGTAAAGCTCCTTTCTGCCTGCTGCGGTGCTGGTTTTAGGCAATGACCTTTAAAACCACAAATCTAACCCTACGTCTACCCCCAAAAAGATTTTAAATTTGTTAGCTAAATGGGAGAGATGCTGGGCGTGGAAATAGGGTAGAGTCTGTCGGTTACATGTAGAAATTCCTTTCCAAGCTTTACACTCCCCTTTGGCTCCACACACTCAATAACTTTCCAGCCGGAGAATGTTTGTCCCTTCCTTCTCCTTCTCTTTTTTTTGTGTTCTTCCCTTGTTTTGCATATTCTGACAACACTCTTTACTTCAGCCTGCAGCTCCCACTGCTTTGTGTGCTTTCTCTGTCTCACAATTGCATAAATAAATCACTGAGGAAAATTTGCATTTGATGGGAATTTTTAGCTGATATTAAGTTTTATGGGTGGAATATAATATATGTGAGTTGACTTAATTAAAGTGCATTGTCGTTTGTGACACGGAGGTCTTTATCTGTACAAGACTATTTTTGCCTTTCATATTTTTTGCTATTAAACATGCCAGTGGATTTGAAAACCCAAGGATGACAGGTCTCAGAAAGTATCATCTTTCTTGTAGCAAAATAACTGCTTATGCCAAGTGAAGCAAATCAGCATCATCACAGAGTTGAACAGTTAATTTATGCCATGAATTTCTAAATGCCAAGGGCTGGAATCTGAGGCCCATATATGTTGTAGCACCCTCTAGTCGCCCTGTTGGTGACTTGCATCACACTAGAGGAGAGATGGAGTCTGGCAAAATGGTTTAGATCAAGGAGAATTGGACGAAAAGTTTGTCCAGAGCTTCTCTGCCCTGATACACTGCATGGTGGCTTCCTTCCCCCTCCCAAGCAGTGGTGTGTGCCCCGAAGTGCTGCTGGATTTGGCTTTGGTGAGTGCAGGGTTTCTCTCGGCGGGGCTGGTGGATGGGCAGAGCCCACACTGCGACTGCTGGGGCTGTGGACACGCGCTGCCCCTTCTGCCACATGGGCTGAAGTTTTAACTCCTCCAGAGCAGTGGGGAAATTCATCTCATCAGCTGCTGCAGCTTTGTTTCAGAGGCATGAGGAACCAGCCTCCCAATTCCCGTTTTCACCCTGTTCTTAAATATCTGAATTGAAGGGAAGGGTGGAAATGCCATTTTAGGCTGGGTCACATACCCGACTAGAGCATGTTTAATGCATCCCTCTGACCACGAACTTGGTCTGTGATATTTATCCTTCCATGACAATCAGGAAGGGCATGAGCCTTCTGCAGGATCCCCAGATCTGGCTTCACAAAGCACAGGTTCTTGGAAGGGCTCCATACGAGTTCTGGCTTTTTGACTGTTTCTCTGGAGCAAGGCTGGCAAAGTGTAGCTTGGGATTATCACACTGATTAATACTAATAATGCTGGTGCAGCTCCCCAAAGTGCAAGAGGGACTGATCGAAGTGCTAGTTCCAATTTATTTTTTCAGGCTAAAGATTTCCACACTTGCACAATTCTTTGCTGCCATTTTCCATGCAAGGGGTCTGTGTGCCCCTGAGACTGATACTGCATCTGCTCCTCTGTGAAGACAAAGATAAAGTGGTTCCTGGTGTGTTGTTACTTCGCTTACTCTTCAGCATAAGAACAAGCAATAAGAATGCATTTTAGATGTTAATGAAATTAATGAAAGCCAGATCTCGGAAACAGCTGAGATTGTTGACTGTCTCAGGCAGATTTTTACTTCATTTCAATTACAGATGAGCCAGAACCAAACCCCTGATTAGAATTGCTCCAAATTTTGGATCCACATCTCTCAGCTTTGCAGTTTTGACCTGTTTCCAGTATTTAATTTTCTTCCTGTTTTATTTTTCCTTCTGGTTTTACTCCAGGTGTTCTAATGTTTTCATTTTGTCTCTGTGAAAGACTGGCCTCATGAAGGACATGAGACCTGCTGCCACAAGTCCCACTGGGGCTGCAGAGGCATAATTAGGTGTCAGGATGTGCTGGTACACGCTGGGAGAGTGCACACTAGACTTGGGGCTGAGAAGCATTTCTGTGCCATCTCATCAGGCAGGTGGCTGCCCCTACTGCCATCCTGGTAGCTCAGTAGCCACAGTCCCTGAAAGGTCCTCCTTCTGTTAAATGGCTAACGTCTTTCTCACTGACCTGAAATGGCCGTGACTCTTGATAAGTCCCCAGCTGCAGAATCTTACTGATGGTTTGTTACCATGCCTTCATCCATAACTCCAGACCACCCCATCAACAGTGCGGTGTTCTTAGTCTGCACATATATAAATTCCATCTGAGTTTATACTCTGATTTAAAAAAGAAAAAAAAAAGCCTCCTGGAGACAGTGTATTAATAATGAACAAATTCCTTTTTATGTCTCCTGGATATAAGGGGACCTTGAGACTCCCCCTGGGGAGAGAGAATGGTCTGAGCAGTCCAGTTAGAAACCTCAGAGGCAGCAAGCACACAGGAAAGGCTGGTTTATTATCTTTGTTCTTTTATTGCTGTACTTGAATCCCAGGAACAGTGTTACTTTGGGCCCACAGGTATTGTGCAGTGCGTTTTTAGGGGAGGTTGAGAAAAACACCTGATCATAATGGCTTTAAAAACATGGATAAAAGAGGAAGAGGAAAATATAATTTACATTAAATGCTACAGTGCTTCATTTACACAATATAATAAAAAGCAAATTTTGTGATTCAAGTAATGATTGCAGGTTATTAAACTGGGCTTTAAAGGCTTCATAAATGAAAGCCTTTTAATAAGTTATGAACATGGATGATAATGCTCTTGGAAATAGAGAGAATCTTTATTAAGCTTGACACATTTGTTCTCCACCCACCCACTTCCCTGTTACTTTACTTGGTTCCTGGATCACTGTCGCAAAAATGTGCCAGTGGGACAAAGCTTGAGCTGGGATACTACATGGGAAAGCACCACCTTCCATGGCTGCCAGGGCCTGGAGAACATGACATCTTGGGAAGAGGCTGCAACACCATGGATTTGCTCTGGTCAGAGAAGGGGTCATGGGGCGGCTAAAGCAGGTGGGACCCTGCTTTTAGAGCCAAATTCATCACCAGATGGATTCCATCTACGTGTGTATGAGAGCTCTCCTCTGCTGATTGTTGAAAGATTGAGCAGAGCACTCCCTGAGACATGAAAGGTGCTCTCCCCGGGCAGCTGTTCAGTTGGGAATTTGGCAGCTGGTGGTGGGAGCAGGGATGGGGCTGAAGGGCAGAGCGGGGCTGGGCTGCATTAGGGCCTGATTCAGAGCACAGTGACATCAATGGGTGCTTTCTCACTGGGTTGAAGGATCCCTCCTGGACAGTACCAGAGTGAGAAACTTTGGCAATCATTTCACTGCTTCTTTATGTTTTCAATGGTCTGTTCTGACTGGCATCAGACTTGCTGACCCAGAGGGGAGGTGGCAGAGGGAGAGGCAGAGCCGAGCTGGGCAGTAGACAATAGAGCCTTCCTTCCCTCGACCAGTAATAAACCATGCTGGTGCAAGGGAAACTGTTCCTGCAGGTACTGCCTTCGATTAGATAGCTGAGAGTCATAAAAAACTTCCTGTCATGAGGGTGAGCCTGTGAGACAGCCCTGCCCAACTGCAGTTTTGGATAACTTAATTTTACCTGCTCAACTTGCCTCCTCATAGAGTGGAATATTCTGCTCTATTTTGCCTAAATTATTAAAGACTGATGAGGTTTCCAACGTAGAAGTGACTGCATTTCAGTGATGGATGAGTTGATTCTTGTGTGGATATAGTAATCAAGGCATTTTTCAGCATCTTCGGCATGAAAGGCGCAATATAAATGTGAAATATTATTTTGTGCCATGCAGCTGCTCAAATCTGAAATACACATTATGTCTTGGTAATACAGACAGTGTTTAAGACTGTTAAATTAAACTATTAAAGCCTATAGAAAAAACAGAGATGACAGAGTGCAAATTAAATCTGAATTATCGTTAAATTGCTGTGCCAGTAGTTTTCAAACACATTCATGGTGACCTGGAAGAGAGCAGGGGGAGTGGAATGACATTCACACCTCCTAATTGGAGTCGTTATCCGTTCTTTGTTATCGTGCTGCCCACAACAAGGGCATCCCTGGGACGCCAGTGACTGCGGGGGGGAGAGGGGGGAAGGATGCCTGTGGACCACAAGGGATGTTTTGAATGTCCTGCCAGTTCTCTGATTTCAAGCCAGGACACGGCCAGGCGACTTTGTCGGATAGATAGTTTTTGAAGGCAATATATGCCTGCAGGCTCTTTTCTGTGCATGGTGGCTGAGGCGGGGGGTTGGGAGAAGAGGGGGGACACGGTGCATGGCTGGGTTGTGCTCCTGAAAAATGTTGGTGTCCCAAGGACATGTCGGTCCTTCCTTCCCTCTTCTCTTCCCTGCTAACAGCCCAGACTCACTGAGGGCCTCGGTGGACCAGGGGTTTGTAATAAAATCTATGGGCCTTCCTGAAATATCAGATGGAAGAGGAGCTTTGAAAGTTATCTAAGTGCTCTGCCTGCCAAAACATGAGTGCATCTGATAGTATGTTCTCAGGTGCTTTGTCTGGTTCCTTTTTATCCAGTTGCAAGTGATGAAATTTTCAGAACTGCCTTTGGAAGTTTGTCTCTGCCCTATTCTCTAATAAACACTCCACAGTGCATTTTCAAATTAAGATTTTGCCTTTGTTTTTCTCAAGTCATTACTCATGATGGTATCTCTGTGTACCTCAAAAAATCCTTTTCCATCCTTAATCTTTACAAGCTTCCAGGCATGTGGATATCTGTTTATGTGAGTCAACCTGATACCAATCCATCAGTTTGTTTCTTGAAGGACTTTATGACAGCAGAAAGTGATTAATTTTCAAAGCAGATGCAGCCTTTAATCTGAAGAAAAGGCAACAAACTTTCCCCCTCTCCTTTGCTGATTGAATCTGGAAATGAATGAATGATACCTGACTCAAATGTGTTTCTGAACTAGTTTTCATTAAATATAATCGGTCAGTGCTGATCATCACAAGTGTCTTGAAGATTGCCCTACGTATATATATGGTACTAAAGTCAGAATGAGCTTAGTGATCAATATTCATTCAACATCTTAATCTGCTCAACAGTATTAAATAGATTGCCCCAATGTTCCCTGCAAAGCAGGGAAATAATGTAACTCTTGAGCAGGAATATTAAAGTAGAGAGGATAAATGTGGTGTCCAAAGCATTGCCAAGCAGCTCCTGACTTGTATCTTTGTGCCCATCATCCACCTGTTTGTCATCATCAACCAATGCAGTTAAAGGTGTGAAAAACTCCCAAGGATGGCCAAGAAAATCCAAGACTGACAAAATTGAGGGAAACATCTCAATGTGGCTTCCTCTGTATGTGCTACTGTATTCCCAGATCTCTCAACTACTTGTCTCCAGTGGCTACGTTGGGACTAAACCCAAGCGCATACACAACCTTAGTTCTGAGTATAGTTTATTTTTTGTCTGGGTGGTTTTTTAGTTGTTGGACTCCTCTTCAAGTGGTGGGAACTGATCTCTATCCTTAAGTCCATTCCTTGCTTTACTGTTAAAATATATTTCCTGTTTCCAGCATGGGACAGAGCCTCTGTCCATGAGAAGTTAAGCTCAGATATGCAAGTCATTTTACATACTGCTGCACTATAAAAATCATACTAATTTTATATACATATACAGTTAACTCAGTAATGGCTAAAGATCTGTGTTCCTCTCTGGACTTGCCATAGGAAATCTCTTCAATTTCCCTGCTGTGAAATGAGAGGGTAGCTAGCAGTGTATTTAATTTAGTTATTTGAGGCCCAGACTGCTACGGGACATTTCTTTGGCTATGTCTTCTGGGGAGATTTGAATGAATGACCAAGAAGAATCTGAATCATCCAGTCATGCAAATTAAACCATTTCAATAATATGAGGGCTACTTTTCCTGATCCATAGTAATTGATGAGGCTCATTATATGTTAATATCACTCCTTTTTTTTAATCTTACATGTAATTCGCTACAGTGTTTCAATGTGAAGGTATAATTAAGATTCAGATGGCAATTTCATTCTAGACTGCTCTCTACAGTTGCTTTAATAAAAATTAGAGCTTGGGATGCTATTTTCTCTAGAGGCAGAAAAAAACATCCTTTTTGATACTTCAGATATATATCCATTCAGCCACTGCTGAGTTTTCTAATTGTGAAAAAATGCAAAGTACTACTACTTCCAGGCAAGCACTGCTTCTCTTCCCCCTATGCATGGTTCAGTGCCCCTGCTGAAGTTCTTGTGTTCAGTGCAGCAGCCAGGACTCAGTTCCTAAATGCTCACAAACTCTGACTTTCATGTCAGCTGTGCCCAGATCCTCCATCTACATGTTATTGTTAATTACCGGTGCCCATGATGCTTGTGGTACAGCAGCCAGCTACTCTGAGGTCTGCATCACCAAGCTGCTGGGGGGGAAATCTGCACATGAACCTTCATGAAATTGCATTGAGACTTTATTTTCCATATAAGGGGCTTACGGGGGGCTTCAAGTGGGCAAAAATCCTTTGCAGTGAGGGCAGGAGAGGCACATGCGTGTCTGTGTCCTTGTGGTGTGTCATTGCTTTGCACCGATCCTCTTCTTTACCAACAGGCTCTGGCTGTATGTGGGATTTGATGGCTGCCTACCAGTTGACTACACACATGAGCTTATGGCGGGGATGCAGTTCCCTGCAGACAGAAAGGCTTTGGAATGTAGTGTATGAAAAGAGCAAACTGAAACGTTTCTGTAAAATCATGTGAGGAAAGACAAATGTGGGTGTACATGAAAACATCCCAGCGAGCCTGCTGACATGGGCAGGGAGAGGAGGAGGTGGGAGTTTCAGGGCTTTTGTAAAGAGAGTAAAATAGTCACCACCTGGTAGTGGGAATTTCTGAAGTGGATGGCAAAATGTCATCTCTTTTTTATAGCAACCATTTTTTGGAAGCGACCGTTTCATTGTTATTTTGTGTAGGCTGACATCAGGTGCTATGTGAACCTGCTGCAGAGGTTTTCTTTGCTGGGTATTTGAGGAGAGTGGGGCTGTGTTGTGTGTCTGCAGCACAAACCTTGTGCTGGTGTGAGCTGCAGCTCCCTGGCAGTGGTGGTGCCTGGAAGGGCACACCAGGTCATTCCTGTGCCAGAAGAGAGATGTGCATTTTACAGCGCTCTCAGCGTGAGTCCCCATGGGGTTCATAGATTGGGACATACAGAAATCGTCCCATCAAAGCCATGGAGCCTTCCTGGGGGTAAAAGAAGAGCAGAAGGGGAGAGGCTGCTGGTGCAGGGGCCTGTAGCCACCAGGGTGGGGAGGGAGGCAAAATCCCACCTCTGCCTCAGTGCTGGAGTGGATGAGACAATGTGCACTTACTCACTGGTTTTCAGTGAGATAAGTGCTGGGGGGATTCTGTAAGAGCCAGAGTGAGCATCATCCTGCTCTACAGTGGGGAGCATCAAGCAAAATCACTGAGTGGCTTTCTGACTCAGTTTCCCCTCCTGTAAGTTGGAGGAGATCTTTCCCAAAGATGCTGTAAAGATAATCAGGTTAAATTGATGCTGTGGTGTGAGGGACCACGTAAGTCCTTCAGAGAGAGAGCTTTCTATCTGACAGCTGTTTTAAAGATGTAAAAAGAAATGCAAAAATTTGGCTTCACTTTGCACCATGTGGAAAAGCAGAACATGTTTTTCAAGAAAGGAATTTATGGCAGTGTTTTAGTTCTGAAGGACTGCAAATGGTGTGGGTCCTATTCTCTCTGGGTGTAACTGCAGCTCCTGCACCAGGCTCACACAAACATGGGGATCTGGGGTTGCCTGTCCATGCAGGTAGCTGCAGTGGGAGTGTGTTGTCTCTATGCCATGTGTTGTACTGTAATGTGAGTTTTGGAACCAAGCCTGTTTTTAATAAATTGTACCTTTTCCTCAACTGCTTCCTGTCTAAATACTGTGCATTAACCCAAAAATGAACAACCATCACAGCAGCTGTCAGCGGATTTTTGTACATTCTCAGCAAAGACCCTCTAAGGAATTTCCTTGTTAAACAGACGAGCTATCAAAAGCACCTTTTCAAGCCAAAAAGGGCAAAAAGCTCAGAAAACTGAGTGAATGTTCAGTGAAATTCTGTTGCAGTTTAATGAGATCAGGCCTTGGAAGGAGATCTCTCCTGACTTGTGCCTGCTGCGAGGAGAGCCAAAGTAATACATGAGAATCTTAAGCATCAAACTTTTATAATCTTTGCTTTGACCCTTTCAGGACATACCAGTAGTTTTGACATATTTCTGATGGATATTGTTGCTCCTGGAGTTGCACTGGGCTGGGGGTGTTTGTAGGGCATCACATACAGTGAGGTCTTGGCTAGTAATGGACAAACCCTAATTAGGGAGTCTCGGGAGTGTTGTTTCAGCCTTCAGTTGCATTGCAGACTTGATCTTGAGGAGGGAAATTACTGACCTCAACTGTGAGAAAACAAGTGAAGTTTATCACCAGGTCTGTCTGTAAATGAGTAAAACAGACCAGGACTCTCCAACCTGAAAAAGAGATGGACCAAGTGGACAAGTGGTAGAGATCCAGCAGGTAGGAGAGGGTGTAGAAGCAGGCAGGGAAGAGGGAAAGAGGAAGGATGTATCTTCAGACATCTGGAAGTCACTGTTTTGCTCGCTGTGTTGTTTTATGGCGAAGTCCAAAGGAGCATTGCTGTGAGAAGATCAGGATGAGTGGTGATATGGAGGAATTGACCTAGAAAAGTGATGGGACAAGGCTTCATCAAAGCAGTAGAAAGGTATAACCTGGATTTTTGCGAAGAAAGAAGGAAAATTATCTCATTTGAAACAGTGTGATGTTAAAGAAATACTGTGTCTGAGGGGCAGACGAATTGATCACATGAATTAAGACTGTTCATTTTAGTGGTAGTACAGAAATGCACTGTCTGTTTTTATTCTGTCTCAACCTGGGTTTTGCCATTTTTATTCTGAGTCACTGCTGCCCTTCTGTACAGAATTCAGGTGAAGGGTTCTTTGCTGAATCTAAGTCTTTCCATTATCTTATTTCTTTCCTAAGGGATCAAGATTGATTCCCAATAAAGCAGCTGGTTGATTTTTAAGATTCTAGGACTTGCCTATTTGTTTGATCTTTTGGTTTTGCATTTAACTGGTTGCCTGCTCTGTCCCGCCTCTAAACGACTTTCACCCAGTCTGTGGGCAGGGATTGCAGCTCTGTGTCCAGGCTATCTCACGCTGCACCACTTCTCCAGGGATTTCCACCACATTGTCAGATATGAAAACTAATGAAAGGTATTGTTTCCGCTTTTCCTTTGGTGGTTTTAATTTTTATTCAATTTGTCCCTGCATGTCAGGACTAAATGGCTGGAAAGGAAGGGGAGGTCAGTGAAGCTGTTTCTTCACAGACCCTGAGTGTGCTCTGCTTCATTCTCCCCATATGCCCAGGAGTAAATAACCAGTTTTTTCAAGTCCTTGCATTTTCTTCATGCTTGTTTTTTTCCCTTGTTGCCTTGACTTCTTCTTCTGGCGCTGAGATCCTCTTCTTTGGGGCATTTCCTACTTTAGTGAGTAGGTTTGGCAGTACTGAACATTGGAGCATGGTCCAGGCCAACAGTGCAATACATACCTCGATATTTCTTAATTACTTCTGATTAATGTTCACCCACTAAACCCAGCCAGTTTCCAAGTTAGAACATTTTTTTCTCTGTCTCTGACCACTGCAAACTCTTCCTTCTATGTAGAGGAGAAAACATTTTTTCCTCCTTCTTTTTAAAGGGATGCAGTAGCACCGAGGAGGCTGGGTTAGGAATCTGGCTGGTAACTTTGGATATTATACACAGGGCAGAAAAGGACAAAGTCTGTTCTCCAGAGTTACTTTGGTTGTGTAGCACCAGGCCCTTGTTTGTCAATGATGCAAATACTGTGCAGATGAAAAAGTGAACGTAGTTGTGTCTGGTACCCAGCATTATTTTTTAGTACCTTTCTGAAGATAACTTTCATTCAGCAGGATGTTGGTTATTTGACACACCATGTTGTTCTTGTGGATAGTACATTCCTACAGGATTCCAGTAGGCTACTGGCACAACAATTAAGGGTGCATATTTTATAGAGTGCTTTTCAACAGATGCAGATAAAACTGGCAATCATTCTCTCTCTGGTGCGCTTCCAGTGGCAGTATCCCATGTCACATGCTTTAGGGAAGACGTGAGAAGTTGTGCTGTGCCATAAAGGAGTTTCCTCTGCCTCACAGCCATCAGAGCTGGCTGGTGCCCTGAAGTGTGTTGATGTTGTGCATACAGGGATGTTAGGAGGGAGATGCTGATATTACAGAGCAGAGCAGTGATGGAAGCAAAGGTAGCTGGACCAGTATGGCTTGGCCAAGTGTGGAAACAGGGAAGGTCAGGATAAATTGAAATAGTGCAGTGGAAAGTCTCCATTTTCATTACATTTATCACTTACACTCCATGCAGTTTAGTCCTTTCTTTCAACTGGATCAATTAACTAAATCACTTATGCAAGTCTATAGGCAAATATGACAATAATTTCCTCAGAATTAAAATAAGCTTTGCTAATGAGTTCTTATGGTCTATCATGAAGCAGTGAAGACTTGTGAGCATCTGAATTACATAGAACTAGAATGAAAAATAGGTGTGCTTTTTTCCTCATTACTTAATTAACCAAACTGTGCTTTCACCTTTATCTGCTTTTTTATGTTTGAGTGACTGTAATTTTGCTCTTTCCTCATGTATTTGAGTCAGCAGAGTGATCACTCAGTTTTGACACAATAACTATGTAGGAGATTGGGGTTGCTTGACTTCCTGTAATTTCTTAATCCTCACCTATCGAAGAGAGAATGAAGACAGAATTGATACAGACAACTTGGCTATAACATCTCAATGTATAGGATGTCAACATCAGCCTGAAATATCCTTCCTGCAGTGTCAGACCTGAGCATTGCCAGCCCTGACATCACCTGCCTTGGGAGGCTGCGCCAAGTAATTCCAGCAGGTAACAAAGAGAGATGAAATATCCCAAAGAATTCTATTCAGCTGTGTAAAACATTATTTAAAAGAACTTCCAAATAAGGTTTGTGTGTTTCTTGCTCTCCAGCTGTGCAATGTCAGGGTGCCAGGTACTGCTGGCTGATTTCATAGGTGCGGGAGGCACAGACACAGTGTGGTGGTGAGACTCCACTCCTGCAGTTGTAAGGAGGCCTTTGTTGGAGAAAGCTGAAGAATTGCAGCAGGTTTAGCCATGGTTATGTGGGCAAATCCGTTTTCATCCAACACTATCTGCAGAGTGAAACAGAGTAAGACTGTAAATTGTGGAGTATATTGGCCCATGGTGTAACAGGCAATTTCCCACTGCTGCCCTCAGAGACAGGCAGACCTTGCTGCCCAGGCAGGCTCACAGGCACCACCATTCCACCTCTTGTCTTCTCAGGTAGAAATCAACTTGACTTTGTGGGCTTAGAGATTTCTCACGTTTTAAAGCTTCAGCACATCTCCAGTTTCTGGATACAAGATAGTTCTCTGTACAAAACTCCATTGCCCTCAACACTGAACTCTTTTATTCTCATCTTCTGGGAACTTTGTTGTTCGGAGAATCCACATCTATAAGGCAGCAGTAATGCAGAAGTCAGCCTGTGCTGAAGTGCCTGAATTTGGTGGCTGACCTGTGCTGATGTCTGTGTGTCTCAGCTCAGCTGCCCTCCTTTGCAGATGTAGCTAAATGAGACCTGGCCCAGCCTACACTGTGTGCTGCAAACAGTCTTGCAGTTACATTAGAGTCTGTAGCACCTGGTGCAAAATTATGCTTAAGAAAATTAAAAAGGCAACTTTCCAAAAATGATATAAAAAGGAAAGAACAGAGAAAGAAGTTAAAAGAACATACCTAGGCCAGCTGCATGCACAGTGTTTCACCATTCTGGGGAGAGAATAGCAGATCTTTCTTTAATCAGCAATTCCAAGCTGCTGAATTGCTCTGGGATATCTGATTTATCCAAATATCCTGTCTTACACTGAAATCAGACTCTTAATGTTGCTTATACACTCTTCTTACAGCTGAAAGACCTAAATGATTTTAACATTTCATCTACTGTCTCTACTCCTTTGGACAGAAATAATGGAAAGAGGATAGAGGGATAAAGAAAAACACCAATGGGAAGTAGAATCAAATCTGACTGATGAGACATAATGTAGTTAAGCAATGGATGTTAAGCACCTTTAAATGATTCTTTATATGTTCTTCCAAAGGCTCGTCTCCTCTGACTCTCACAGCCGAGCAGTTTGGGGGTGTGTACGGCAAGTCAGTGCAAATCAGAAGCAAAACATTTGTCTGTAGACTTACAAGGAGCTTTTCAGTTAGACAGTGGTGGTATAAATGCCAGCCTGATCTGATCTATTAATGCAATCGAGTCTAACCTCTCGAGCCTTTTAAACATAGAAAAACAACAGCTCTTAAGTGGCTGTGAGGTTTCAATTACATTTGCACCCCAGAGGGACGCAGCAGTGACCTGGTGCTGATAGATTTATGAGTACGTTATCTGACAGGAAGGTGGGTTTAAAAACAATTGCTGCAACATGTGCTTAGTTATTACACTAAACTACTTTCCTTGACTTGGACATCTCTATTTTTCTCCTCTCATCAGGCTCAGATAGTTCAGGGGATTCCCACCATTGATACAAAGATTGTTTCCTCATTGATGTTCCAGAAATCAATATGAAAACAGAAGTTATTTTAGATATTAAAAAAGCATGTATCAGCATTTGAACCCCTAGCATGGTGAGAAAACTGCTTCAGATGGTTTTTTAAAAGCTAAGAAGATTATTTTCTCTGACTAGTCTGAGCAAGAGTTATTTCAAATGTAAAAGGACAAGTTAGATTTTTGGGAACACTTTTACATCTAAATCCTTAGAATAAACATTGTCTTACTCACATTGTATTATAAAAGAGCTTGGTTTACTTAGCTGGAAGCCATACATGATTTTTCTTGAAAGTTATGAATTGCTTTCCTTATTACTCTGGAGCCTTATATTCTCTTTTAGAGCTAATCATTAACAAGGTAAGAATTAAATACTGATGGGAAATAATGAAAACATTTTAAGGGGGCTGAAAAACACATAATTTTCATGACTCTGAAAGTGTTTAAATTAAATAGTAATATTTCATCTTTCTCTAGTATGTCACAAACCTACATGGGTACTTTCCAGCTCAAAACAACTGTCCTGTGTAATGGTTTTGATTTTACAGATTAGCCTATGAGTGAAGACTACTAAACAGTTTTTAATTAACTTATGTCAAATGTTGCATAGCAGTACATCAACAAGAACTTAGAAGAACAAATCTTCATTCAGCTCAGATCAATACATGTACATAATTCAGTGCACCTGTACAGAAATATCCTGCAAAGACACCTTAACTCTGACCCATGAGGCTTTGCAGACAGCAGAAGTCTATCTCAATAATTATTTCAGTAACAGGGATGAATAGAAATATATCCTCAGATGCTTTTGCACATACTAGTAGGATGCCCATATCTATCTGCCTGCATTAAATTGGGTAAGTTACCTCTTGCAGAGCTAGGAGCTGAACCAGCTGTTTCAGCCATGTTAGCCCCAATTCACATCCTCTTTGATCTTGTAATATCTTGGTGGAAGTGAATGGTTGTGGATTCACCTGCAGGTATCTCTTTCTTCAGCAGACTCTAGTTCTGCCTTTTTAACTCCTTGGAGCCTGCCTACCAGGCAGTGTCAATGCATAGCTAGGTACTGTGAGTTTGAGTCTTTCCAGCAGCATTGTGACTCAGATATTCCCAGGAAAGATGTGTAGCTGTGCTCCACTCGGCTGTGCCTAAATTGCTGATGATACCTGTAGTAAACATTTTGAAGATGGTGTGAATGTATTTGCACCTGGCTTAGTTATCCCAGGGTAGATCAACCCTAAAATGTGAGAGGCTCCTCACTCGAGCTGGTGGGACTGTCCAGAAGAAGGTAATATTGAAACTTTATCAGCTAGTATTTCTGTATGCCAGTAAGGACTACCCTTTGGGAAGAAAAAGTCCCAGTACTATTCACTATGTAACATTTTTGAAAACACTCCTGCTTTGCAAGCCTTTTGTTTTGGCCATTTGCTCTTTTCTCTAGGGGACAACAAGTGCTTGAGTCTGTGATAGTCTCAGCTGGTTCAGGTATGCCTGAGTACAGTCACCAAATTTGTTACAGGGGCCTGGGTGCCAATACTTAGCCTGAAGCAAGGGATGAAGAGGTCACTGGATGAGTATTTTTTGACGAGACCTCACATGCAGCACTGCAGCAAGAGGAGATTTGCTCTGAAGAAATCAGATCACCATGACAGAAAATTATGTGGACTTTGCGTGTTGCGCAGAAAGAAGCCTGACATAGCCAGCAAATTTCCTGCATAGCCAAGTTTTCCTCTTAGCAGTATGTGCATGGATCAGTCAGGAAAATGATATATCTACTTTCATAATTTCTCCTTTTTCCTATTGTCTTTCAAGTGGTCCCTGCGGTACAAGGATGAGAAAATTTAAATGTGCAAATAGTCAATATCAGGTAGCGTTTGTGTAACTCACTACCTTGACAGAGCTCTGCAGCAGCAGCATTTCCAGTCCATTTTCTCTAGCTGATCTCTGCTTCTTTACAAAACAAACCAGCTCGGGACAAACAGGAGTGTGTAAGTTATCCATCCCTGAACCTCTCCAGCAACAGCCTCTTGCTGCATAAATCAATGAACTGTTTACCCGATAGAGTGGAGAATATGAAGTCAGGGATTTTCACTTCTCAGTGTGGTTCCTATTTGAAACTTGTGTGAGCTCCCTGTTACTGCCAGGTTAGCTGCAATAAAATATTTTACTCAGAATCTTTGGCAAGGAGGGGTTTTATTTTGTGCTTTTCCTGTCTGACAGATGGTTTTTGGTTGAAGTAGGGGTAGAAATTCCCCACAGCAGTTGCAGGGAGACTTGGCCACATCCACTAGCATTAATTATAATAATTGTCCTTTGTAATTAGCTGCGTGCCAGAGATGGAGGCACAACATCGCGTCTCTACTGACTCTGATTGTTGGGTCCTTTTGTGGATTGCTCTCCCACAACTGGGAAACAGATTGTTTGGGCTGGAATTAGAGAGTTGTAGGTAGGCAGCAGCTGCTCTTGAATTTTTTTCTAATATGCTAGTTAGATGTGTGAGATCAAATTGATTTTGTTCATTTAGCAGCCTATTCAATGCAGGAGGAAGAACAACATGAGCCCATGTAACTGGTGACACTCTGTTCTGATAGAGGCTCTGCCTTAGATGACACTCAGCTGTATTTGCAACTCTGTAAATGATCAGTTCCTGTTCCCCTGCAAAGGTAGAAAATGGCTCTGCAGGTACCTGCTCCTGGCAGAGAAATACTTACACATTGCATGTCATACCAGCCAGCGCAGGTGGCATTTGGGTTGACCTGAATTTGGTGTAAGCATGTATTCAGTGAATGTAGCACTGCTGAAATTACTCAGGGATTTTCTACCTTCTTATTTAAACCTGGAGCTGACCTCACTGTCAAGACCCTCACATTTAACATACCAGCCTGCGTATGAAAAGAAGGGCTTTCACCCCAGCCTAACTGACGGTGAAGAACCCAGGCTTATACATTTCTTTAGCAGGGTCCCCTGCTTTTGGGGTTAGAATACAGATAGTCTATATCTTCAAAATTTTTCCTAAAAGTATTTCCCATCAGTGGGAACAAGGGACTTACTTGGTATCTCTTAAACGGGAGTGATAATCTTCACTAGAACTGTGAATGTTGGAGGTGGGCTACTGCAATAACCCATGTAAGTAATGCAGAAAGACAGGTTGGGATGATAGGGCTTTTACTACTAAATTTTCCTCTGAAACTTAGTCCTTTACATCATGTGTAGCCATTCATATCAAGCTACAAAGGGCTGAAGTCTGCTGGCATTCCAATGTTGGCAGAACTGTAACATTCCCCACAGTGTACGGCACAACTGATCACATCTGCAGCAATGCTCTGACTCCCCACAGCCTGTTTCACCCCAAAATCTCAATGCATTTCACAAATCTAAGTAACTAAGATATTTTGGTAAGGTGAGCAGGCAATCTAAGCACCACATCATCAAAAAGCAAGTTAGTGTTCACAGAGGTTAAAAGAGCTGCCCAGACTATGCTAGATTCAAATCTGGATTTTTTGCTGGGCAGTCCTGCTCCTCAACATCAGACCTGGACCAGGTGATCTGCTGATGTGTGTGATGCACTTCTGCTCTTGTCAGTGCTCTTGGACTGAGTTACAGCTGTGCAATTTGGCTCCTACCATGTTGTGTGCAAATTGGTGTTTCGTGTTCAGGGTACGGCATCAACGCGATATTGAAATGAAGCCCAATTTGTGTCACGCAGCCCTGACAGTGTAGAAACTGCAGTGATGCTCTAGTGAGTGAACAGGTAACCAACCATGGCGAGCCACAAGATGGATGTTGTCCAGAGACACTCCTGTGCAGTATGTTATGAAGCCTCAATGATAAAATGATTAACGTCTAAAAGCAAAACAAAGATATTCCTCTTTATCTGGAGAAGAAATGCAGGGTGGCTGCCAACCCTGCACTGTGGGAAGAAATTTATGCTCTTTTTCTTTTTGGCCCCATGCCAAGCCAAGGCTCACACCAGGGATGAAACTAACTTTGCTCTGTTCAGTTTGGATGTGTAGGAGCATAACCATATAGCTTATTTTGGTGCCTAAATCAAAACTTTCAGAGATAGTTAGAAAATCTGTATTTTCCTCCTGCATCAATTGCATCAGATGACTTCATCTTATGATATTGCATTGCATTATTAAAGCTAAACTTCAAGGGAGCAGGTGGCCCACTGATGCTATTTCACCTCCCAAGCTGGTTGGCAAATCTGTCATCTTAACATCAAGTGAGAATAAATATTGGGGGTTGCAGTCAAGGGCTTTTTTCAAAAGCAGAGAGTTACAAGTGGTAATGGCTATTAGTGTTAAATATTTGTTTTTGCAAAGGAGTTGACTATGATTTGTACTAATTAGTGTAGAGTGGAAAAGGAGACAGCATTTTCTCTGAAGCCATTCAATTCTCAAACCATTTTTGGGAGAGTTGGGACTATCTCTTCTCTAAAATCTAAGTGGTGTGTCCACGTTGAAGCTTCTAGGGGTATTTTTGCAGGCTTGTCTGGAGGAGAAGGCATGGATCAGAGCAGGAAATCCTTACTTGTTGCCTGTCTGCATTCTGCATAGCTTAAATCATCTCCAAGTTGAAAGGAGAAATTTAAGTAGAAAGAAAACCCATATCCAGTGATCTCAGTATTCAAGGAAAAAAACCCCAAAAAAACACAAACAACACAAGGAAAAGAATCTGCATCTCAGTCTCATTGTTGCATTAAAGGACATGTACTGAATTTGCAGAATGGCTGCAGCAAGTTGTGAATAATGAATGAAAGGGAAAAATTGCTTCCCTGTGCACAGAGGGAATGCAAACAGCTGTGCTGTTTGCTGTGTGCTGCTTGCACTGGCATCACTCGGGACCCATGAAGAAGAGTGTAGCAATTCCAGACTTCCCAAGTTTTCCCTCCTGCTCTGATTCAGTCCTTAAGAAAGTTTAAAATTCCTTTTATTGCTTATAATCAATTTTTGTTGCTTATCTCTTCTCCTCTGTTGGCAAGTGGCCAGTTAAAGGGAGGGAAAAGGAATGAGAAAGAAAGAGGCCAAATAAGGAAACACAAGTCTAAATACTTTATGGCAAAGAGTTTTTTCTGTTTGAACTCAACCTTCTCTTTTTCTCAGTGTTGTTGTTTATTTACTGTGGATGAGAAATCAGGATTAGTGGGCTTGGCAAAAGTCACTACCTTGAGTAGTTAATCTAGAGAACAAGTCTTATCAGGAATGGCTGAGAAAATTCAGGTTCTTTAGCCTGGATAGAAGGAGGCTTGGGGGGACCTTATTGCTCTCTATATACTACCTGAAAGGAGGTTAGTAAAGTGAGGGTTGGTCTCTTCTCCTAAGCTGCATGTGGTAGGACAAGAGGCAACAGCCTGAAGGCGTGCCAGGGGAGGCTTAGCTTGGATATTGAGAAAAATTTCTTCGCTGGAAGGGCTGTCAAGCACTGGAACAGGCTGCCCAGTAAAGTGGTTGGGTCATCATCCCTAGAGGTGTTTAAAAGACCTGGAGATGTGGCACTTGGGGACATGGTTTAGTGGTGGCCTTGGCAGTGCTGGGTTAATGGTTGCACTTGATGATCTTGGAGGTCTTTTCCAACCTAAATGATTCTATGTTTCTGTAATTTGTTATGACAACTCAGAATCTGCTGAAAGTAAGGGTGGTGCATCAATGCATTGCAGGTCAGACCTCAATTACATTTTTTTGTCTTGGTAGTTTCCTGTTCATAAAATGAGACCTAGGCTGAGTTATGTGGCATCTTTATGGCGGCATTGAGTAAGGTTTAGGACCAACAGGACACCAGTCTTTTTCAGGTTATCTGAACTCAGGTCGTTGGAAGAGAAGGGGAAAGAACACAAACCCATTACTTACTTAGCTTTCATTTGAATAAAATAAGCTTTTAGTTTTTTAAAAACAAGATTTAAATCCTACACTCAAAATTTAAGCAGATGAGTGAATAGCAAAACACAGCTCAGAAAGCTGTCCCTCACTGCCAGGAAAGCCTTTTGTCTGATGTGGCAAAGAAAACACAGACAATTAGTCATTTTTATGCTTTCAAAGCATTGGTTTGATGGTGCCAAACTTTTTCTGACAGATCTCATCTACTTCAGTTATCTGCCACTCCAGTTTATGAGGTTTCTAGGGCAACTGTCATCTTCATAGTGAACTACCCAGGATTCATAGAAGGCTGCTTTTCCTTTAGCACTCCTAGATTTCAGTAGCTTGCTTTTTAAAATCACAGCAAAGTATTATCTTTTATGAGCACAGGCAAATTATTTTCTTGTTTTTGATTTTTGCAAGCCTGGTGGTTAGGAAGGTATCATCTTTCTCCTTTGTCAAGTGTCTTCATAGGCAAAGGGTCTTGGCCATGATTATTCTCGAACTTTGTTGGGAGTAACATTAGCTCCAGTGCTCTGGAGAAAATGTAATTGTCTGAGCCTGGGAGCTGGGCTCATCTGAGGAAAAATAGAGGTGAAGAAAAAGGCAGTGGAAATAAAGAGCTGTGAACTGGGACTGCAGAGAGGAGGAGTTTCTGCAGACTGTTCATGAAATTGCTTCTATCAAAGACTCAGTGCCTCTGAGTAAGATGGTATGGGACTATTTGTATTGGTAGCACCCAGTCCTAGAAGGACAGGAGCTAGTTTCCTGGCTGAAGGAGATGGAACCTTTGCTCTGTAAATCCACGGACTGGAGGGAGTTCAGTGGGATTCTGTGGTCTGGAATGCTTGTTCAAATATGTTTATTCTGTGAAATGGGAAAACCATTAACCATGCTACTTGGAAGAAATAAATAATCTGATTAGTCTGAAATTCTATTTTTCTGGGGGGAAATGAGTATACATGTTATGATAATTAATTATGTTTGGCTCCAAAGTCAAGTCTCTGTTCTTAAAACACTTTCTTGTGAAATGAGATCATTTTATCATTCCGGGTAAGATGGATGAATAGTGATAAGGAGATGTAAAGAAGCTGCACCACAGCTGAGTGCAGTCCAGACCCAAGGCATGGAGTTCCACTGATTTATTCACTGAGACGTTCCCCTGTTTGTTAATTTTGTGTTCCAGTGGTGCCTGAGAGCTCTTTGACAGCACTTTTAGACTGGATATTGTGTGTTTGAAAAGCATCTAGCATGTTGGTGGCAGCTATTGAGGAAGGAGTATTCTTCACTGCCCGTTGGTATCATTCTTCCTGCACCGTGTAGAGGCAGCAGCCGAACAGCATTGATCATTCAGACCTCAGTTTCCAGGCCAAAATGTAACAAAGAGGCTTGCTGGCTCAAGAGCTTGCTAAGGATAAATGGGTATCATGCTTTTCATCAGACCTTCTCTATGAGGAGGTAGAGGGGCAAGGAAATGCAGTTTGCTATTGAAAATAATTGATAAAGTTGCTTACTCTGCCAGCTGGAGCCTGTTTGCTAACACCATCCACCCCAGCCACTAATGCTTCCCACTTCCCTGATGAGTGGCCATTTTCTACTGCTGGCTTGTTGTAAGAATATCATGAATAGGTTTTTTTATTTATTAGCTGTGTTAATGTGGCACACAGGAGCTGCATTACCTTGGGCACAGTACAAACACATTTATTTAGACTTGTGTGAAAATTACTAATGAGAGAAGATGGCTGGCCAAAGCTCTAGGCGTTCTGACACCTCTGAATGAAACAATGACATCCCAACAGTGTTTAAAGTGATGATTCCAGCAGAAACTCAGCCAGCTGTTTCCAGAAACTCCTACAGAATAACATTAGCCTTCTCTAAATACTCTAAAAAACAGAAGAGTTCACAAATGTTAGGAGATGGTCTTTACCCTGAAGTGTTTACAGGCCAGTGCCTCCATCCTTCAGAGAAGTGTCTACTTATTTGATGCATCCAGTGACAAGATGTTGTTACTTGCCTTCTTTAAAGTTATGCATGGCTCTGGATGGTCAAGACAGAAAGCAAAAGGGAAAATTAAGGAAAACTCTTAATTGTTTGAAAAGAAAGAAAAAATGGAGACTTAGAGCTGAAAGGACTTGCCTGAGGCCACAGAGAGAGTCGGTGGCAGAGCCCAGAACAGAAGCCAGATGTTCCAAGTCTGTAGCAATAGGACTTAGCAAGAATTAAACAGAGCAATGTTTTCCTTCAAAGTCTGTTTTCATCTCCCTTTTGAATTATTTTATTTTATTTTATTTTATTTTATTTTATTTTATTTTATTTTATTTTATATATCTAATGAGTGGTGAGAGGAGTTTCTAATAAAAATAATACCCTGAGGAATCTGAGCTTTGGGACATTTGCTAGGTTCTGATTTACCATGAGCAAGAAGAGCTGCTCTGATGCTAATTCCTAGGTAGGAACCTCAAAGATTGCAAGAGTCTGTAAATATTTGCTTTATTTGCAGTGAGGAGTACAGGAAGTTCTGAGTTAGCCTAATTTAGGCTTCAATATAGGCTATTTATGTACTACCTCCTGGGACCACCTCTGATTACTGAAAGAATGACCTTATTGGAAACCAACAAGTAGGTCTGCAGTTAATTATAAAGGGTTCAGAGCTTGCTGCAGAACCCTAACAATGGCATTTTTGTGATGATGTTATGTGTTTTTGTTTAACTGTTCAAATCAGGAGAGCTAAACCAGATGGCACACACTTTCCTGCTCTCTGAGAACACCTAGAGAAAGACACTGATAATAACTGAGGGAGGCCTAGCCTAACAGGTCAGGAGAAATGGCAAAGCTCAGGCTGTCTGGCCTCACTAATTACCATCTGAAAGCAATAATGAACTGGTCAGTGGGGTCAGGAACAGGTGATGCTATGTGGAGAGGGAGAAAGAGGGGTTTGTTTGTCTTCTGCATTTGGAAGAAGTGGTTTAGACACTGTTGCCTCTTTGTTAATTTTGCAATAACAGGAGTGACTTAATGTAATCTAAAGGTGGCTTTTGGAGAAGATCTGCTTTAGGACTTTTCCAAAATAATTTCCTGAAGGAAAAAAAAAAAAAAATCTCAGTATAGTTCAGGATAATGTCTGAAGAGAGAAATGTAAAAAACTGACTTATGGGGCAGCAGGTTTATACATGGAATGATGCTCCTCTGGGGCATCATAGAAAATGATTATACCAGATTTTGTTCATCAAGGCAAAGTAAGCTAAATCAGATACAAGGCAAAGCCCTTAGGAGGAGGAGGAACGTATTCAATTTAGTCAGGCAACTGTGATAGTAATTAAAGCCCAGATGGAAACCTTTGAATGTGTCTGGCGTCTGTATATCCGCTGTGTTTTTTCTGTTAACTTGACATTATAAAAGGAGCACCCAAAGAATAAAGAAATGGTGTTTGAAATTTCATCAGTCAAGCACTGTCCCAAATTTGATTTATTGTAAACAGTCTGCAAAAATTGCTTTGGGTATATATGATACAGGCAGGGAGTTTTCTCAAGTGGTAATTCACGAAGAGAGAAATTGTACATTATTTCTAGATTTGTCTTTGCTGAAATGCAGTCAGGATTAATTACACCATTTGCCAGCTCTACTGTGAACCTCTTGTACTTCGGACATATGGATAGAATTTTATTCTGCTGTTATATATTCTCTCTGAAGCAGAGTGCTATGCTGGTTACTTTATAAGCAGATACACTGCAAGATTTTGGTTAAAAAGCCTATACAGTTAAAAAAAATGTAAAAATCAGGAATTAAGAAGTGAATTATTGTCCTACTTTTTTTCCTATAGTACACAAGCCAAGAGCAAAGGATGGCACTGTATGGAAACACTGTTAAAGGGTTAGCAAAACGTGAGGAGTGATTTGCTATTCCTGCTGAATGGAGGGCTGGGGGCGGCTGTAACTCTGCCGGGGCTGTCGCACGCACTGGGAGCCTCGAGTGTCTCCTGCCTTGTGTTTGAGTCATTACTTTATCTAGAGCAGTCCCAAATCCTCCAGCATATGCACTGCTTGGTGCCTAGTACAGGCATGTATGTGGTGCTGAGATTTACTCCTGGCCCTTAAGTAACTGGAGAGCTGTAGCCCCTGCCCAAGGCTGCCTGGTTTGACAGGTCAGGCTCAGCATCGTGGGCTGGCCTCAAGAGCATGGAGGAAGAGCTTGGTGTTTGGAGCAAGGTAAATGTACAAAAAAATAAGGAGGGGAGAGGGGAGATACTCCTCTAGGAAAAGGTCTTTTACTGAAAGAGTGATAAAGTACTAGAATCATCTGCCAAGGGAGGTGGTGGAGTCACCATCCCTGGGTGTGTTTAAAAAAAGGTTGGATGTGGCACTCAGTGCCATGGTTTACTTGAGGCAGTGTTAGGGCTTTGGCTGGACTCTGTAATCTTGGAGGTCTCTTCCAACCTGATGATTCTGTGATTCTTCAGGTGTGTAAATCACTTTTCTCCATATCATCTGTAAACACATATTTAGGGACTTTTGAAGCAATCTGTTACTCCCTACACAGTTCATTGGCATGTTGTGATGTTACAGTCCCAGGCAGAGCTGTAGTTAAGCATGTGTAATTAGTGGCAATATTAATGGTCTTTAACAATACTAACCCCGGGAAATGGTGTTTTCCTTTAGATTTCATTACCTTTATGCTGATAATGGCTTACATCCTTTGTACTAAATCCGTGTTGCCAAAATCCTTCTGGTGGTTTTCACTTAAAAAAGTATCTACATTGAGCATATTCCCCCACATATACTGCCAGTCTTCATTATCTTTTTTTTTTCTTTGCACTGAAGTACATGGGGCCTCTTTTGCAGTCTATATTCTGAAATAACAACAAAAAATCCCATTTCTTGAAAATACAAGGCTTTCTTTTACTGGAGAATTTTTGAAGACCTCTGCTCTTAATCTACCTTCTCTGTGGCTTCTGAGCTGCCTGCAAGTGGTTTGCTGCTCATTGATGAGAAACCAAAACCCTGAGTCCCAGGACTCATGAATTTGAGACAGGTTATATTTTCAGATTTAATTTTATTTTAATCTTTATTTTACCTCCACATTTAATATTACAGGGCATCACAAGTGACTGTCTATGGAAGGTGGTTCTTTACATAAGTCAGGACAGCACCTATAACCTTGGAAGTGGAGTCACAGCATTCATGGGCTCTGTGATCAATCCTTTGGAAAGGGATGAGAGACTTGCAAGTTGATAAAAGACTTGAGTGTAGTGTAAAAGAGGAGCCTATTCCTGATCACCTTTTCAATCAGCTCTTCACTTCTCATCCTCTTTGTTTAAAGACAAACTAATTGTAATTAAACCCAAAACAACCAACAAAAAACAATGACCTTTTATTTATTTCCTACAACCAACATTTTGTAGAGTTTGTAAGACCACAGGTTATATTTATGGGTCTTATACCTCCAGAGGAAGTCTGTGATGCTTTTGTCTGCAGTATCATTGCCACCATGGGACTGAGGTCTGAATCTTACATCAGTGTATGTAAGAGGAGGCTTGAGAGATTTATAATGGGAAAATGCTGACAGCTCCATAATTTACTGCAAGGCTAACGGCAGCACTGTAGCTCCTGACAGCTCTAAACCCTTGTTCTCTGGGATGGTTTGTTTCTAATATGCTCCCTTTGCTGGATCTTTCCCCACCCTTTCTCTGGATGAATGGACCCAGGCTTGTGAATATCTATATTGCTGCATTTTCCTTTGGTATTTTAACAGCCTTTCATTTTTAGGACTTCCCATTGTTGAAATTTGTAAGAGATTTCAGGAACTTCACAGCAGAAAGGCTTTTTCATATAATTTGCCTTTTTTCTTGTTATTCTTTCTTCAGCCTGGAGTATCTTACGTATTCATTGTCACACCGGATACTCCAGCAGCAGCTTTACATTTTCAATCCCTGGTACTTTGCTGTGTCCAAAAAATGGGTAGACACCGAACAATACCTACTTTTTAACTTATTTGAGGAAAATGCTGTGCATCTGCATAATGGTTTCACACAGAAAGTGCTTTATCTTCATGAGTTAGTGAGTCAGTTTAGGGGTATTCTATTGGCAAAAGCTTTCAGAGAAATTATGCATGGTAAATTAATGAAGGCCGTCTGAGGTATTATTGTGTGTGAATGCACATGCCATTAGAATCAATGGCTGGCTGAAAAAAGTTAACGGTCATTAAGGGGCTGTTAAAAAGGCCAGTGGACACAGATTTACTCTCTTGCAGGGCTCTGGTTGGGTTAGGTGAAGACAGAGATTGCTGTTTGCCTCCAGGCCACGGGACAGCCCAGGCTTTGTGCTTTCCTGTCCCCATTTCTCTTGGCTCCTGTCAGTGGCAGATTTACAAGAGCCTGCAATAGACTGTCTTCTGAGGAGATAGAGAACATCTTCCAAGCAGGTAAAGACCTTTGCATCACTTTTCCTTAGTTTACAAGGGGTTGGTAATAGAAAGTCCAAGTGGGTGAGCTTGAAATGGCTTAAAACAGTGTCTCAGTGGTGGTGTGAAATGGAACTCTTTAATGGAGAGGCTGCCAAAGAGAAGGTACTGTTGGTTTTGGATGATGCCACCCTATCTCATGGTGAGTCTTTAAAATATTGCTCACTTCAGTTGTGGGGTATTGGCTCCAATCAGACAGGAAAAAAGAGCACTGCAGCAGATCTGACCATTATCCAATGGTGTGGGAAATGGAGTGCTAAATGCCAGCTGGAGATGAGGTAACTGTGTGCCATTCCTGGTAGCTCAGCCGGGCATTTATCATACTCAGAGTGTAAGTGACACAAACTGTTTTTCCTGGGCACCTGTATTCCCCTGAGCTGTGTCCTTTCCCTTGAGCAATGTAGATTTTTTTTATTCCACACTGTATTTTGCATGCAGTGATTTTGACTGAAATAAAATGCAGGGAGAAAATTAATGATTTGATATCTTCTTCCCGCTGCCAAAAGAAATGTAAAATAGTCTTTGATACGGTGGCTTTAAAAAAGTGAGCTGGACCAGTTACTGATACTTACTGACTTAAGTAAGTGATAAAACGACTGTGTTGAAGTTTAATTAGTCTTGATCAAGATAAGTTTTTAAGATTTAGAACTAGTGGCCTTTTGAAGAAGTAAGGCTTCTAGTTGTCACTTATGCCACAACATGTCCTTTTATCATACTTTCTGTGTCTCTAGCAGGAACAATTTTTATTTTAGAGGAAAAGAGAAGTGGTTCATTTGATGGGGATTAGCACAGACAAGCTTACTAATATTTGAAGGCAATTTCTCTGCCTTACCTTTTTCCCAATTTCATATCCCACAGAGATTACCTCAGACTGCCGTTGTTAGTCACTGTTATTTATATAAAGATATGTAATGCATTTGTGCTTGAGGGGTCGTCTGTAACGAGGTATGCAATTTCAGACTGTAGAGACTGGCAGGAATTATTGTGAAGAATTGCTTTCCAGTGACAGCTTTATCCTGCCTGTAATATGTCATTGCGTGTGACTTTCAATTAATCACACAATAACAAAGCATTGCGTCTGGTGACAATGGTGTGTCCATTAATATCGAGAGGTAAGACTCAGCTTTATGAACACAAATGCTGTCCCCTGCCCACTTGTGCACTTTAATCAGCAAGTCTCAGCCCAGAAGGAACATTTCTCTCTTCTCCTCTCCCCCATCACCCTCTATTGCGATCTATTAAGCTGCAATCCATAACGTCTCGTGTCTCTGTAATGGTCTGGTGGTGTGTGGTGTTAAATGATTGCATGAATTTGACTTTGTCTCACTCTGCCTTGACCTTGGTGTCTTCACTGGCTTCCCCTCCCTCATTTTCAAATTGGGAGTGGGGAGTTGGAAGAGAAAATGGAAGAGTGACAGAATGGAGATATTACACAGGAGGTTTGATGTTGTTCTTTGAGGAGATGGGGGAGACAAGACGTAAGAGAAGAGCCATTACTGGGAGATGAAAATGCAATGATTTGCAAATTTGCAGGAGAAAAGGTATCATGCTGTTGAGCATAACTGGCTCCACAGACTGAAGCCTGGCACGTGCAGGACCTCATTGGTAAGCAGAGTAGAAACCTTGCAGTAATTCTTCCTCTTGCTTGTTCTGCCATTTATCATATGATTGCTAGGTAATATATCAATTTAAGTAAAGTTCCCAAATCTCATTGTGTTTTACAGCTGTATCTATATCCTGAATGGAAGCATAAAGAGGCACCTGGGTGTTCTGTGCTTGGGCTACAAAGACAGACATCCCGGTCCCAGCTACCAACTATGAATTCCTGTTACATATCCATCCAAGTTTAGGCATAGATTCTCACTCCCCTGATAGCCTTAGTCTTTTTTCAGTTGATTTATTTTGAGTTGGTATTGAAGTTTCACACCCTGTGCAACATAAATAGGAAGTCTGGTAGTAATTAGTGTCAATGTTTTTCTTTTTTTGCTAAGAAACCTAATTTTTAAAAAGTGCTTGGCAGGACAGGCTCAGAAGAATCTCCTGGGCATCCTCAGTGCTGGTTTACCCCAGAACATTGTCATGTCACACGCAACAGAGGAAATTAATTGTTGCATCTCTTCCCATGGATTAATACTGTTTGTGAATTTGTGACACATTTGAGTGGTTGGCTTCAAAGGTGCACACTGAAAGAGGCATTTGGATTTTGGCAATGGTGTGTTGGGTGCATTGCAGTACTTTCACTTTTTGTAAATAAAAAGCAAAAGCCTTTGGGATTTTTAGCAATAAAAAGGTTTGTAGCTCCTTGGGGAATTGTTCATGCTCTGGCTTGCTGAATCTCCCCATTGTCTCTGAATTATCAGCCAGACAATAAAAAAATAGTTAATCAGGGGTTATGTCAAACATGGTTATTCTGGAGCAAAAGCAGTATTATACCAGCACCATACAAAGTTCTTATTCCCTCTGGGCAATGTGACTTCTGCCAGTTAGCAAGAGTATTGGTTTTGGTTCTTTAATTAAGTCTAACCCCATCTCCCCCGCTGTATGAGCAGTGGATCTGACAAGATGCTGAACTTGCTAAACTATTAAAATAAAAGCACCTGCCCTTACATGAACTTGAGGGCACTCAGTACTGCAGAAGAAGTTCTCCTTGGTGATCCCTGGCAGATACAAACCAGCACAGCTTCATAAAGCCATTTGCTGCCAGGTGTGGGGTCACATATTTGCATCAGGCTTTTCCATCAGGTGAAGGCTGTTAGTGCATGTGTTAAGATCCAAGCACACACAGGGGAGACCTCCAAGAAGGAGGGTTTGTAATCAATTTCTCATTCCCAAATTATTTTTCCAGGGTCCCCACAGTATGGTGTTTGAGTAACAGAATAATTTCTTAGCTATTAAGTGCCTGAAAATCAGCAGTAATTAACTTAGCACAAATTCTTCTCTTCCTCTCCTTCCTCTTTGCTCAAAAAAAACAAACAAACCCCCTTTCTCAGCAGAGGAAATGCAGATGGAAGCAGTCTCTTCTGCCTTAGTGCAGTCATGTACAGATTACATCTTTTTCCCCTTTCAGTTCTGTGAATAACATAATTGCTTTGTTATCCCTCAGGGGATTTGTAATATTAACATTGGTTAATGACATTAATTCAAGTTTTTACCATTAATAAAATGGCATTGCTTAAAATTAAGCATTACATTTCAATTAGTAGTCCATCAAAGACTTTAATAGTCTGGAGCATTAAAGTGATATTTTTTTTAATTTCTTATTAATTTTTTATTGTATCATGCTAATTTCCAAAGAGTGATTGAAAGCCCAGCTGATCCAATGAATGACCCTATCTGCCATGTTTCTTGAAGGAACTTCTTTCTTTTATGACATTATTCAAAAAGGTCACATTTCCACAAAGCAGGAATCTGTTTCAGTCACCTCCTGAATTCATTATCATCCTTTTTACTTTTTAACATGAGGCACATGATATACAGGCACCCCAGGTGGACATGTTTAAATTAATCTAGTAATAATTGATTCAGAAGAGATTTGGAGGACAGAATTTGCATAAAAGCCATAATGAGAGCAAATCCTCCAAGACCAGACTGAACAGCTAAGTCCCTGAATAACTTACATCTCCTAAACTAATTTGGTTATATATGCAGGATGAAGGTGTGGGGGCTGGAGCACCATGTGATTGGAATTCATTACAAATAATTCATCTTCTCTAGAAAGGCTGGCATCAGAGTGTATTAAAATTATATCAGCTCCCAAGTGCTTGCTCAGACCCTGCCTCCTGGAAGATGATGACAAGATTTCTGTCTGAGGGATTGTTTGGGTATTTTAAAGTATTTCTGAGGCAAAGAGCTGACAGCCCAGGGCTGGGGTGTCCTCTGGCAGGCTGGTGGGAAAATATTCAAATGTCCAGTTTTGGCTGGATATCTGACTGTCAAAAACATAAGTGTAGAGGAGGATCCCAGCTTTCACTCTCGGATGTTCTCCCCTTCTGTTCCAGGATGGAATTTCTTAGCTAAGTTGGAGATCACCGGATTTTCATTAAATCCTGGATCACCATGATGTTTTTGGGAATTTAGGGAGTCCCCTTACAGGATGGGGACTCTGTAGTGTTTAGTTAAAGTAAATCTTCTGGCAGAGAAAATTACAACCACAGTTCATTAAAAGAAAGCAGCCAAGGCCTTTTTGAAGGTCAGCAGTCCTGCTTGACTTTGCCTTTGCCTAAATACTCTTTTTGAGAAAAGCTCCATGACCCAGCATAGTAATGCCTGTGTTCTGAGGCTGGCAAGCTTCAGTTAGCAGGTAACACAGTACCATGCTCCTGGTATCAGAGAAGTTGCATAGCATGCGTGGATGGAGGGGGAAATGCAGCTCTGTCTTTTCAGAAACTGTTGAACACCGTATATTTTCTGTGGGAAAATTGATGTCACTGTTGTTTTCAGGAGATGAGGAATCAGTCCCATTTTGTTTATGCACAGCAGTCGGTAATAATCCGTCACTTGTGAGCTGTGTGGTTCTGCACTGCTTCCCTTCAGTGCTGCCCTGCAGCCAGGAGGATCTGGGAAGAGTGGTCCTACTTTAGAGAATCCCAAGTACAGTGCAAGAGTCGGGGCAGACCAAAGCAGCCCTGCTGCTCCAATGAGGGGAACAGTTAACAGAGCTCAACAGGTACCTGCTGTTGCGAGAAGTATGAGAAAAGCTGAGCACAGCAGGAGAAAAAAAGAGTCTGGCTGACAGTTATTATTTTGTCTCCTCAGATTTGGGGCATATATAGGCTGGCTGAATGCTTTCTAGCCAGAGGTTTCCATATGATAAATGATGCTGTGCTGTGCCAGGAAGACAATGCAGCAAAACATATTCTTGTTTTCAAGCAGGCTGAAACTTGAGTTGTGCTACAGGGATGCTTTATGCCTCTCCTAGAGTTACAATTAAACCATGAGTATGTGTTATGTGGCACTGGGTAATCACAAATCTTTGACAAAACAAACAAGCTCTGGTTTTTCTCTCCCACATGGGCAAGCATTAAAAGAAAAATTCTTCTCATCCTGTTTTTCCAATGTAGCAGTGGAGGAAGGAGCTGCTGGGAGGGATGAGTTGGGTTTACAGTGTGCAACAACTGTCTTTGACCCTGGCATTGGGGCTGTCAGTGATGCAAGAGGATTTGTTGGATAGAGTAGAAAGGAGCAGGTGGCAGAAGCTGGAGGTAGTGCCAGAGGTTTTAAATAGGAAAAACAAGCCTCTGGGAAAGTTCAGCCCATACTCTGAGGCTGACTCTCAGGCAGGAGGTTTGTTGGTGTAATGATTTCATGGCTTGGTGTTTGTCTTCTGGAGATTTGATTTGTGGGATTGCTTCAGGTCAGAGGAGAATTAAGTGGTTTGGTTTTTTAGAAATTTCATATTTCTGTTGTTTTCCCAGCTCTCTGGACACAGGAACACCACAGTGACTGCTACACAGTTTATCAGGATTGCTTATCTGCGTGGCACAATCTGGGGACTGCACTTGTCCCTGGATTGCTGTCATAGTGTTGAAGAGAGAAACTTGGCAAGTTACGAACCTGTATTAGGTCTAATATAATTTAGAACTATTGTCACTAACTTCCTTGCTAAACATCCCATGGGATGTCTGCAATTGACCCTCTAATTAGAGTTGAATTAAAAAAGTAGTGTCAGTAAAACTAGTAATACTCTAGTAAGTCAAAAATTCAAGAACGCTTATGGGTTTTATATTAAACTGAGAGAGAGACAGAAGACAACACCATACCAAAAGCATTTTGAAATGTCAGAAGGAATTTATTCTTCTTCCTGTCTCTGTCTAAAACTGGCTGCAGGTACTAATGACTGAGTCACAAATCTGTGTCCTGCCTCAGTTTCCAGAGTTGTAGCATCACAGCTGCAGTGAGGAGATGTGTGAGCAGGAGCACCACATGTCTGGAAATCTTTGCAAATAGAGGATTGTCTCCAGACTGTCAAGGACAAGAGTGTGTTGGAATGACATTGGCTGTGCAGTGTGGTCTTGGGGACTGTGGCTCTGCTAATTCGTGCATTTACAAACTACATTGTGTAGGGAAGCAACTTGAAGAAAAGCTGCTGTATTGGTGTTTCTATGACAGCTACAGGCTTAAGGCATCAGTCCGTGGGTTGAGTACCAAACCTCAAGCCAGAAAGAGCTCTTGCAGCCAGGTGACGATTTGCAGTAAGTGTGATGCTGAATCTGCTGTACTCATGTTACGTAGCTGATCTGCAGGTAAGCAGCACGTCTGTCACCTTGGGTTTGCAGCCCCCATGCAGAGGATTCCAAATCACATGTTCAGTGAGAAAGGTGACTGCACTGCAAGGGGTGCTGAGCCCTTGCACGCTCCCCTGCTACAGGCAGGGCCTCTGGAATAGTTATTCCTGCTGTTGCTGCTGTCCCATGAGCCCTGAGGGGGCTCCTCTCTTGGGCTACACTTGGGTTACACTCTTCCTCTTTTTGATTGAACATCAGAGATTCTGACCGGGAGTCAGGAGCTCCAGTAAATGTTGTGTCTGAACTACAGTTGTGCTAAGTACCATAGCATCCATTACATTCTGTTGTTGAGTTAGACTTTGCATTCATCTCTGTGTTTCACAGATGGAACACATAAAAATAATTCCACAGTCAGGTCCGGGAATTACCAAAAAATTTGGTAATTCTTTGACAAAACTTTGACATCTCTCAGAAAGGCCATTCTGTGAACAGTAAATAGAAGATATTTCCATCCCCCCATATAGGCACTTTTGTAGAAAACAGTGGCAGCGTACCACCAGGGAGATAAATGAGTGTGAGCCTTCATTGCCAAATACAATCTTTGAATAAACAGAATACTTCAGACTCCAAGGCACCTTTTCACAAGTGCTAAATTCATACCCCAAACAAATGCTAACAAAGCCTCTCATGTCTTTATATTAAGTGTGGCCAGTAAAAAAAAAGATCTAGAGCTCTCTGGGGAGCCTCATGAAGCACTTGGGGACACACTCAATGTGTGGTCAGGTTAGCACTACTCAAAAGCAAGTCTGAGTGTCAGCAGAGCAGGTATTTATTTATGCCCACTGGATTTGGCAGGAACCCAGAAGTAGAGTATATTTTGCACTGTTACACAGATTTTATTGTTGAATCAGCTTTATTTAATGGAAGCTTTCTATAATAGGGTCCTGTTCTGGAGGGCTTCCTCTACAGGTGAGGAAACAGTTCTGTTTCCAGGAGCTTGTGGCAATGGACTGCACTATGAAGACCAAGTAACCAGGTGGTGACTGATGGCTTATTGAGGGCCTACACCAGTCCACAGAGAAGAGGTCTGACACCAACCAATTCATTTTGTACTAAACCATTATTAAGAGTTTTGTCTCTGTTACCTGTTCTGAATCAAAGTATCCCATTGTACTTTTTGTGGGCTTGGTTTGGGACCTTGACCAGTCCTGGGTGGCTTTGATCAGCAATCAGGAGCCCTAGAAGTAAAGTGCCCCTAAGTGCACTGTCAGTCTTTTGTGGGATGTAATCCTAGCATCAAAGTATAGACTATTACTATTCAGCTCCACTACAGGCTTCATGAGCATGAACCAAATCATATATTGGAAAAACTGATTTCTCCCTTGCAAAGAGTTACCTGAATTATTTATACAGATCTAGATAACAGAAGGGTTGCAATAAATTGACCCATGTTGAAAAATCTTGGTTGTTTCATTCCTGATACAAAGCCTAGTATGATACTGCAAGTAGTGCCCTGCAGACTGTGTGAAGCAGGAGCTGTGAGAAGGGTCAGCATGGAGCTCAAGCTTTTGCTCTGCCACAAGACAGCATATTGCCTGCACACACTTGTGATGCACCCTGCTGCTGAATTGCAGGGTTTTTTTGAAGATAACCCTTGAATTATATGTATGAAAATGGGGGTTTGTCTTCCTGGGGTGTTGTGAGACTGAGTTCAGTCTGAGACTCATAGATGATGTTGCAGTTGAGGCCATGGGAAGCCCTGAACAAGATGGGTACACAGGAGCCTGGTGACAACCAGAGCAAGAGCTGTGGCATATAAACCATCATGAAATCCAAAGTGAGCTCACTGATTCTTCAGAAGACTGTAGGGTGATTTAATTAAAGCAAAACAAGAGTCTCATCTCAACCATAGTTTGACCATTTCCACAGATTTGCCTCACAAGTAAATAAATGAGGAGAGCTCAGTATCCACAAGTCCAGTCTAACAGTGCATATGAGATTTGACCTCTGGACATGCAAGTGCAGTGTGCCATGTTTTGGCTGTAAGACAGATCCATGTCCCCAGCATGGGCACAGCTGAGTGTGTGGATGTGGCCAGGGGCAGAGGGAAAAGCTGTGCTTTTTCTTTGATAGTGTGGAATGGCCCTTGGAGCCTGTTGGGTGATGGATTCCAGCGGGAGAGGGAGGGAAGGGCGAGGAGCATCGGATGAATAAAGGACCATAGTTTTGTTGGCCTTGGAGCTCACTTTTCTAGGGCAGAGCTGCCTGTGCCAGCCTGTCATAGCCACATTTCTGAGCTGTCTTGCTTTACAATGTTTATATTTATTTCACTTATTCTTTTTTGAATACTTTAATGTCCACATCTTTCCATTGCTCTTCTTCCCTCTGCTATCGCAGTCTAATAAAACCATAACTGTGGCAATCACAAAAGATCCTGAACAGAAGAATAAAAGCTTTTGCAGGAGGTTCCTTTTTTAGTCTTTTTTAAAGGCATCTCTTTCTTTTAAAATGAAAGATGAAGCATTTTCTTTTATCCTTTAACTTTACTGTCACATTTTATTAAGTAAAAAATGATAGTTACAGTCAGAGAAAAGCAGGATATGAATTCCTGGTACAGCCATTTTTAAAGTGTGCTTTGTTTTAAAGCCCTGAAGATTGATTGAAGGTATTTTTCTTTCAGACGAGAAGCTTTAGTCAAAAGGGGCCTGATCTGAGTTACCCTCTGTAAATCAGGATTAGTTCCTGTGAAATCAATGGAGTTGCAATGATACAACAATGGGGTGAGTTGGAAAAGACTTATGCCCTGACAATGAATAAGGGAGGGACTGTGGGTGATCCCCTGAACGCTGTCCTTGCACAGGGGTGAAGCCACAAGGCAAAGCAGAATTATACCCTGTCCCTCTCGGGCTGCCATGGAATGTCCTGGCTGAGAGATGGGCAGGCAGAGTGGTTTTGTGCTGACATGGGCACTGAGGTTGCAAATCTCAGCTTTGGAGATGCTCTGAGTGTGCAGAACTCCTACCTTTCCCAGATGGAGCAGCTCTGTGCCCATCCCCTGCCGCTGCCACTACACTCAGGGAGGCCCATGAGCTGAGAAAGCCTGATTTAAGAGACAAGAGGATAGTGGCAGAAGTGGTGCTCTACAAAACACCTGTCTGTGGAACAAATTTCACCAGATCCAGTGTAGCCTGAATTTATTGACCTTTTTCTGTCAGAGGGCTGTAGGGATTCACTGCATGGAGTGGAAAAGGGGAGGAAGATGTCCCATCACTGGCCCTTGGGGCTGTGCAGAGACTCAGAGGACAGGCTTTCATGAGGGACAAGACAGATAAACCTGGACAGATAGTATTTTTGGACATTTTAATCTTTTTTTTAACATGTCTGCATTGGGCTAGAGAGAAGAATAGCTAAGGTGGTAAAGATGCATCAAGATAGCAAATAAAGAATTGAAATGATATGTCCTGTCTGAGATTTCAGTTTAACCAGGGATTTAAGCTCTTGTCTCTCATCTGCACTGGAAACTTGACAGATGATTTCTTGAGCCCTAAGCCATTCTGAGCAGAGAGTCTAATAAGAACAGCTCTTTTTATAGCATTTAACTGTATCTAAATGTCTTAAGGCCAGGGCAAGTTCCAGCACTGCAAAGCACCACTAGTCTGGGCTGTACTTGGGATGTGCAGTGTTTTAGCAGTCTGGATGGGGACTGGCCCTAAGCACTAGTCATACTCCAGGCTTCACAGTGAAAATCTGCAGCTTGGGCAAAATTGGAGGCTTGGATTTGGCCACCTCCAGTAAAACCAAAACATTTCATTTCACTAAACCACTTCATAACTGCTGGACTCTCCCATGCAGTTACAAGCTTGCTCTTGGCACACAGCTGACGTGTGCTTGCACATGGCACTGCTTCATATTAGCAGTGTGAGGTTCTTTTTGGAAATAAATTTGCAGCAGCTGGGAATTGCTAAGTTAGAGTCTTAAAATATTGAGAAAAAGTAAACAAGGCAGCCTGGGAGGGGACAGGTTGAAGGACTAAGATTTTTCAGTGTTATCCACTGTCTCAATATTGTTCAACTCCAGGGCTCTGATTTCTGTTGCCCTTGATCAAGCTGGCATTTACCCACTGATTCTGACTCCAGTAGACACCAACTCAGGGCTGCACATGACACTGATTTTCCTCAACGTTCCAGAACACAAGAGTGCCACACATTGGATGAATGCAATTGGATGTAGGAGATAGGGAACACGATGAAGGATCCGAGTTTTTTATAATGTTTCTTTTTCACCTTGGTTTGGTCATTTATTATGTTGCCTTTTCCTGGTCTTAAAATCAAGAGTCAAACATGATTAGAAGGGGAAAAGGGATTTTACCTTGGAATTTATTTTAAGGATCCTTAGGTGCACATGTCCAGGTCAAATGCACTGAAATGCACCCCGCAATGCACAACCCCAAAAGATCTGGTATAACACTATAGGTTTTACTAATTAGCATATCTATCAAAAATTCCCCAGTGAGAGGCTTGAGTGAGCCCCCCTCCACAAGGAGCCTTCCCCCGGACGGTTCTATCTTAGTTTACAGAATGTGTTCTGGAGAGGACCTTGGGGTCTGGGGCACACTGATCCCTAGCTATGAAGCTTCTAAAATGTTTAGTCTCTTAGCTTGACAAACCAGTCCAAGAATGTAGGCAAAAAGCACTATGAATACAGAAGTTGTAAAAAAGGTATAACAGGGGTATCAAAGAAAAGGCAAAAAATCTTCATGGCATCAATTACTTTCCACTTCAAGTTTGAAACCATTATTTTCATGCACACTTTGAGTTTCCCTATTACAATAAGGAAAAGAAGATGGAACTTTACCCGAAATACTGGTTATGGCTTTCTAAGGAACACTGAAGTCTCTTGGACTGTGGTAAAATCTCCCAGGGAAAGTGGCAGAAATCCAGATACTTGGCACATTTTACAACTAGTCCAGACAAAACACTAGTAAATGTACTCTGCTTTGGCACAGAATAGGCTGTGGGATGTTATGAAGCTTTCCTGTATGCAACTTCTTATCATTTCATGACTATAATGAGTGTGAAACTTGAAGAGCATAGGACTCTATCGTGTCTTTGTTTAAAGATTTTTTTTTTTTTTTCACCTAGCTTGAGATCATTGTTTGGATGATTAGTACATGAAAATGGCCATATTGGCTCAGACTAGAAGTCTGTCTAGTTTAGTACCTTCTTTCTAAGATTAGCCGGTAATGGCTGCACTGGGAGTAGTAGAGCATGCATAAAGTGAGATTTCCATGACTGTCTTTTCCAGTTTCCAGCAAGGATATCTGACAGTGAAAAAGTCCTTTTGCTTTTTGTGCATTTCCCACAATAACCATCTCCTATCTAAGGGAAGTTTGGCTTCGACTTCAAGTGTATCCGAAAGCTATAAAAAATGCATCTCTCTGGCCTTCACATCTCTGTGCTATGCTTCATTTCTGGATCTTTACTGAAAAAAAAGGATCATTTAAACCAGTGGCTGAAAATATAATGTGAAGCTTCATCATCAATAACTTTTATTACAGTGTGACTTGCACAACATGTCCATCATGTGAGGTGCCACAGTACTCAGTGGTGTACGCCCTGCAGTATGCGTGTGCTTAATGACTAAACACTGTGCTGGGCTTAGCTTCAAATGATTTCACATCTCTTCCTTCTGCCAGTCCCATTTTTTAATTTAACATTATATTTGCTGTGCTTTTAAAAACAGCCACCCTCCATAGCAAAGTGCTGTAGAACCTCTTTTGGAGAGCTGGAACGGGATTTTATATATCACTGCATAAAATCTGCATGTATATGGGGCTGGAAAAAATGTGAAATGCTGTAATGTCTCACTCACACTGGTTGGGAAACCAAGTCCCTAGAACTATCCTGAGCCCTGAATGCCAATGCTGTTTTCAGTCAGAGGTACAGAGCTGCTGCTGAGGACATGCAGAATGGATGCGCTGGCAACTCATCTTTCTGCGTGTTTAAAATCACAGAGAAATAGAGTTAAGAATAAAACAGAGGATCCTTTTTTCAAACCATCTCCCATTTCTGGTGTAAGCAGTCCCTTATTGCTCTTATGGTGCCCAGAGACCTTTAAAAGCTCCTTCCAGCTCCTTGATGTCCTCTATCTTGGAGTTTGCTCCATGCCACGAGCCTGTCATGCATCAGTGCCTGATGTTACCTGCCATCAGCCTGCCCATTTCAGGTCACTGAAAGGGTTTTAGAGACTCCAAAAAAAAAAATACATGGGTATCAGGCACTGCAGGTGTTGACTGTTACACTAACTTTATGAATCACACCTGCAGGAATCGAAAATCTCATTATGTGTGAATTTAATCAGAATCAGCTTTATCACTAGATAAGATTTAAAGGTAGGAGACTCAATTTGTTTAAAGCATGTGTTTGCAATAATTGAACAAAGTTATATAGGAAAATATAATATGCACATCAGTAAGATTAAATTTGGCAATGCAGATTTTCTCAAGCTGCAGCATCATCTTGGGGAGCTTGTGGCATGGGCTAATTAATCCTTCATCCTCTGCCTCAGGCCTGGAAGGCCCAGGGGAGTCTTTAGAGTTGTGCCTTTACTGCTACTGTTGTTAAAAATGCTTACATAGAAAAGGCATGACTTTCTTCTCTCCTCGACTGAGAATGAATGCTCCTCCTCTTTAGCTATGCCTCAGCTCTTGTGACTGGGAGCTCTAGCATCTCATAATAATGAAGGCAATTGACTCACTTCTCACCATTTCCCCCTTTAAATTATTCTAATTTTTATGTTACCTCAATTAGCACTTTCCTGGAAAGACCTTTATACTGGCTTGGTTTGTTTCAAGGCATTTAAAGCTGCAGTGGTTAGATGAATAAATCCCATGTTAGAACAGTGTTAATTGCACGAGTGTTTTTGTGGTGACTGGTGATGGCCTTTCCTTAGCAATCTCTTGAATTTAGCATGGAATTTACCATGGACACATTATGAAATTGAGAAGGGAGGTGTCCATTCTGGGTACACATTTATGCCTGGAATATTTGAAATTTTATGTTGTCAGTGCCAGCCATTGCACACCAGGTGCTTTATAAGACACATACCCCAAGGGTACACAGAGATAGGTATTTAGGGAGCTGTGCACTTCCCTTCTTTGTGGTTGTAAATTGGGGTGGGTTTTTTATTTTTATTTTATCTTGGTGCTTTGTGGAATATCATCTGATGTACCAGTGGGTTTGGGAGGAAAGGGTAACTCCACCCTTTGCCATATTCCTTGCTCTGGATAAGCATTTGCTTTTCTGAAAGTGGAATTATTTGTATTTCAGGTATCCTCCGTGGGCCTATCTTGGAAGCTAGATCTGCAGCCGCCCTTCAGTCATGATTGTTTCAAGATTAAAGGCCATTTCCCTATCATTGCCAAGCCTTTTTCTTCTTGCTTTTCATCTCTCAGCATCACAGAATGTACCTGAATACACTGAAGCTGAACATCAGCAATGTGTAAGGAAAGAACACCCCACAATTGCTTTTGAAGGTAAGAGCTTCTATTCCTATTTCAGATTCCAATAGGATGATCCATTTAGGTTTAGTCTGTGTTGTTTTTCCTTACAACTGTGATCCACAGCCAGGGGAAGTGGCCTGACGAATTGTTTTCCCTTTGATGCTTTACAGTGTTTTAATTCTGAGGTTTCACAGCAGTCAATTCCGGCAGTTTTGGAACTACTGGTCTAAGAATCTCCATTTTCTACTCTGCTACAGGCTCCCTATAATCTTATGCCACGCTAAAACTGTGTTTCAGTTTCCTTTTCTCTAACTGGATTCCCTAATGCTGCACCTGGCTTGCTGGAGCCAGACACTTAATAAGTGAAATGTGATAGAGAGTTTGGACACGCTTGAGTGCAAGATAAGTAAGTTGATTTAAAATTGCAGGGAGTGGCTGCCCTTTTGTTTGTAGCATTCCTGGTTTGGTTTGGTTTTGTTATGTATTTGCCACATGTGCTAGTAGTTTTTCTGGCCTTCATCTGAGCATTTAACTTGAATGTGAGAGGGGGGCCTTTGTGTTGTAATAGCCAATTCTTTTACTGTTCTTTTGAAGCGTGGGACTTCTCTTGTCCTTATCCCAGTCAGATTTTCTGTGAAGGTACATGGCACGTACTTCTCAATTGTTGTCTGGATAATCTGTGCACTTATCCACACAACAGGTAGATCTTTATATTGGTACCACTGTTATTATTTGAAAATTCACTCCAGACTAGTGTGTTAAACTCTGTGTGCCAGCATCAGCAGCTGCTGAGTCTCCTTGCTAAAAATGGTTTCCTCCTAAATGTTGAAATATCGATTTTGGTTCCCATTTAAGGCTTTACAATGCATCTCCAGTTACACTCTTTGCTAAAGGCAATTGAGTATCTTGTAATGTGTCTCTAGTTAGGTTCATTGCAAAGGCAATTTAATTGTGGTTTTGTGACCTTTGAGATAGGGTTTCCAGGAAGAAGGTAGTCAAAGGCTTTCTTGCTGACCTTTCAGGGTTCTTCTAGAGAGCTTTACTATTCTTCACAGAGGAGGAAACTCTTGTCTCTTAATTTGGAAAGTTTAAGAGATTTTGTGTCTGTTTTCCATTATCTATGCCTTAAGGGTTTAAATGGATTAAAATAAATTAGCAGAATCTTGAAGCCTACATGATACGACACCGGTTCTAACCTTGCTCCAGTAAATAAACCTTGATTTTAATTGCTAAATAAACCTAACCATCTGTTTTAACTGGGGAGGGCCAAAAAGAGAAGCCCTTGCTGTTGAAACATGGTGAAATTCAGTTCAGTAGATAATACAATAATGAGAATGTTATAGGTACAGAAAAGAGAAAAAGTGTTGCTCTCTCTATTAACCAGGAGCACCAAACTTTGAATTTACAGAAGATCTGTCTGTGCAATCCAGCACTGAGGTACATCATTCTGCAGGAAATCTTAAAAGCCCCAATTCCTTAAGTTGAGGAATTGGTGGGCATTTCTTGGCACTCAGTATGAGTTCTACTCTGCAGAATCAATGGCTGTGTAAACACACTCATAATCTGCCAGTTTACTTTGTTTTAATCAGGCATGAACATTTCACAGGAAAAAAAAGCTGTCCTCCCCTTTCACTGCTCGTTCCTTTCCTCTCTTCAATGATAGAGGGCAAAAACTGGTGAGTTAATTAGAACCTGACAATTGTGCAAAAGAAAGAAAGATTGAAATTGCAGATGTGTCAAGAAAATGACCCAGATTATCATTTGAGTTTCTTAAACCCAAGTTAGATTCAGAGTTATTGTTTTTTCACAGCACCTGTTTCCTTGTGATTGTTCATGATACAGTTTAATCTTGTATTTTCTGCTGCAAAGCTCAGCTGGAAAATACACAGGAATTAAATTAAAGGCACCTTTTTTCCACTGCACATAGCTTTTAAGGCCTGGGGAAGAGGGCTCACATGTTCAAAACCATATCTCTCTTCATAATCTGATTTCTCTTAAAGCTATACCCTGTTCTGATGCTGGCACACACAGGTTTAGGCTGTAAGGGTAGACAAGTAGGGGAATCTAAGTATTATGTGGTGTTCCCAGGTTGCTCTGAGGATGTCTCTGCTTAACAGTGTGGCTTGTGGGCTTTCTGTGGGTCTTCAAATGCACTGACTCGTGAATCACAAGCTGGTACACAACGGGAGTGTGTAATGACTGAAAGAGTGACCCCAACAGAGCCCTTCTGATGCTCCTGCTGCCAGGGCAAAGGATTATGTTACACCAGCAATTTTCAGTGGATGGGCCATAATAATAATAATAAGGCCTCTGACCGTTCAGTCATACAGGGTACATTAATTTACTGCCAGAATGAATAGGTTAACAAAACAGTTTTTGTAATAAAGGGGTTGAATAATAAATTAATAAAGGGGATCTTTTTCACAGCTTTGCTAACCAGGCTTCCCATCACCAGACAAATGGGATGCCATAGCATGTTTTGTGTTCTCTAGTCTTCAGTTCCCACTTTACTTGTGCTCAGTCTCTTTTTATTGTTCTTTACCCCTAGAGGATATTCTTAACATCCAGTTGACTGGATAATATCCTTGTTGCAGAAGAATCCAAGTAAAACTTCTGTCTATTTTTCCCTTATTTCCTGAGAAATTACGTATTTTCTATGTTGTTCTTGTTGTATCTCATCCACACTAGCCGACCATCTGTTGGAACTGGTATCTCTTTGTCTTGCTATGAGAGTGGGTAAGAAAGATAGCATCCAGTACGTCCTACTCATTTAAGCAGAAAGGAGACTATGTATGCAAAATGCTTTTACTTTAGCTGTCTTCAGACCTGAACAAATGCCTGTTTCTTTACAGACTCCATTCCCCAAATTATTTGTGCCATTACTTGTGGCGTAGACAAAATGGTCTAGACAAGTCGAGGAACATAAATTCTGGTTCTAGATATACTTACTTTAAGTGCTAAAGATTAGTGTTTGCACTGCCAGGAGAGATGTGGGCTGGGGAGGAGCCATGATCTGAATGGTTTATCCTTGCAGCCTGCATGAGATCCTGAGGGACACGACAGGAATTTTGTGCTGCAAACACCATCCTGTGTGTTTGCACAGTACCAGACTAACACAATGGTGCCCCAATTTCCCCGGGGCTTATAAATGGTGCTCATTGTACAGTTCGCCAGCAATAATAATGTACCCAGTTTGGGCTTTTCATAATTAGATTGTTCTACACTGTGCTCATAGGAAATCCAGTTAAAGTTTGATTTCCCTTGTTAGATCAATAAGAAAATGATCTTCTGCTTCCCAGGAGGCTGTTTCTGGTGTCTTACTACCTATTTGACTGTTAGTGGGTAGCATTAAGGATCATTAAGGATCTTGCATGCTTGTTTGTTTTTCAGTGAGTTGAGAATTTAGTAAAACAAGTCAAGTGTATTCTTAGTGCATCCCTTTTTATTTATACATGCACGTACACATGCATGCGTCCAAGTCCCATTTCACAAAACAGTTTGTCATCGCAGCACAGCTCCCCTGTGGTCCACTCTGGTAAGCCAAACACCCGAGAATTTGTTTCTAGTTCTTGTCAATCATGTTCGTGTTTCTCGTCTTTTCTGTATGGATCTTACCACCAATAGATCAGTGCCTGCATTTGCAATTGGGCTGTGCCTGTGTCATACTATCCTGGTTGCCAGCAGCATACTTCATTGTTGCACAGCTCTTTCTTGGACATAAAGCACCTTTGCTATTCCTTAAAGTCATTTGGATAATATCCTTGTTGCAGAAGAATCCAAGTAATACTTCTATTTTTCCCTTATTTCCTGAGAAGTTACGTATTTTCTATGTTGTTCTTGTTGTATCTCATCCACACTAGCCAACCATCTGTTTGAACTGGTATCTCTTTGTCTTGCTATGAGAGTGGGTAAGAAAGACATTTGCAGCTCCTTTCTAATGTGCCTCTTGGGAAAACCGGAAACATCTTCCATGCCCATACTACAAGGTTTGTTATTTCAAGAGCCAGAGCCATGAGGGACATGCATTGATGTTTGTAATGGCTGCAGAGTACTTAGCTTCATCTTGTTTACCAAGGAAGTGCTTAAAAGTCTGCAAACTCATCTGTATTACATGCGTCATTTGGATGTTCACGACTTCACTGGAAATGAGTTGTAGACAGGTTTCCACTTGCAGTTTCTACCATTATTTATTTCTCATTAATTTAATCCATCAAATCAGTGTGCTTAGGAAAAGTATGATAACTTCCCTAATTTTCCTCTGTTCTGTCTCTCAGGGCTTTTTACCCTGGGTCTTGGCAGTTAGGGTAAGCTGGAAGAACATCATTTGTCCCTGCCTTATGCAGCCTGTCTTCATAAAAACACCTCAGCTGATCCCATGCTGAGGCACAGGACAGAGGTGGACTTGGTTAAATAGCTTATGTCTCAGATCTTCTGGGGACTGCAAATCTCAGCTTTACAGACTGTCATCGTGGGTGGTGTGAGTTCTCAATGTGTGACATTTGATCCATTGTCTTTTCCTCAGTCCCTCCTAGATGCAGACAAGTTGCTCTGTCTGTTGCCTCAGGTTTTCAAAATGATTTAGTTTGTGTGTTTAAATCTGGGGTTTACTTCAGACTGTCTGTAATTATTGCCTCCTACTAGATAAATGTGATTCAGGTGACTTGAATGTAGCTTGCTGTATATTTTCTCAATATTTTGTTTATTTAAACAATGTTTTATTGAAATGTGGCCAGCTTCAAACATTGAAACCTGTGGGGAACAGCTAAATGTTTTCTTGTATTGAAAGCAAAAGCTATTTTAACTTTGTGGGCTGAAGGATAATAAGGTATGATTTATTTGTTGAAAAAGTTCTTGATATTTCACCGAACACCCCCACTGTTGTTGAATTGGTCACTAATACATTATTCCCTTTCCTGTATATTGGTGGGGAAAAAAAGCATGTTAGCATTCATCAACTCCAAAGGCCAGCTGGGAAAGTCCCTTAGGAAATTCTGGTCAAGATTTACACTTTTCTTGAGCAAGTGAGATTTTGACAATCCAAACCAAAGTTTTAGTTAATGAAGAATGAAGATTGTGGGGTGAAGTATTGGAGGTGAATCTATCTAAGCATCAAAGGGAAGACACAGTACATTGTGGGAGAATTGTCTTCTAGCTCATAGCCTTGCTGTCCTTGGTTCTCCATACGAGGAGTCCAAACATTAACTAATGATGGAGTTTTGGCTGGAAACTGGTGTCATCCTCTGGGGGGCTTCAGAATATTTTACCTTCAGTGTATTTCAGTATGGATTTTGTTTCCATTAAGCAAGCCTTAATGGAACAGTTTTATTTTCTTTTTAATTTTGAAAACAAGAACTTTCTTCTTTAGATTTGATTTAGAATTTGTTTGAAAATTATGATTGATAAAGCCATAGATATACAATAGTCAGGGAAATAATTGCTCTCAGGCAAAACTTCTGAAAATTACACTCAACTGCTCTCAATATATTTTTCATTCCATAATAATAATTTTAACAGTAATGATGCTAGTTCTTTGAGACTTCCTCATTAATGGTGTACAAGGCACTTCACAAATAATTGCAATGAGATTTGATTGAAAAAGTTACTCAGTGTGCTGTTTCTTGGGACTTCAGGAAGAAAAGGAGGGTTGGAAGAATGTCCTTCATTCACAAAATGATTTAGATGGAATGAATCATGACAAGCAGGAGAGAAAAGGAAGACTTTGCAGTGAAGCTTCAGGAAGCAAAATGATCAAGTAACTTACATATTGGAGTGAAGGAAGGTAAAACTTGAAAGATGTACAACAGCTCAAGTGAAGGAGCAGCCTCTGACCATGAGTGGTGGTGTTGATGAGAGGAAGGCATCCTCAGCAGCAGGACTGAGGGAGGTGGACTCACAGCATGGAGGAACAGGTACTCAGGTCACCAGTGTATTATGCATGGACTGGACCAAGGCCATGAAAAACTCATCTCAGCAACGGAGTAGATTACTGATATTTTCCAGATGTACCACTGGTGTAACTGGGGCTAATGGCAGCATGTGCATGAGCCTGTCTTTGGCACAGTGGTTGGATCTAGGATGTAGAGATGGGCAGCCTTTTTTTGGATCTCAAGCACACATCAGAGAAAGGGAAGAGGGTGGAAATCTAAAGTGAAGTGCTTATTTTCTTTTTCTGTGGTTCAGTGCAAGCAAAGGCATCCCTTGGAGAGACCTCATTTTCAATTTCAAATCTTACTTAATATAGTTCCCTAACTGAACAAGTTTGTGATACAGCAGTGGCACAGCAGACCTCATTTATTTAGCACATCTGCTTCTGATAAGTGTTAACATATCACATTCTCCTAAAACCTTCTATTCAAGGATGACATTATGCTTTGATAAAGTTCACTCCAGTACTAGCAATCTCACAAGAAATATTCTTGTTTTATCATACAGGCTTCACCCTGGAAAGCCCACAAACAGTCTCAGCTCAATCGGGTTCTGAATATATACTTTTCTTTAAGTCAGTGGGGTTGTTTATTATTAGCCAAGTTCCAGTTTAAAAACACTGATCCTTATGAGAACAGCCTACTTTCAAAACTCTTTCAGGAATTTACAGCCTGTGCTCTCATTCCTTGCTGTAACTGCCTCACGGTGGGAGCTTTGTCTGCAGAGCACAGGAGTCCTCATAAGCCTGGCAGCTACACAGCACAAACTGTGCATTAAACTGGGCATCTCCAGTTCAGTCTTTGGTTAGCCAGCAAAGAGCATCACCTTCTGCTTCAGATGTTCATCACAATCAGACACTTCTGCTTCTGTGGCAGATCTGGTTACCTGCAGGAAAAATTCAAGGGGGGTTTAGCCCTACTTTCTCTGCCTTTTCCTACCTCCACACTAGTGAAAACAGTTGTCCTGAATATTGTACCACCTCTGCTGGCACAAGTGGCTGATCTAGACATGTAACTGTAAAGACAGTTTACCTCCAGATGTGGAGGATGCAGACTGAAGGATCCTTGAATGATGACAAAGGGGTGTTGGTTTTTTTCCCCCATCAGACTGCAGTGGTTGTAGGAGCCAGGACGCAGCTTGCTTTCCTGTTTGAAAAGAGGGATTATACTGATCAGAATGTCATAGGAAGCTGCAAGTGATGCATGAGCACTCACTTTATCTTCCTCAGTGAGGGAGATTGCATGACAGCTGCAGGGCTTGTCTCAGTAAACAATGGATCACAATCCTTAAGCACTGTGCAACATCCTCAAGAGAACAAGAAGTCTCTGGGTTTGCTCATGGTGGGATTGTGTGTGGCACTGGTTAGCCAAATTTCACAAGCTGGTGGTGGGGCACAGGGCTGTGGCCGCATGACACCGTGCAGTGCTGTGTGGGGTTGCAGTCAAGGTTGTTGAGGAGGATAGTGTTAGAGTTGTGTTTGCCCCAGATGACAGCCAGCTGAGGAAAGCCAAATCCATTCTTTCCATAAAATCCTGTGCTATGTAGACACACAGCTTTGGTCCTGTAAATCTCAGGCAGGGCAAACAGACAGCTTATGTCTCATGGACATGCACCCATATCCACCAGTCTTGCAGCACTGTGACATCCCCTCTTGCTCTTTATTGGCCATGGCCAAGGACCATCTGCAATGGTGTATTTGAGTCACTCCCTGGAGGTATTTAAAAGAAGAGTAGATCCTTAGGGATGTGGTTCAGTGATGGACTTGGCAGTGCTGCATTAATGTCTGGACTTGATGATCTTAGAGGTCTTTTCCAACCTGAGTGATTTTCTGTTACTTGGGGATTGCAGTCATTGTGGGTCTGAGCTACAGGAACCATGCTGAAGAGGGAAGAATGTCTCTCAAGTTACAGGACTTCTTTCCCAATTCCCAGTCTGAGGCCTGGGGACCTGCCAAGTGAAAGTCTCCTGGCTCCTGGAAGTCTTCTGGATTTCCCCTGGGTCAGGTCTGGATAGAACTTCTACCCACTCTTCACCATGTGCAAATAGGAACCCAAGTGAAACACAGAGGGCTGAGACTGACCTCTCTGATGGAGCAGAACTGCTGAATACTGTAGAAATGTGCCAAATTTGGAATGTGAATTGCAGTCCTTCAATATCCTTCCTTGAGGTGGCCCCAGGACAACTTATCAGCACACTGTCCCATACTGGAAGTGAGCACTAGTTCATGTTTATTATTTAGTGTTTTCTTTATCTGGGATTGAATCCCTGGGTTCTTCCTCATATATGGGTGTGTTTTGCCAGCTGCTCCATATTAATAATAAAAAAGTAAATAAATAAGCAGTTATAATTGTACTTTTGCAAAAATTGGGTTTGGACTAAGTTCTTTTTTCTCCATATTGAAACAATTTAGCAACACTTGTTTTGAAGAAACAATTAAAATTTAGGAAACAAAGAGTCAAAATACTTGGTATGCAATAAGCAATAGTTAGTGCCTCCTGTACATCACGTGCGTTACAGATAATTAGGCCTTGATGCACCAGCCAGTATCCCTAAACCCATTTAACAATTGGAAGTACTGAGACATTAAATAGTTTCATTATTTGCTCAAGACAGAGAACTCCTGTGTCAGTGCCATTGAGCTCTTGGGACCATGCCTGCATCTCCAGCTGTCATTTCTCTCTTGGGGTAGAAGAAGCTCAGCAAGATCAGTTCGGAGAGGAGCTCTAGGCATTAAGGGAAGAGGCACAAAATCATCCAGGTCCTTAAATGTTACTGTGTTTATTGTGATTCCTATGCCTCTTTGGAGGCAAACCTTTGGTTTGGCTTTTTTTTTTCCTTCAGAATGGTAAAGAACAGAGTCTTTTCTTCAGTCCTGTTTTATTCCTTGGTAGCTGAGGAATAGTACTATTCCTTCTTTTACAAGACCAAGAGAAAAAGTCTTATTACTAAGAGAAAAAGTCTTAGCCTTTCTTTTTCCAGTCATCTCCAATCCACATATTCTGGGACAGTTTGGAGAGGGACATTAGCAACTCTTGCTTCTCTGATCTCATGGAAAAGGAATGGCTCATGGCAAGCTGCTATCACAGTGACTCACAGGCCACTCATGGGTTAGTTCATTGTTCTTTCATCTGAGCAGGGGCTTTGTAGTTGGTCAAGACAGGAAAAATTGTTTGAGTGGGCAGGAAATGAGGTAGAAACATGGCTGGAAGGTGAAGACTGCTATGAAAGAAAGCAGGAGTGGGAGCAGAGGTGATTATGGGGTCAGAAGGGTAAACTGGATGAAACCATGAAACTGAGACAGATGGAAGAACATCTGAGTTCAGTTTAGGCACTAAGGGGAGAGAGAAAGAAACTGCTGGTTTGACCTGTTTTGTAGGAGGGCATGTATTCTGTCAACAGTCTTCTAAGTCCTCAGAGCTGTGAGTGGAGATCAGAGATTTGAGAAGACAATGACACTGGAAATTGAAGCAGTTGGGATGAGGACATATTTAATGTACAATTAAAGATTTCAATGGATCAGGTTAAAGAAAGAAAGAAAGAATATCAGTAATGAGGCGGAGGTGGTGATGGGAAGACAAGACAGCAGGGTGATATGAATGTGTAGGAGGTCTTCTAGGGTAAAGCCAGATTGAGATTTTTGGCCTAATAAGTTAAGTTGAGCTCTGAGTGCTGACACATTTGTTTGCTCAGCTCTGCCTGTGCAGCAAAAGATTTCTCCCTCCCCTGATAAATTTGCTAAATTGTGGAGCGGTTTCGTGTTGCGGAGGCTACTCTTAAAACTCAGCATGGGGTGGGAGTGAAAGTAATGTCCAAAGTCTATTGCACTAACCTGTGGTGTGACCTACAACTGAGAGCTAAAATTTGAAATGAAGCTGATATTAAAATATGATTCATTGTCAGTCCAATAAAGGTAATGCTGTAATTTCATTGTAACTTCTATGCATTCTTGGAAATGTCCACACTTGCAGCGTTTGAAAAGACAGGTGACAGCATGGCTGGGTAGTCATTAGCCTTCTCGGCTTTGGTCACAGCCTTGTTTGCCTTGTCTCTGATGGGTCTGGTCAGGGGCCCACACAGAATGGAAACTGTGGCCTCAGTCTTAGCAGGCAACTGTCAACTTCATGGAAAATGCTCTGAATACTGAGGATAATTGAAGCAGAGGATGGTCTGAGATGGTAGGTCTGATTCTGAAAAGGGGACATTTCATCAGTCTATACCAAGAAGAGAGCCTGAGGCCTTTCCTTATTTTGCAAAGTGATTTGCATCTCTTGGTCATGGTTCAAATCCAAGACTGAGAGTCCTCCAGGCTAGTGGGTGGTCTGAAATAAAACTGAGTGGCTGAGTACTTGCAAACTGGAATATCTGCCAATTACTATACATAATCTGCCCTGTGCCAGGGCTGAAGCAAACCAAAAGGGAAGGATATTGTACAAGTTACAGAAGTCATGGCTGTCATCTGGGCCTTGCTAGGAGTACCGCAATACTCACACACAGTAATTAAGCATGTCCTGGACTAATAAGCTGAGTTAAGAGAATTTAGAAGAGACCATGCTGAAGGCAGTAAGGGAAGCACTAAATGTGTGCTCAAGTTAGCACTGCATAAAAGTAGGTCCGAGTATCTGCAGAACAGGTACTTCTTTATTGCCATTGAGTCTGACAGGTCCAAAGTGCTGTGTATGCTCTACTTCATTGCGAAAACTTTTACTGTTGAATCAGCCTGTTTTACAGGAGCCTTACGTAAGGTATGGGATTCAGGTTATCTTTTCTGGAATGGGGACCCTCTGAATTTATCTCTCTTAAGGTCTTTTTATGATCCCTTTGAAGCTTTCTTTTGCAGTCCTAGGATAGCAGCATGGTTAGTGTGTGCATGTGGGTATACCCTCATTTTACACAAAGAATCCTTGGTCCTGTTCAGGTTAGTTTCTTTTGCTTCAAATAGGAAATCCTTGCTGAGAATGATTTTGCAAGAGCTGCTGTTGAATAGCACTGTGGGTAGCCATACTCCATGTACCTCCAATGGCTTTGCAGTTTCAAGGCATGGGCATTTAACCTCTCTGCTCTTGTGTGATATGTGCTGGAAGCGCAAAGCTGTTACAGCCTGCTGGGGATGGGAGCAACAAGTGGGCTTAAGTAAAATGAAGCAGTAAATGCTGTCCTTCAGACAGGGAAGCCTTAGCTTAGTGTTTACATATTTCTTTCCTCCAAAAAACACAGAGTAAGGGTGAGGTGGGGAGCAGTTGATTTTGAGGAGGTGAAGACTCAAGTATTACCAGGTTTACAATGTCTTTAGAAGCTGATCCAAAACCCATCAAGCTCAGTGGAAAACTGCCAATGATTTGAAGAGCTTCTGGATCAGGCCCTCAAACCCAGCTCCTGCAATTTGGCTTGCTGTTCTTTATGTAGCTGTGTAATTCTGGTCCCAGCCCTGTGCTCTCAGGAAGCCAGAGCAGAGCAGAGTGCAAGAGGCTGCAGGGACCACCCTCTGAAATGGCAGAGGGCCTCTTTTCACCTTGTCTTAGGCTTGCATAATAGCTGAGCACAGCTGTGCCTGCAAACTTACATTTCCTTCAAAGCTTTGTCTTCTTTGCAGCTGGATACCTGAACCACCTTGAGCTGTAGAGGGGCTTGTGGAGCTTTAGAGGTTTTGAATCAGATATCTGGAGATGAATGGTATTGGAAACTATTAAACTTTTGTTCATTGGTTTTCATGTGGAGGAAGTGAGAGCATGGATCTTTAATCCCCTGGAAATGATTAGAGAAGCACAAAGGAGGCCTTGAGGAACATTTTGCCCCTAAGCCATGTGGTTCCTAGTTTTCCGTCTCCTGCTGCCGACATGCAAAGCCAGAGCCTTGGTTTTTAATTTTTCATACTGTTTTTAAACAGATACTTTTGCAAATGTAAACATGCCCCAGTATTGAAGGTTTCCAGCCAAATTAAAGAGTCAGCACTGGAAAAATCAGCTTTCAGAAGAAGGTCAAATACAAGCAGTCTCTGGAGTTCATTGGGTCCATATGTGTAAACTTCAGCTAATATGGGATAGACCTAGGGCAGCATTTACCTTGAAGTGCTGAGTTAGTTTTAGAGTGAAGCTGAAAATGTTTTAGGGATGCCTGTGGTCTGAGCAGTAGACTTGAATGTGTTGAATGAAAAAAGACCCATGTCCTGATTCTTGGTTGCAGTTGCATTCCCTCTGAACAGGAAGAAAGAAGTTCGGGAAGGAAAACGTGCCATTTGGCATTAATTCTGACAACTTGCATTTATACATTCTTATCTGGGACCATGCTGGGTTTAATAATCTCCAACTACATGCCTATAAAAGCTTAATTTTGCTATGAGGATGCATGCCTTTCAGCCTTTAATTTAATAACTGGGAAGGGTTTCTTTATAAGTTGTACCACCTGCAGTACTAACAGAAATCAAGACACTGCCTGTTATTTCTTGGGCTTGATTGACATTTGAGACAACTTGGAAAGACTCAAGCAAACTACTGCCTTTAATTTTTAAAAAATTATTTTTGCTTGTAGTTTGTGAGAGCTTGCCATTAAAAGGAAGCACTGATGAGTGTACCTCTCTGAAGTGAGGAGCTTTTGCTTAGAGCAGCAGATGAAGAAATATTCTTCCTGCCACTGCACTCTAATAGTGGGTTAGTTAGTAGGAAAGAGTCAGTAGAAGAGGAGTTAAAATGACAAGAAAAATTATGGCCTAAAAGCAGGATTCTTAAAAGGTATCATCACTATATAGCAGTACTCTAATCCTACCCCCATCGCCAACAAAAATGCCAGAAGATCTGCAGCACATCAGCCAGCTAACCTGCCTGAAAGGTGTTATTGCTGTTGGTTCTGCTGCTTGGCTCAGAAGTGTCTCTGCAGCTAAAGAGCTACAGGAAAGGAAGTCAGAGCCCCATTAGTTAGGAGAATGCCAGAGGTGAAACTGCAGTGCCTCCCTGGTGCTAGTACATCGTTAGGGGTCCCAGAGGAGTGTAGGAGGTGGAGATGCTTGAAGGTTAGAGGAGTTATTCCTTAACTCATGTCTTTTCATTGAAGAGCAGAGGAGGTACACGTGTTGTGTGTGGTTACACAGTGTGACAGGAATGCTGAGAAGGGCTGAAACCCTCCAGCTCCCAGCAGCAGAGTTTTTATTATTGTGAGGATGGAGGTTTCACTGTTGGAGGCACCCTGGCAGCATCCAATTAAGCAAGGCATGAGGCCAGGCCAGATGGTGTCCAAGCTCCATGGTCAGGGACCCTAGGAGCTGTTACGAAACATGGTGGTGTTCAGGGGAGAGGCAGAAGCTACATGACCAGGTCCTGCTTTGGAAAGAGAGGCAGGCCATGCAGATTTCAGGGACATTTTATATGTGTTTTCTAAAGGTTTCAATAACTTAAGGGCTTGTTTAAGGTTCGTCCATCACTGGAGGGAGAAAGGACTTGAAATTGCTCGACAAATATCCCTACATCAAAAGTTTTAAACCGTTGCACATCTGTAATCCTGTGAAGCATGCCAAGACACCGCAGGCCTTAGTGAGATTCCTCATCAGCATTGTCCTCTCGCCCCTGTGGAGTGGGAAACTAATGCCTGCAACAAAGTGTTCGAACCTGACTGCCTTCAGTGAGACTTCTCAATTTATCATTGGGGATATAAAATGACAGTGGAACATGATTTTTCAGAGCTCTTTTGAACTGGTCTGAACTACGTCATTATTGTTATGATTCATCAGGTCATTGGCCCATGTATTGGTATCCTTTTGGCATGAGACCAGAAGATATTACCTTCCATGTTGAGCCTCCTAGATCTTCAACAACCAACCCTTAAATGAGGCAGGGCTACTTGTCAATAGGTCACAGAGGGATTACAGTCATACTGATTTGGTCTCATCTGTGCCTTGCCCCCGGAGGTATTTGGTATTCTCCATGTATTTTACAGCCAAAGTAGTTAACAGAATAAATTCTCAAGAGAAGTCCTCACAGTAAAGCTAGATGACTTTCTGAAAGATACATTTAAATCTATTCCCAGTTATTTTGTGCAATAAAGGTGTAAGACATGAGGTTGACATTCTGTGATCTGTAATATACACAAGGTCAAAGCTGGTAGTAGTGCTGAAAGATGGGATGCTGAGAATGCCTTAGTGTCATGCCTGAGAGTACCCTAAAAATAGTAATTCACCTTTTTTTTTTTTAAACAGGTATGTTTTTAATTACAACAGGACTACCTGCCCTAGATTGCTCAGTCGATGCTGTGTTAACAGATGTAACTTCTGGAAGAGCTTTGTCTCTTCAAGCAAAGCCAAATCTATTGCTTTGCATTTAACCTGTGTGATTGCATTTTGAATGCTTGCCTAGATGGGCAAATCCAACACAGTTGATAAAGCCAGGCTCAAGCCTGTGCAATTGCTCAGCCACAAAGATGCTGTGATGACACTCAACATGCCACCGTCTAAAAATGAAGGAAGGATTTAGCTGATAGGATCTGAGATACTAGGTAAAGTGAAACCTATATGGGAACCTAAGACCTGAAAGAGAAGGTAAAATCTGTTATTGGAGCAGCAAGGTCCTGAGTAGAGACCACCAGTACTCTAATTTGATTTTTCATCAGTTGGCACAACCTTCTCTTTCTGGCAGGCAGCAGTTTCCCTTTGATTAGGACAGAAGGCAAGGCTGGGGAAGTGTTATGGCAGGCAGCCTCATCCCTTTACACCACTTAATCCTGACACTGAAGATGTTCCCTCAGTTTTAACAGAAGTAAAATTGAGATGCTGTTGTCTCTGAAACCAATGCTGACACTCCATCATGGATGCGAAAATAACTGCTGAGATGGCCTTGTGTTTATGTGCAGGGTTTTTGCACATTCTGCCGAGAATCAGAATAAATAGAAACCCTTTAAAGAGATTATTAATTAGCTTTCCCCTGACAGGTAACTCAGTAGGAAATCCATTTGTAGATGTCCAGGTGAACTCACTGCTTCTGGAGCACCTTTACTGTTTTCTGCTTTCTCGTTTTCGTTGCAGATCTGAAGCCCTGGGTGTCGAATTTCACCTATCCAGGTGTGCATGACTTTTCTCAGCTTGCACTGGATGCCAACAGGAACCAGCTCATTGTGGGAGCAAGGTAAAGATAATCTTTTAATTAGTCTAGGGTTGCTGCTCAAGCTCTTTCCCTTCAGGTTCTGGCTTCAGAGGAGAGTGTGTTTCCAGCTTATGTGGCCAGTTTCCCCCTCAAAAAGAAAGCTATAATTTATGTAGAGGGACTTAGACATCTAGTATAATTGCAAAGAAGAGAAAATTACTAGAATTAAAAATAAAAAGATGCAATCAAAATGACTGGTCAATGAAGCAGAATGCTGGCATCTCACTCAGTATTGTGAATGTTAGAAGAGCTACAGTAAATTGTTCTGCATCATCCTTCTGCCAGCACAGAATTTGACTTTATGGTTTATTTGCCATAGCCGGACTTTTGCTTAGAACCAGGTTCATCTACACACCTTTGTGTAAGTGATAGAGGCAATGTGAATGGTTGATAGAGGCAATGTGAATGGTTGCTTTCTTCTCTCTTAGAATCTACTTCAGAACCTGTTTGCTTCCTCTGGCTGATGTAGTCAGATCCTCGCCCAAAGCAGTTTTGTGCAGCTCTTTCTTCTGGCCGATTGTATATAATTATCTTATATTTTCCTTTCTTTTTAAACATTATTTTTATTTAGGATATCATAAGAGTAGGGGGGAAACACATAAGGTAAGCACAGGCAAGATCTTACAAATTTAAAGCTATTTTGTAATGGGGAAAAGGACTATGCTTCAGTGAAATAATATATGTCAGAAATGGTTGAATCATGAGCCCCAAGAGCAACTGTTTTTTATTGCATAATAAACAGATAAGACAAGCCAAGAAAAAAAAAAAGACTAAGCATGGTCTAACAAATCAGTTAAAGTATAAAGTTAAAGTGTAACATTTGTAAGTATAAAGTATAAAGTTAAAGTATAACATTTAGAATCAGATAACATTGTGGTATCAGTTTCTGCTGTTAATGAAAATGGAGGAAGAGAGTCTTTCTTCCCAGTGTACTCAGCAGTAGAGGACAGGGACATGAGGAGCAGAGGTGGAAGAACTCATGGTACAAGCAAGAGAAAAGAGCAGAAGGAGAGTTTTATGCTTCACAGCAACAACTGAAGTGTGATTTAATATATGTTTTCTGCCTGTATTTGTGCAGTAAATAATAACACTTACCTTCCTGTAGCTGTTCAAACTGCCAGAGGCCCTCCTACTTTTCATACAGAAACATTTTACTTTTCAAGCTGTGGCGTTACTTGTGCTGGGATCTTTACCCAGAAATGATTAATATTTATTACTTCAGAATGGCATTCCTTTGGGGATGGCTGTGAACAGTGCCTTCTGCCAGGCATTGCACAGGCACGGTGCTCTGAGGAATTTGTGGTTTACATAATTGGGCTGCACGGCAGATTTCCCCCACACAGTCCCTCACCCCTGCTCAAACCCCACAGCAGTCCTGCCTCCCTGAGAGTTTGTACGAGTGTGGTTAGACAGGGGGTACAACATCATCATAAACAGGGGAGTGACAGCAAACCTGGCTTCCCAGCAGAGGTACATGATAACGCAGGGTATTGCCTCATGAGGAAGCAGTGACAAGTATTTATAGAATTTGCTCAGAGAAGTCAGTTTTCATGAAGCACTACCCACCTGACTGGGAGACTGAAAGTTTCAGTGGTGCCACATGGCTGTGCTGAGCAGTTCAGGGTACAGTTAATAAAGATGTAATTTCCCAGGGTTATTTTTTTTTTTGGTTGGATACACATGCTTGGTGTGGAGAAAGTGGAGAGTGCTGAGCCCATTTCCTCTTCACCATCTCAGCTCCACCCTGTGTGAGGTGACGGGGAGAGTTTCTTGAAAATGGGGTGTGGATGGGGTCCTTGGTGCTGCACAGGTCCGGGTGTGCTGAACTCCTGGAGCTGTGCCTGAGAAATGGGAAGGGGAAATAAAGCCTTTTCTGTTGCCTCCTTCCCTAATAAATCCACACCTTGTTCTGGACTATTTTTAGGGGTGATTTTTTGAGTCATTAGTTGCTCGTGCACCATCTGCTTGAATTTGCAAATGAAACAATACCTCAAAGAGATAGAAGCTGTCTCTATCCATCTCTGCAGGGTGTAATTTATGAAACCTAAATTTAAATGTTAACCATGTTTAAATGTGCTGCTGTAGATCATATTAGTAGTAATGCCAGCTATTCTGAGGTTGTGGAAGGAGTTTGGGATCAGGGTGGCGTTTATAAGTACTCCCACTTCTCAATTTCCTGGTTAACATCATTCTCTTAGATGATAGCGTTATAAATTATTTCAGACTACTTCTGTCTGTCTCTATTTAAAAGCAGCATGACCTCACCACAGCATCTCTTTGGCTTAGTTTGTCCTGTGTTTCAAAGCTTCATAGAAAATACTTCCTAGAAAATCCGGGGGTTCACAAGGGTTTTTGGTTTCAGGAATTGGACACAGCGTGACTGAAACTGTAAGAGGTATTGAGGGCATGCCATGCAGACAAGGAACTGCAATAACTTGAGCCTCAGATTTTTAAGCTTTATCCTTATCTAAGAGCCCTCCTTAAATGACTGGTGCTGTCTGAGAGTAAACCAGAGGAGTTTGATAACTCCACTGCACCAAACACCTGCCAAGTTAAAATCCCAGAAACAAAAGAATTAGTTTCAAAAGCCCACCATGGTTTCTAAGCAACGTATTTACTTGTCACATCGTTTGTAAAATCCAAACACTTGCAAGAAAGGATATGAATAGTTTAGAACATTGTAAATCTACACTACCCATATTATGAGTCACATTTCATTAAGTATAAAAACACACATTTCAAAAATTCATAACCTTCATTTTGACTCACAGTTTGCATGTTTTGTTTTTGTTTTGGATATAGTGTTAGTGTTTTAATGTACTGTTTTTCTTTTGTGAATGAGTGATTGTTTTGAAATATTTGCTGCTTTTTTCAGCTCTTGAGCACAAGTGATCGCCATTTGAACTTATTTTAATGGGAGGAAAAACAATAATCTAGACCTCATTATTAGTGAGAAAAAAATTGAAAATATCATCACAGTGATTTCACCTCTCTGTTGGAGAAGCAGTGCTCTGCTGTCTCACCTGTGCTGTAGGCAGGGTGCCCAGGCCCCAGGGAGGGTGAGTTTTTTGGAGGAGGGACATGGTGTAGCTGTGACATTCCACCTCCTCAAGGAGCCTTACTCCTTGAGACTGTCTCATTGCTGGCTGGGCACAGACAGAAGCCAGTAAAGAAGTGATGATATGAAAGATCCTGCTTGGAGGCAGGCCAAAAATCATGCTTCATAAGAGCTCCCTGGTGAGGACAACATAAAAGGTGTAAAGGAGGGTGGTTGAGACAGTGTGACAATCTGGCACAACAGCAAGCTGAAGGGAAACAGCTTGGACAACAGGAGGATGGCACCCAAACAAATGACTGCACAGAGAGTGGCTGGGAAGTCCTAAGGCAAACATTTGACTTTTCCCAGAAGGAAGCTACAGGGATGTCAGTTCACGGGGGGCTGTGGGGCTGTGAGATGTGATGATGGGGCTGTGGATGTGAGATGGGGCTGTGGATGTGAGAAGCACGGCTACAAGGGTCAGCCATTCGCAGTGAGTGGAGGTATTACTGAGGAAAACCAGCCAAAAGGCGTCATGGCCAGAAGCCCTCACAGTTCTGCCTGCAAAGAGGGCTCTCAGCTCCATCAGGAGATGGGAAAAGATCGTCCCCCATGGCTGTTGCGTAGGGAAGTGCAGATCAGGAGCCCTTGTCACAAAGGGCTGTTACCAACAAGAGCCTGGAGGTAGAGAGCAGGGAGCAAAAGCTGCATCAAGGAACTCAGAACTGGCAAGTAAAGTTCATGTCATTATGGACTGCCAGACTTCTCTGCAATAAATGTGAAACTACTGAACTGCTGGTGATGCAAGTCTTGATGCTTGACAGAGGTGATTTTCATACTTGATTTAGGGCTGATCTGAATGGGCCTGTTACTGCCAAGTAGACAGGTGCAAGGGAGGAGATACCATAGAATCATAGAAAGGCTTGGGTTGGTAGGGACCTTAAAGATCATCTAGTTCCAACCCTCCCACCATGGACAAATATGCCACCCACTGGATCAGGTTTCTCAGGGCCCCACTAAACCTGGCCTTGAACACTTCCAGGAATGGGACATCAATATGTTTAGTTTGGGGAGCAGGGAAGGTGCTGTATGAATTTTCAAGGGTTGTTTTAGGGGAAGCACAGCAGCTTAGGCACACCCTTTTCTGACTATTATGCTTCTGGCTGTATAAGCACTAAAAAAGCTCTGGGTCATGCAGGCTTAGGAGCTGAAAGCTGAATAGAATGACTGATGTTCCAAAAGAGTTCCTTCAAGTCACAGCTTGCAGAAATATGGCAAATTGTAAATATATTCTAGGACCCTCAACCAGCAGGCTTGGCACCCTGAGTTTATTGAAAGTCTCTGGTGTATGATAGATTAGTCTGTCAGGCACCTGGTTACATGCAGGTTTGTGGCTGAACATAGGCTCTTTCCTGCCTGTTTGGCAGAAAGCTCCAGAGCACTGCAGTAAAATGTTCAAAACCTGTGCTTGTCAGAAAATATCACTCTTACCCTTGGGCACCTTCAATCCTGTCCACATCTGGACTGCCACTACACCCTGAAGAGAATAAGTCTCCATAGATAATGTTGTCTAGGCAAAAAGCATTTTGCAAACCAGGAAATTCAGTGGCAGCAGTTAGGTCAAAGTAGTTCCACAGATCCACAGAGTATAAAATCTGTCAGCAATACTTTCTGTTGCTAAATGATCAGGGCCCCTCATCAACATTTATTCTCACAGGACTTCAGTGAGGCAAGAAAGCACTAATAATTTCACAGTATAGATGGGAATCCAAGGCCAAGAAGGATTAAGAGCCACCCTGCCCTGTGAAAAGGCTGTGATGTTGAGTCACATGAATATATTGCATATCTGAAAAGTAGTAGACCACTGTGCCTAACACAGCTACTCCTGCAGTGAGACTGCACTTTCTGAAGATACCAGTCAAGGTCTGCACAACCTCACTCTGCATTTGACTAATGTGGACACAGCCAAAGCTCTTCTCTGGGCTCAGAAAATCCACGGCATAGGTGTAATTTGGACCTTTTACTCTTGTATTTCCAGATGGTATTTTAATCACTTGCTCTCAGCCTTGCTTCTCCAAAGAAGATGCAAGTCTTCAAAATGTTCATGAAAGCCTGTGAGTCCCCACTGGGGCAGTGGGGCTTCAGCATGGCCAAAAAAATCAAGTCTCATATAGCACGGAGATGCAAACAGGTGAACACTGGGCACAACCACGTGGGCATAGCCAGCAGGTTTGCCCTGAAACAGTCAGGAGTGGTGTGCCATTTGTCCCTGTTAACATCTGAGTAGAGGATTTTCCTCAATACTTTTCTGAAAGAAATGGTCTGAACCATTTCTGGTGGCTTGTGTTATTTTTGCAGAGTCTTACGCCAGCTTTACCCCCTGCTAAGTCACATTGGGCTGAGAAATTACCTTGCCAGCTGAGGTATTAATGAGGACGTGAGCAAGCAAAGAACGTGATAATGTTTTTGATTATATTCAGATCATAGATAGGCAGCTGAAAGTTCTAGTGCAGAGAAATGGAGAGAAAGAAATGCCTTCCTTTCTCACTGTGATTTTTTCCTATTGGACAAAAGAATGCTCTAATTAAAGTTGCATCCTTGTATCATAGACTGGAGAGGGGCAGATAACATGGTGATGTGAGGGGAAAAAACCCCAAGTCAGTCTCTGAAATTAACAGAAACTTTGAAAGGACCATGATGTTTTTTAAAGAAATTGCCTGACCTGGGAGGTAAAGAATGTGGTGAAAATGAGAAAACTGTGATTAGACACTGCAGCTAGTTAAATCCATAATTGGGGTGCACAGTTTCTTTACAAAGGGAACAAAAGTGTGATTTAAAATTCAGGTTTTAACCTCTCTGGTTGAGCCTTCGATAGTTCAAAGGGAGATTTTCCTCTCTGATACTCTGCCAGGTGAGGTCAGCTCAGCCCTTGTGTAAAGTGTGGAGGGTGAAGCCCCACTGGGGTGTCTGTTTTTCACCTATAGGGTTTGCTTTCCTCTGCTGGTCTGCAAGCACTGTGAATTTGGCATACCCTAAATCTATGCTGTCCCTGACTTATACCCCTTAGGGAGGAGGGGAAAAGGTGTGGAAAGGATGAAGAACAGTTTTTGTAATTATGGGATTCTGGGAGGTTTAGAGCCTGGCCCAAATTTTGTTCAAAGCGTAATTTTTTTTCCCCTTTGTTAAAATTTGTGCATTTTCTCAAGCAAAGAATGTGAATTTTAGTGAACTCTGAATAAATAAATCAAATAAAATGCTATACTGCAGTACTGTCAGGTTGTTGGGATGGACCAATGCGCTGTAGGAGGGCAAAGGAGCAGTTTTGCACATTAATGTTGTACATGGAGAAGAGGGTGAGGCAGTGGCAGTCCCTGGTCTGTCATCTTTGTCGGCAGGGAAAACAGTTCTTCCTTCAAATCGCCTGCAAGGCACCACCATCCACTTCTCTGCAAAAGACCTCAGCACTTTCACAGCCAGTGCCTGCACAGCCAGTGCTGTGTGAAAGGCAATCCTGGTGCAGCACAGACTGATAGGAAAAATCTTTACACAGCAAATTGCAGACCTCACTAGAAAAATATCTCATATTCCAGATAAAATGAAAATTGGCGATACCCTATCACGAAAGCAGCCACCCATGAGAGGCTCACTTGCTTTAGTAACACACTGAGAATAATTAAGTTTGAAGATTGCATTTTTGAGAGTGTGATGGGTACAAACACAAGGTCAGGATACTTTGGCAAAAGCCTTGAAGACTTGGTCATAATGTGTTTTACAGCATCACAGAATAGGGCTGCAGAGCAGTTTTCCTCTGCATTACTGAAAATACTTTCTCTTGCTCTGGTTAAGGCAGTGATATGTCAGTTTTATATGGCAGGGCTCACCACAGTGGTTTGCATATCACTTTATATCCAGATGTTTAGGTGCTAAGCCTACTGTTCTGTGCCACTACCAAGGTATAAAAACCCAGCAAAGAGAAGGGATTGTTGGGCAATAACTTAATCTCACCAGCCAACTCTATCAGTATTTACACACAAGTCATGTTGAATTCATCCAGAGTTTGAGGAAAGCCTGGCAGAACTGAGGATGTTTACCAGCCTATGTAGGCAGGTGGGGAGGCTGCCAGGGACACTTTGAACAATAATCAGCGCATCAGAAGAGGAATTTTACATTGTGACTTACTGAAAGATAGGAGAGTAAAGGTCCCTCTGTGTCTTGGGGCCATATCAAGGCGCTGTAAGTGCTCTGTGGCTGCCAGCTGGATGAGAGAGGAAGAGAGGAGCTGTCAGACACATGTCAAAAAAGACATGAGGTGGCATGTGGGATAGTGTGTGATTGTCTGAGAGATGGAGTCACTCTTCCAGGAAAATAAGAACAAACCCACAAATGAATTTTGAAAATTTGGCTCAGGTTTCATCTCTGAGGTTTTTTTTCATCTAGTGAAAAAGAGGGAAGGAAATGTAACAAAACAAAACAAAGGAATTTGACCCTCATTTTATAAATATATTCTAACAATATTACAAAAAAATCCCAATCCCCATTCTTTGAAGTGTCTCAGGAGCATAGCAAATACTATCACCCCCAGGATGTGGAATCACTGTGCAGTGAGGCTTTGCCTCTCCTGCCCTGGGGAAAGAGACAGGCCAAAGACATCAGAGACAGCTTGCTGTTCCCTTTGCAAGCTGATGGAGGAAGGGACAAGGCTGTCAATCCAAAGGCCAATCCCCTTTCTGCTTCTCCCTTCCCCAGGAGCATCCATCCATCTAGATTTCTGCATATTGGCATAGCCCAAGTGTGCCTCAGCTTTGCTGTTGTCCTGCCTGCTCTGCAGCTGTGTCTGCCTCTTTTGACTCTTCCTAGAGTTGGCCCTGAACACACAGCATCGAGAGGAGCAGATCTGTGCCATGCGCCCCATGCCATTAAAGCTGATGGTAGTTCTCCTCCACTGAATGGAACATGGAAGAATTTCATCCTTGTTTCCATAGAGAAGTACTAACTGGGCTTCAGTGCAACAAAGAAACAGTAGCTGAGCCCCTGGCTCAATTTGGAAGCTGTTTAATCAGAATGATATGCTGCCTGCATAAGGATCCTCTTCTAAGAGGATGCTTCTCTAGCTGTGGCTGAATTTATAACCGAGAAAAGTTGCATGGGGAAAAGTAATTCTTCATAAAGCAACTGCATCATATTACTGGCTGCCATTTAGTATGGTTCTCTGTTGTACATCTATTGATTTTTGAGGAAGAATGATGTATTGGACAAGTTTTTCTCAATAGAAACAAAATGACTGGTGAATAAGGATCCAGCTTGTAGGGTAGCTGCTGGTTCTCCTCCTTTTCTCCAGCAAGTGTTTGCCAGGCGCTTCAAATGAACCACTGGAGAAACATTTGCAAATGGATTGTCACATCATACTCTGGACCAGGCATGTAATTAACTCCTTCTGAAAGCAAAGGACAGAATCATCCTTCAGGAGCTGGGTTTCTTAGTATGGTTGGCTAGTTCTGAAATGTGGATAACCATCTGAAAAGTTCAGCCACAGCTGGACCTGTGTAGAGGCACTGTGCATTAATCTAGCGTGAGATTTGGTAGCCAAGAGCCCTGGGGTCTGATCTTGATTCCATCACTGACTTGCTGTGTGCTTTGGAGAAGGTCATTTAACCTTTCTCTGGCTCATTTTCTCCATTAGTTTAAGGGGGGGAATGATACTAACCAGCTCCTGGGGAGTCGTGAAGCATGACTAAGCTGTGTTTGTCATGTAGTGTGGAAGTACAAAGTATATCTAAGGTCTCCAGGAACACAGATAGGAAGAGCTGACAGGAGTTGCTGGCTCCTAGCCCGAGGCTCAGCCCCAGCATGTGGCTTCCAGGAGTGCCAGAAGGGAGATTAGTTGTCATATGCTTAATTCTGTGTCATGTTTCATATCACCCAAAGGACCCCATTCTGTTAATTATTTTTCTTGATATCTACTCTGTGGCAGTTGTGAGTCCTTCTTGCAGACCTGGACCCTGACTGCAGCACAATCCCACCCTGAGGAGGGGAAGTGAGAGAGAGGTGCATATCTCTTCTTCCTGGCATCCAATCATAGGGTGCATCAGAATGGTTCAAAACTGACAGAGAAGGTTCTGAATGGACATTAGGAAGCATTTATCTACTGAAATAGTCTATTTTAGTCTATTTTACTTTAAGAACATAGGGAACCTCTTCCCAGAGCACCATGAGCCTATCTGAGGCTCCAGTATCTCACCCAAGCTGTGTTGGATGACTGTAGCAGTGCAGTAATAGTTCCCAAAAGAGGCAGTAACTCTTCACTCTGTTCTCTTCTACTTTCCCTGTCCTGGTTTTGGTAGGAATAGTTAATTTTCTTCTTCATAGCTGGTACAGGGCTGTGTTTTGGATTCAGTATGAGAATAATGTTGATAAGATACTGATGTTTTAGTTGTTGCTAAGTAGTGCTTATGCTAAGTCAAGGACTTCCCAGTTTCCCATGCTCTGCCAGGGAGCAGATGCACAAGAAGCCAGGAGGGAGTGTGGCCAGGATAGCTGGCCCAGACTGGCCAGAGGGATATTCCATACCCTGGAACATCATGCTTTAGTATATTAACTGGGGGCAGTTGGCCAGGAGGGGGCAAATGCTGATGGATGGGCTGGGCATCAGGCAGCAGGGAGGGAGCAATTGTACTGTGCAGCACCTGTGTTTCTTGGGCTTTATTCCTCTTTCTCATTATTATTATTGTTAGAACAATAACAACAATAACAACAATAACATTTGACTTTGTTTCAGTTATTAAATAGTTCTTATCTCAGCCTGTGAGTTTTACCTTTTCCCAATTCTCCTCCTAATCCCACTGGGGAGGGTGGGAGTGAGCGAGTGGTTGCATGGTACTTAATTGTTGGCTGGGGTTAAACCACAACATTCTCTCAACATGTATTTTTTCTGCATGATCAAACATTATTATCAGCTTCTCTTGGATTTGTTTCTACTTGCAAAGTAATTGCCTAGAAAGAGAGGGAGAGCCTGCCGTGTAAGGAGGGAGGAGGGAGTTTCTCATGCCTACTATAAAGTGTAGGGAAATAGCAACAAATGAGCAGGTGTAACATGGAGTGATTAAGGCAGTATATTGTCGGTTTCTGTGTGTGCATGTCCAAGTCCTCAGAGGTTCTGATGGTGACCAGCATGTGGGCTCCAAATTTGATAGCAGGAGTTGTTCTGAAATAGAGAGAGGTTTTCTTACCTTCTTGGTGTGTGAGGAGTTAGGAAATGTGAAAAAGCCTCACTCATTTAGATAGCAAAAATACTCTGAAGCTAGGAGAGCCTTTCATGTATACATGATCAGTCCATCAACTGCAAGGATGTTCCTCCTGATCTACCACAGCAGAACTGTAAAGCTGCTCTCTCTTAATTAGGAGGAAGCACCTTTTAATCATCCAGTATGGTGCTGACAGATGTGGTGCCTGAAAAGAGGCCTGAATGAGCAACTGAAGCATGTTGCAACCTTTATAGTTTCAGAGCTCCTAAGATGAAGAGTCTCTGTTATTATTCAAACACTCTTGTTATGTGGCTTCCCAATGGAAAGGCTTAAATTTGTCTTGTATCTCTGTTGCTCGGTGTCATCATAGCCAAAGTGCTCTGCCTTCAAAGTAAATTGTTTTAAGGCCAAGCGATGTGTAACCAATGCCTGTAAGTCCATGGGCACCACGTTACAAAGTTCTCCCAAGGTGCTATTGACTGCATGAAATAAATACTTGATAAGCAGATTTGACTTGGAAATGTCACGGCAAACATATTTAAGTGGGTATATTCTTCCACAACCTTTTCTGAAACACATCTCAGCTGCTCTCTTGCTGCTCTGGTACATACCAGGTACCAGGCAGAGTAAGCTCTTAAACATTTTACAAGCAGTGAAATACAAACTATGAAGCCAAGTAACAAATACTTTCATTTACAGGATTTCAGCTACAGTTTGGCTCTGTTCATATGCACACAGCATAGGGCTCCCAGTTCAAGAAAGTAATTCAACATCTACCCATGAGTGTAAATGACACTTCAGTACAGGTTTACATGCTGTGCCCCAACATTGAGGGCAAGTTATTCTCCTAACTAGGGCATAAACTAGTGGTCCAGGAGATCAGCTCCTGGTTATACTTCAGATATACTCTGTGATTTTGGCTAAATTACTCAGTCTGTGCTTTAAATTTAAATGAGAATGATGTGTCTTTTTCTCTCTTCTGTATGTATTCAGATGGCAAATTCTTTAAGCCTTGGTTTTATAGAGCAGGACAGTCTTTACAGCAGCTAATGTTGTATATCTGAGGTGGGGGATAATATCCCCCTGCAATCAGAGGTGACTGAGAGAGGATCTGCCCTCAGGTTGTTTAAACTGGCATTGGCTGAGAATCAATCTCCAGAGGAACCATCATCAGCCTACTGTGTGTCTTAATAGAGCCTTGCCTGAGACTTAAGGGCATTACTGTTTAACATGGGCATTTTCAGAAAGGCACTGATGTTTATGAAAAATAAGGTTAGTTGTAATAATAATTAGTAGTTGGAGGCATAATGTCATTTGTCCCAGAGCACTCAGAGGAGTGTAATCACTTGCTCTGGAACTGGCTGAAATGCAGCCAAATCTGGGGTGAAACAAAGCTTGTGTTTAACACTGTGGTGTGACGTTTTAGGACAGCAATTAAGAAGGTTGTCCTATCCCTCCAAGTTTGTGCACCAGCTTTTTATACAGAAGAAGGAGGGTATTTGAATATTGCTCTTCTGGCCTAGGCTGGTGGGTTTAATTTAGGAGAGAAAGGAATTAACCAGCATTCACTTAACAAGGGAGAATGGGAGGAAAAAAAATGAAAAAAAGACCAAGAAGGTACCTCATGCATTCATGTGGAGATCTCAGTGTTCTTATATACTTCTTAATCATACTCCTTCAGCTGCTCTAAATTATAGTTCAGCAAGGTATTAAGCAGACATAACTTCAAACACAAGCAAAAAAAAAGGACACAAATGGGGCAATTCTAGCTACAATAAACCATGCCTGTCATTCAGAGACCTTGCTCATTCTTGGACTGAAATTGCAGTTAAAATGCAGTTCATAAAAATGGTGCTGTCTGATTCAGCAGCTCTTTCCCTTTGGCGTTTTACTCCTGGTTTAGCTTTACAGAACAAGTATGGTTAAAAGAGCATGTTGTTAATTAAGGATTAGTCAGTTCTAGCTGAGCAGGTCAGCTGTAGTCAGGAGGTGTCTCTGATAGCCTAGTTTGCCTACAGGTGTTTGTATTGCTGCTGGTAGGATGTGAGAAGGATCAAACAAACAAAAAGAAACTGCCAGTGCCTGTACAGACACCAGGTGAGGCAAGCTGATAAAAAAGTAGGGAGACCCTCCTTTCTGCAAGAAAGCCTCAAGGTCAGACTTAGAGAGCTAAGGTTAGTATAAAGCTTTTGGAAGATCATTGTGCTATTCACATTAGCATTATGTTCCTGCCTGGTTTAGGTCTCAGCCACCCAAGTGGCTTTGTCCAGGTGCTACACAGCAGTCACTGGGAGCACAGACTGGCTTTATTGAAATGGACACTATCCCTGTCTGCATCTGTTTTGGCTGAGTGCAATGAAAATTGTGTCCTTTGTGTATGTCTCTTTCATTAAAGATACTTTGGTTGAATTTGCTCTGCAGTGCTATCAGGGGAAAAAAACCCCTAATATTAAAACTTATTACCTAGTCAAACTGTCCAGCTTTTTGCAAGCCTAGAACAAGGAGCTGAAATCTGCATTATAAGACTTCCAAAATCAATGCATTTAAATAGCATGCTTAACAACAGGAGAGAAACTTCAAGTCCCTAGTTATGAGAACTTTTTCCTGAGGGTATTGTAGGATTGTAGGCCTTCCCCAGGAGAAGGCTTATTCCATGATACCTCATGTCCTGGAGTTGCATTAGTATTTTGGTGTGAGTAGCTATGTGGTGTCTCTAAGGGAGCTGTCAGATCCATCACTGGATGAGAATTTATCTTCATTTTGAAATTTTAGCTGCGTGTAGCTTAGTGCTTCTGGTTTGCTGCATGCACCTCTATTCAAGTCTGATGCTGATGCTAAAGAGTTAATAACAAAATTTTTTGGGAAAGTATGCAGCCCTTTGAGACAGAATAGGGTTTCAGACTGTACAAAAGAACTACTGGATCTTCAGTGACAGGACTAGGAGAGAGGATGGAGATTTCTTCTGTGTGTCTGTGTCTGTATACTTCTCTGTGTATTTATAGGAGGTGTAATAATCACTGATACATTTTCTTCAGATATTGCTAATGGGTCTCATTCTTCTCTGGGTAACCAGTCCCAGCAGAGAATACGATGGTGCAAGTCAGAGCTATATCAGCTGAAGATTTGGTATCAGCAGTTTGACTTCCCAAGTTTCCCATCATCCTTGTTCTTCATCCTTCTTACATTAACAGTTAGCAGCATTTGAGAGCTTTTGATTTATTTATGGAACTGGGACAAAGTACAGAGGCAACTCTATGTTTACGATTTAGGTGATATACAAGTGATACATAACAGAAGGATGAAAAATTGCTCAAGCCTTCTTGTGGTCATTGTGACCCAATATGAATCTCTCACATGCCAAAGTCTGAATTGCTTTCTTTGCTTGGGCAGAGTGTGCTGCTGTACTGACCCTAAAGAAGGCTCTTCAGAAGAGTCCTTAAGATCTTTTCATCACTATAGTATCTTTCCTCTGGGTTAGCTGACCTAGGGCTGGAACTTGCCTTTTCACTAGGTGGGGGAATGTCTATATACTGGCACTTCTAGAGCAGATGAAACTGTATCATCAAAACTGCACTTTCTACCATTTAAACAGAGCCACTTCCAGATGCATAGTTCAATTCACCTCGTATGATATAAATGTGTCTTCTCTGGGACATTGTGGTGACAGTGATGTTGGAAAAGGATCACAGCTGTTTAGACCTCCTGACAGATGGGATGCAAAAAAATGAAGTTAGATGCGACCAAAAGCCTCAAGCACACAATCCAGTCCTTATGGCTTAACATGTCAGCTGATTCCTGGTAACTGCACTGTCTTAGCAAGCAAAAATGTGAGATAAATCCTGTTATCTAAGCCTTATCTGTAGACATTTATGCAAAAATGTGTTGCTTCCTATTTGTGATGGGATACAAACATTCAGAAGAAGGGTGACAGGCGCTCGGCTGATATGTGGTATCTCATGCTACAGTGACTTCTGTCAGGAATTCCCTTGCTTTACATGTGAAGAGACGATGACAGGAGGATTGGGAATATCTGCAGTCACTGCCTTGATTTCCCTGCTGATTTTCTGTGCAGAGAAATTCCACTGAGAAGTATCTGCTCTCTTCTCTTCCAGAAAGTCCTGAATGGGAATTCCCACAAGGACAGGCTTGGGGGAGCATACTAGGAAGTCAGCTCTGCTCCAGCTGGCTTCTGTCCAATCCCAGTTTTCTCAGAATTCAGTGAAAAACATGACTGCAGCCCATACGGACTTGAACTAAAGCCTGCTGAGAGTTTGCAAATGGCCCTTTATGGTTGGGATTTCATTGTGGTTCTTCATTATGGATTCTGGAATATTTAATATTAGGACCTGGTCAGAACTTTGTTACCAGGTTCACTAAGACACTGATGAACAAGTCAATGAATAGGCATATAACTGCTTTTGTATTTGGTGGGGAGGAGTCTAGGAAAACCTTTTGTTTGTAGACATGAATGACAAAAAACTATTACTTGCTTTAATAACTTTTCCCTTCCTTCCTTGGTAGCCTAATAGTTTGTAATTTTTCTGCTTGTTCATGCAGGAACTACCTCTTCAGACTTAGTCTACACAACGTTTCTCTTATTCAGGTATGTTCACTTTTCACTCTCTTATTTTATTTGACTTATTAATGAAAGTTCTGTAATATTTGATGTATATTTTCAGAAGCCTATATATTGTAAATTTGCCCAAAGTGGTGGAGCAGGGAGAAGACAAAGTCAGAACCAGATGCTTATTCCCACTCCAGCGATAATGCTGGGGGAAAGGTTCTACTACACTTGCCCATTTGGATGGTGCATTCTGGTTTTGATTCTTGAATATTTGGGTGGTAATGGCATCTGCCAAAAATATGGCATCTTAAGGAAGAAAGCATATAGTGTGACTGATACAGGCTTAAACAACAATCAATAAAAACTCTTGGCTTTCTTTAGAGGTGTCAGCAACATGCCAGAGAAGGTTTTACTATTCTCATCCATCCTCATTTTAGCCCTTGTAGGCCTTTGTGAACATGGATTGTTGAGGAGCTGTGTTTTGCTGAATGCATTGGTAAAACCACGATTGGACTTGCAAGCATTCCAGAGGCAAAATGGGTTGAAAAATGTGTGTTACCATTGCCTTTACCAAGGCAAAGCAGCTGAAGTTTGAAAGGACTTGCAAATATCCAGCAGTATCAGAACTTTACTCTCACTGCACTGAATCTGGAATTGAAGGATGCAGCAAAAATTGTTAACGAAAACACCAGCTACTTATCTTTAAATAAATTAACACTTACGCTCTGGTATACTTACCATCTTCTATAGTTGCTAGATCACCAAAGATGTATTCAGCATTTTTTCAGCCAGGCTGAGAGGCCTTGCTCCTGTACCTGACCACACAAAGAAGCCATTAGGGCAGAATTGCCAGCCATTCTGATGTGCACAAGCCTCTTGCTGTTAGTAAGAGTTACAAGTATAGCTGGAGAGAAGAAAAGATGTTTAATGGTTGTAAAATGAATTGAATCTTCCTTTAAAAAGAAAACAAAGTCCAGACTTACCAATGACAACAATAAAGAGTTAGAGAAACTGCTACTCCCATTTGGCAGTGCCTTCCCTTTGCAGAGCCATATTAGCATGGCTGGAAGGTTTCCAGCGAGCACACAGGAGAGGAAAGTCTTTGTAGCTATGAGAGGTGTCGCACCTTCTTCAGTACCTGTTATCACACTGCCTGACACAGCCTCTGGTGCTTGTCAAGGATCCCCTTCCACGAGACACAATTGTGAATCTCGCTCATACACTTCTGAAGTCAGGCTTGGCCCGGGCCCTTTTCAGTGCAGTGAGTTTCCTTTTCTACACTGCAAGACATGGGAAGTCTCCTTCTATGGCACTGGAGGCTGCTGTGGGATCTCCGGTTAACATAATGAGCTTAGTTCGCTCCTGCTTTCTGGGTGTATCCGGTTACTCTGCCAAAACTTTTTGCATGACAAAGAGAGCATGGAATTATGTTGACACACGTGTTGGGAATGATGGAAGTGATTGTTTCCCGACCTAATGGTTGCCTAAGTAGCTGCTTGGCTTGTCTCCATAAAGCTCATGATGCGGTTTAAAGGCACCACCTTCCCTTCGCTGTGCATCATTTTAAAGGTCAGATCAGAAAGCGAGACAAGAAATGCAAGGAACCTGCATTTAGCTCTATAGGGGTGAGAGTGCAGTTTAAGAAATAATTACAATGTTAATTTGCATTATTTTGTATCTCATCTTTGCTCGTAAGTAAAAGACAGTGTAGCTCTTGCCAGGCCTGAATCGGGATAGTTTTTCATCTTGAGATTGTATTTTGATTTATTTCTGCTCATGCGACTTCATTATCATCCTGCCAGTGGTGTTAAATCTGCTTCATGGTGCAGGTTTGTGCTGACAAATATCTGCTCCCTTGCATTTGTACTTCCATGAGGTGAGGGCAGAAACATGAGGAGCATTTTCTATGGAGACAGCAGGATATGTTGGTTGTGAGACAAAGTCTGGCAGTGTGAGGAATGTACCCCTCAAAGCATGGTTCAATGAAGTTTAAAGCTGTTTTTTCCAAAGTGTTCTCATGCTGTATCCTGAGGCTGCACTGTCCCTGTGGGAAAAAGGCATGACACAGAGTTTAGATAGGAAGTTACTGTCTTGGAATTGCAGTAGTAGACTAAAAGACAAATTTGAATATTATGTGGGCAAGTTTCTGATTAAGAGCTGTGTAAAAAAGACAGCATTACCCTATAAAAGAATTTTGATTTCAGGGGAATGAAGGAAGAGGTCGGTTTTGGGACGTGTCAGCTCTTGGGCCCCTTTATAATAAGGGGTCAATTCTTTTCCTTTCTTATCTCTCATCTGGTTTACCATGTGCTGATATTTCCTCCTCACTTAGAATTTTTTATTGGTTCTGCTGAGGTTGCTTCTCCAAGATCTTTTACATGAGAATTAGTGATCTTTTACTAGAGAACTAGCAAAAACTGAAACAGAACAAGCTCATTTTCTGCTCCACAGAACCAAATGTCCTGACTTCTCAGAGATTTTTCTTCCTCCTCTGTTTCCAAAATGTGTTTCAGAATTTCCATTTGGAACCTGTGAAGCTTTTCACCAAATGAGTTTTAGTTGCATGAGAAACTTTGGTGGTAGTTAATACTTTTGTGAAAAACATTTTTGGCTGAACTTCAATATCCCTCAGGAAGCTGAGGCCCAGGTATTTTGGGGATCATTTGTGATTTTGTCTACTTCTTTTTCTTGCCAAAATTGAAGCACCTTGTTAAAAAATTACCGAAAATCAGCATCTTGAGATGGGGTATTCAAAAACACCTGTTAATATTGAAAACGTTGGCATGTAGCACTCAAATTCTTGCAGCAGTCAAGAAGCACAATTTTAAAATGGATAATCTTCCCTAAATGTTTAACATCTCTTTTAAACAAAATCTCTGCAACATTTCATGTCCATATTTAAATTGTTGTCTTATATGCATTGTAAACTCTCGTTATTAGACATTTTATAGAACACTTTTTTAAAATGATGTGCACTTGGAGAGCATGCTGGTTAATTTATGCATGGATCTGAAAGAAGGTTAGCTCCTAATCTGCAGCTTTCATGGTGAGGCCATAGAAAAGTCAGTTTTATACTGGAGTTGGTAATTAATAGAGTAGGTGGAAGGGTCATTTTAAAAACATAAGCCTTTGAGCAAATTTTAAAAAAAAGCACAATACTGATTGGGATTTCTTAGCTAGGAGCACTATTCTGGGGTGTGTGTTAAAAGCAGGCTACTTGGCTGGCATTTCATAAATCACAGTGCAGTGCCTATCCCCTGCTCACTGTGATTTTACCTGGATTCTCAGTTCTCAATTGAAATAAGTAGGAAATTATTTTTCCAACCTTTTTGAGATACAAAGATTTCCAACCTTTTTGCACTGAGATGAAAACAAACCTCTTCGATATTTTTGTAAAATCTGAAGGAGAATGAGATAGACACATGGTTAATTGGCATGCAAATACTCTGGGTCAAGTTATTTCCTGAAGTATCAAAAGAGAGCATTTATATGTGCATTTCTCTCATCTCAAACACTTGTCCTTGTTTGTTTGGGGAATCCTTTTTCCCCTTCCTCTTTCCCTTTCTCTTTCCCTTTCTTTTTCATTTTCCTTTCCTCTTTCTGCTTTCCCTTTCCATTCTCTGTGGATCTAAGATGTCCTTCTGGACTCTCATCTGGTAAGTGTAATAGAAAATGCAAGAATTTCATAAAATATTTTGGTTTCAATTGTTTCTTTTAATGGAACATCTCCTGTAAAAAAAGTTTTTAAGCAGCCCTGTGAAGTTCGTGTTTTGATATGTCAGGCTAGTGGTATTTAAAGTATTTAAAATACTTCAAGAGTCTGTACTATATTTTTACACACTGTGAATGAATAAGTAAGTGCACCTGTTGCAAAACTATTTGGAAGACATAAGTTATTTCACCTAACAAAGATTTTAAAAAATTGAGATAAAAATATGTTTTAATTGACTATTTAATATTTTTTCCTAAGGACAAAAATTGAAGTGTGGGTTAAGGATAGAGAGAGAGTGTGAGTTCCCCAGTAGTCATAAACCTGAATTAGGAGGGACTGCCTGTGGAGTTCCACACTGTCCAGTACCACCTTGGTCTACAATTATAGATCTACTGTTACCCCACTGCAGAACATGAAAATGCTACAGAGCTGTCACGGGTTGAGTTTGTAACCGGGCAGAAACACTAATTTAGTGTAGTGGTTTGGTCCAAAATACTCATTACTGTTTATCTTCTGTGAGATAAGAATTAGAAGAAATGCAAAGCAGGCACCAAACTTGAAAGAATATAAAGCAGTTTATTAACAGACCTAAAAGAGGGGAAAAAAATTATACTACCTTCAGAACTCTCCTCCTCCCCCCACCTTCCTCCCTTCTCCCACTGACAATGTAAAAAGACAACCCTTAAGATGTTCAGTCTGTTTACCACTGCCATATAACCTTGTTCAGTCCATTTAGAAAGAGAAGTCTCTTCTTGCTCATGCTATGAAAACAGTATCACAACGAGACAGCCGCCCACTTCCAAATATTGTTCAGTCCATTTAGGAAGAGGAGTCTCTCTGCCTGCATGTGAGTCTCTTCCCCCGACTTGCAGCTTTTCCCGCAACTGCTTTTGAGGGTCCACTCTTGAAGTTTTTTGGGGTACAATTTTAAGGTTGAGCCGTTCAGAAACAAAAACAGAGGCCCTTCTCCTTCCCTGGGAGCAAAGGGTCTTCATCATCTTCATCTTTAGGATTATCTCTGGGAGCATCTCTAGGAATTGAGGTTTTCTCCTTTCCTGTGTGGAGCAAAAGTCCTCATCTGGTTCATCTCTCCCTGTCCAAACTTCTCATGAAATTACAGCTGTGTCAGCATCTGCCTATCTCAGCGCAGGTGCTTTTGCTTACAAGTTGAACACTCCACCCCCCATATCTTCATGAAATTACAATGGGTACTCTGATATATCATAGCTTCACAACAGAATTTCAGCTTTAAGCATCTCCTCTCTCTCTTCCCTCAGGTTTTCAGCTCTTCACAGCAGTAAAAGGGTTAATCTCACCTCGGCCTTGCAGCTTTGCAGCTGGAATGTTGAATGTTTCTTATCGCAGTGGAGAGGGGGGAGAGCCGAGCCGCTCCGGCTGCCCACGGCACGGCAGTGGGGGGGGTTCCATGGCTGGAACAGGTCCATGGCTCCAGGATGGCCGTGGCCTGGCCCCCACACGGGGCCTGCAGCCACCTGTCCCAGCACCAGAAACGAGAGAGAGCTTGGAGGGGGAGTTTGCCTATTCTTAAATGTGTATCACAGAGGTGGTCACAACTTTAAGTGGCTTAGAGAATTGTCCATATTCAAACTGGCCAGCTGATAGGTTCTATCAGTTCCCAGAGGAAACTGTAAGCACCCCTTAGCAAGGACATCCCTTCCGGGACTATGCTTGCTAACCTATGACAAGAACAACTTCATTTGCTTCTGAAATGTGGCTCCACATTTCTAAATAAGATCCCCTATATTCACATGGGCACTTTGGAGAGTGCTATCCAGTCACCAGACCAAAACCTGATGAACTTCTCAGTCCCACTGAGGCATAAGACTTAAAACCAAGCTTAAAGTAAGTTATCAACATACTGAGGCAGTATCTGCTCTTAAATCATGATCTGAACCTTACTGAAATAAATTTCTTTCTGCTGATATTGTTGGGGTTTTGGAATGAGCATTTTTTCAAACCTGAAATAGAGATAAGACAACTCCATAGTGTCCTGTAGCAGATGAACTGCAGCCACTTATCCAGTTCATTTCTGGTAAGGATGGTTTTACTCCAGTTTTTCTCCCCTCAATCTAAGAAGCAGCAACATCCCTGCTACAGAGATGAAGCTCTTAAACTGCACAGCTGCTCCTGAAGACACACTTCCCTCTCTGCTACTCCCTGAAGGGATCTTTAACTCTGTGGCATAATCACTGGTAAATCAACAGCACGTATCAACAAAGTGTAGTTAATAATAATAATAATAAAACTTGGGTATCAGTCCTCAATATGTCACATAGCAACAAATGGAACAGGTTTTGTCTTTTGCACTTTGAATCAAACCGAGCATTAAATGCATTATTTTCTACTTCTTTAGAGCTCAGTAGTGCCACACTTATGTCTGCTGATGAGAAACATGCTCTGCAAGTGTATAGAAGTGTGAGGAGAGGTGGCAGAGTTTAACTTGGTTTTTCTCTGTATAGTTGAATAAAATATGATAAACAAAATCAGTGGGGAACAGTGAGTAGTATAGTTTACAGCACAAATTGTCACTCAAGTAATCTTTCCTGGTGAAAATACTTCACTGAGAAATGTTAAGGATTCACAATATGTTCATAAAGCCCTGGCACTCATCAGAAATCTTGCAAATATTAGATAAGTCTTACATCCCCAAGAGTTGCTGGAGAGGCACCAGATGGGGCTTGGAGGGCCAAATTCGTACTGCTGGCTCTGCCCATGGATGCCTGAGGTAAAGTTCGTCTGCCCAGTTTGTCTGCCTGGTGTTGGCTCACACGTGAAATAGGGCTGTAGCACTTCTTTATAAAGTGCTGTGGGGTTTGCCAGTAAAAGAGAGGTAAAAGTATTGTATTTCAGATTTCCTTGCAGAAACATCCTTGAGCCAGAACTGTTCCTATTTTTCAAAATATCCTTTCAAAGATCATGAGACAATTAGGCATTGATATGCAGTGCAAGTCCAGGGGTGCCCAACTTTGCTGAAGGTATTTATTTCTTCAATCTAGTTGGAATGTCAAGATTATCATCCAATTTAAAATCTAGTTTAGGAAGTAATTTTGGGAAAGAGTAAGAATACTTTGTCTATCTTTATGTACCATTGAGTCGCCTGACAGGAACTCTATTTTGAAATATTCAGGAATAAGCTTCAGTTTCCAGAAGCAGTTTATTATTTGTTTCTTGCAGATTCTCAGATACACATTTGAGTTATATGGCACATATTTCTAGATATAATGTTTATTTCTTTATTTTCAGGCCAATGCAGTTCCCTCATTTAAAAACATAATCAAAATCTCTACTAGAGCAGATGCAGTCTTTAATATGTGGCTCATAGCTGAGTTCAGGTTGTCACATATTTTATCAGTATGAAACATTTTTTATTAACAGATTAACATATAAATCTATTCATAAATCACCTTCCAAATCTGCACCCAAAACTTCTCACTCTCAGCCTAGAGGTTTAAAGGTATTCCATAATAAAGCTTATATTGCCTGGAAAAACTTTCTGTTAAATTCAGCTATTTATTCTTATGGTTTCGTGTCCCCAAATAAAATCTACTCCCTGAATATTCCCTTCCTTAAAACGTTTGGTCAAGAGCTAGATTGCAGCTTTCAGGTGCAAGTCTTCCTTCCCAAGATTTATGTAAGAGAGAAATTTCTTTGTGGAGTGAGAGATGAGGGACGAAAATAATTCATGTCAGACTGGAGGTGACCATGTCTGAAGGCCACACCTCATCCTTCAAGGACACACTTCTCCAGCTCCTCACTGCAGGGAACTGTACTCTGTGATGGGCTCCAGCATCTGCTGTTAGGAACCAAACTTCTGCTGATGTTACTCATCAGCTGAAGTTCAGAGAGCAGAAAAAGCAAATCTCCTCTCACACTCCATAGTGTTGAGTGGTTTCTGAACACAGCATCCCCTCTCTGTCTGAGAGAACCCAGCTCATGAGTCCATTTATAATCAGCAAAGCTTTTAAGCCCAGGTTTAACTTTAAATAAATGCCAGTTTTCCTTTGAGAAGTCTCTGATTTAAGAACATACTGCATGCTGTGGTGAGTAAAAATGTTTCAATATGCACATTCATAGGTCTGCTAAACTGGCTCAGAGTGTACTGTCTAGTCATGATCAATCTAATTGCTCTCTAAAGTGAGTATTTAGGCATGGTATAGGAACTTCTTCTATATATATATTTACATATCTATTTTTATATATGTACCCATACACAGGAGGATCACATACATAGGGTGTAGCACCCCTATAGTGGAGGTCCAGGAGCTGTACTTGTTTGGATTTGTACTTTAAGCAGGGCAGCCTTCTCGGAGTGAGTGAAGGCCATGGAGCTGATTTGCATCCAGAGGGGAACTACCCTGTTATGCTTGCACAGTAAAGTGAGAGGTTTACATGATGAATGTCAGCTGTGGATTGCCAGCCTGCTTCCCTGGGTAATTTGTTAGTTGTCATTCCCTCCTTCCCTGCCTCACCTCACCTAGAAGCCAAAATTACTGCAGGGGTAGTCTTGGTCTTTATCAGCAGACATTGTGAGCAGGATTTAGAAACTGAGAATTTAATTAGCTGCTGAAGTCACTTACTGATAACAGTAGCATATTGGACTCTTTATTTGATAAAACCCTGTCAGGCATTTTATGTGTAGGGAATGAAGACTAATGCTCTTATTTCTTGCAACTTACAGTCAGGACCATTAGACATCCTTTAGAAAAGGAAGAGAAAAAAATGAAAATCAAAAGAAAAATAAATTCCTTGGACTTCTCATTTCCTGTCACCAATGTTGCTTCTTTATCATTGCAAAATATATTTTGGTTTGCATGTTTAGCCCCTTTTTCTCTGTGGGCTGCTTCCCACTCCAGCAGCTCCAGGAGGCTCTGGGGGATCTGCATGTGCTTATGGCTGTCCCCTGCTCTGACACACTCACTCATCTGTGGCTGCTGTCGACAAACCCAGCCCTGCAGATGTTCTGAGAGGCAAATCAGCCCCTCGTTGTAGGCAACACCTTACCTAAGCCAACATTTATACAAAATGAGATTTATATAAAAATACGCTTTTAAAATTCTTATTACTTCAGGTATGTGGGATATTTTTAGACATGGGAGTGGTTTATTCGCTGGCTGTAAAGGCTGGCGTACTGCAAGGCACAGGAAGCGATTCCGAATTGCTCCTGTCGCAGATAAGGCTCTGTGACACGATCGCTGTGGAGGGCTCCGGCACAGGATGGGTTTAACGCAGCACCTTGACTGAGAGCAGTCGCTGTGGGAGCAGTGACCTATCGAGTTCCACACGCGAGCACAGCCAGCTCCCGCTGCACCCTGTCCTGGCGGGGAGCGGATCCCTCCCGCAGCCTCCCCGCTCGGCAAGCCCGGCTTTGTGGCGGTGGGAGCTGCCCGCCCACGGATCCCAGCACAGCTCCTGCATCCTGCTGGGGCTGCGGCTGCTCAGCGCTGTGCGCTCAGTGAAGGGCTCCTCCTGCCTGGGACACGGCGTCCCGACCCATCCCTGGCGTGGGAGCTGAGCCGCACACGCTGGGAAGTCACAAGTAAGAGGAGTCCTTGGGCATCTTACAAGATGAGCAGTGGAGTACGTGGGCCAATTACTGCAAAAAAAACCCCAGCAGGTTGGCGCTTTTAAAAGACTGGGAATACAGAGGACTATCTACATTTTATTCTCAAAGCAGAGCTTAAGAGAGATCTAAATGATTCGTGTCCCTTGCACCAGCTCTCTGCACAGGATTAAGTTTGACCCTGTTAGCATCCAGTCATTTATAATGAGAGCATTAAAAAATCACCATTTATTGATTTGCATCTCTCAAGGGCCCACAAATGACCTCACATTTCCTCTAAAACCAACTGTTGAGCTCTTTACAAAAAAGAAAAAAAAATATTTTATAGTAAACATATTTCATATTACCATGTGTGTTTTTTTCCCTAGGTAAATAATCTTCTTTTCTCTGTTAGTAACAGTTTAGCTGATGTGTGTTTTACAGCTTCTTTTAAGCGCAGCAGTTCTGAATGACTAATAGGAGGGGATTATTGGAGCTGTGGAGCAGTCACAGACGTGGCCTGCACAGCTGTTACCAGACACCCAGAGCTGGGGAGCTGAGATGGGAACGTTTGCTCATCACTCCCCACAGGACATTGATCCTGTCTCAGCATGGCAGGTGTAGCTGAATCCCCGAATCCTTTGAAACCCTCAAAGAGCTTTGGCCTCCAAGGTTTCACCTGCCTTCCCCAGGCTGAGCTCAAGGAGAGCACAACCCACACACTAAGAGGACATATGTGTAAACAGGCACAACCTTGACTATACCTGTGGCATCTCCAGCCACCCTGACTGGAGAAGGATGGAAAGTTTGCAGGTTCAGAAACCTTTCTTTGGCTGGAGGAGAAGCAGCAGCAAACCTACAGCTGAACAAGATCAGGCAATAGCTGCTGTGGGTAGCCTGCTAATGGGTGGGCAGTGGGAAAGGAAAGGTGGGTTATATCACTGGAGGAGGGCAAGGGAATGTGGCTGTGGGGCATAAATGAGTTGCTGTGTGCCACTGTAGCTTGAGCAGTTAATAGGAGCAATGATCTTAAGTTACTCTACTGTCACCGAAATGCTTCTTTCATCTAGAAGCTACCACACCATGGTTATAGCTATCTGTTACATCTTTATCAGTGACACAACCAAGTAGAGAATATTCTGAGACTGAGGAGACCAAGTGTGAGGAGTCAGGGGAAGGGCATGTGCAAAAAAATGACATATTTATCTCCATTCTCTGCAAGGAGAGTTTGGATAGCATGGGCTGGCTGCTTCACTTACAGACAGCTGTGAAGAGGTAAGGTGGTTTCCAGCTATCCCCAGTCGGAGCTTTCCTTTCTCCACATGTGAAGCTGAGATAATGACACTTTGTCCTCTTGAAACGCTCTGAAATATGTGGCTTTCTGTTTAAGATCTTAATGTTATATGTGATTACATGCACTTGTAAATGTAGGAAATTTTCCATAACTGTGAGCCTACAAAATTGTCATATTCTGATTTAAAGTAGATGTAGTATTAAGCAGTTGTTATATTTGCCTCTGCTTTTTAGGTAAGCAATTAGGCAATTCCAGCATGTCTATGTGTTTAAAATGGACCCCTTTTTCACTAGCTGTTTTCTAAACATTTTGAATGAAAACCTTTGAATGTAAGAATAGAATAGTTGGGGTCTGCTAGGGGAAAAATGCTGTACAAATGTATCCCTTCAGATAAAAATACTTAGAATATGAATAAATCTGCAAACTCATGTAACAAAGAGAACAGCTTGGAAGGAATGTGGGGGAGGGTTAATAAAAATATGTTTTTGTCGGAAACACTTTTCTGTCAATAATTCCATACATTATTTTAATTATTAATTATTTGCTTCAGACAGGAGACAAAGTAAGGTTTTGGGGTTTTAGAAAAAGAGTACTTTACTTCCTTATAAGTAAGGAAAAAGGGCTGACAGGTCTGCAGCCATTTGAATAGGCTGCAAGGTCACCCAGAAAGAAGTGATTTAAGCTTTATGAAGAATGTGGGGGAAAAAAAGTCTTAAGTTAGCCTGGGATAATGAAGAGACAAACTGCAATTGCCTAAGAGGAGAGAATTTTGATATATGGGGCAGAAAGGAATGATCAATGGTTCATAAATATAATAGTGGTAAACACAGTGACAGGAGAAAAAATGTATGTGGCTAATATAATTGTTACAAATTTAGTAGCTTTTGCTGTGAGATCAGTTATTGAGGATTTAAGAACAAGGAAAAGAATTTTTTTTCAATAGAAGATAAATGTGAAAGCTTTGAAAACCACCAGAAAGGCGCTAGATGGAAGAAGCACAAAGAAGTATGCTGCATTAATCCTGTTGTAGAAGCATTTTGTATTCCCTCATCTTAATTATAGGGCATATTCTCAAAACTCATTTGTGGAATCTTTGACCTTCATAGAGTTCGAATGCAAATGTGCTGGAGGTGAAGGAAGAGCCAGGTGGAAGTGGGAATGTAAGGGCAGGACTCAAACTGAAGGAAATTGAAAAATAAATCCTGGGTTGGCAGGAGAGTGAAGACTGGAGAACAGAACAGAGGATCTGGGAGGAAGGAATGAAAGACACTGCATCAGAGCCATCTTTGCAGGAGAAGGAGCAAATACATTCCTTGTTGAGATGAAGCTTGGCAGAGCTCACTGAAGCATCAGGTGCTGACGTCTGGTGTTGGAAAAGAGGAGGCAGAAGCAAGGCAAACTGTGACAGACCAAGCAGGGAGTCTGAAGGCATCTGCTTCCCGGCCTTAGGAGGAAGATGGGTGGATGGATGCCGAGCACAGTGGTCAGGTTCTGGCCGCTGGCAGTGGCAGCAGGCAGGTGCTATGTCCAGCTGGGCTGGGCAGTGAGGGTGTAGTAGGGCTTAGAAGCACTTGAAATTTTGGTGGTGGGACAGGAGTGGCAGAGAGCCATCTTCCCTAATGCTGCAGTCCAGTTTTGATTTCAATTGTAGTGCACTTCCAATAAACAATAGATTTGAGAAATACCATTTGGATTCTTCATAAATCAACCCCATTGCTTCTTTTCCCCAAACTGACTCCTTGCTCTTCTCTGAGACAAGTATTTGATTTACACTGATCAAGTGCTGGACTCACCCACTGTATATGCTGCTGGGGATGTGGTGGTATTTGAATTCTGAAGCTCTTGATATGAGGAAATTGAGAGATTCAGGTCCTTTTTTGGCTTGGCATTTCCCTACTGACCACTGAAAAGTATTGCTGCATCTGTGGATAACTGTAGCCTCCTTAGAGCCTTCCAGTGTATTTAGTACTGAATGGATGTTGGCTTCACACTTAATTGGAAGTGCTGGGGAGAGGAGTTGGAGGCAGGATACAGGGAATTCTACACTTTTGGTTCTTCACTTTTTCTGTATTTAAGTGTTCCTTGCTGATGGAGCACAGATGGTCTTAGATTAAGGAAAATACATGCCAGAACTGCAGGCTAAGCTCAGACTGGGAGTTAAGCTTGACATGAAACAAGCAGAAGGCTGTAATTAGCTTATCAAGAACGTTAGGCACCTGGTGGAGGAAAGCAGAGATGTAATGCGCAATGTAGCTATAGAACAATAAAAAAGTACTGAAATCTCTTTTATAAAACACGGAGGACTTTTCATTGCTGACTTTCCCTTCCAGCCCAGCCTGGTAATTTCTGAAAGGTTCTACTTATTCTTGGTTATTAGTGATTTATCAAAAATGGCGTTTTCTGACAGTTTGTGATGCTGAGCACCAAACCTCATAGAAGCCAGAGAGTCTAAAGGTTGAAATCTATGTGTGCTGCCAACACACCTTCCTGGGAAGCTTACACCACACTTGCCTGTGCACCATGTGTACTCCCTGATTGCAAATATCAGTCATCTCACTGGTCCCTCTTGTTCTTTCTGCCTGTTTTTTGCAGCCATGTGTTGTGTTTCACCTCTACCCTAGGATTTAGGCTCACTGGGGCAGAATTGGCTTTTAATTTTTTAGCAGAAATGCCTAGCAGTATGCAGCTGAGTAGTCCATGTGCTTCATGTGTTTCTGCAGTAGACATCAAAATCATAGTAGGAACAAGGTCTAGATATTTTTTCTGGGTGTGCTAGAAAACAAATGGAAATTCAGACATGCATCTGCTGAACTGAATAGGGAAAGTACAAAGACTCCTTTCTACCAATATTATTGAAGCTCAAAAGCTATTACTTTATATTGGGGAAGAGCAAAAGGGAGAGTCTGGTTTCACTTAAGTTCCTGTGGTACAGGCAGGCTCAGGCAGGATCTCTGTTTTCAGCCAGCCTTGCAAAACTTTCCCAATCTCTCTGGCTTGCACAAGACTGGCCTTGGCTCATTAAAGTTGTCTCAAAGCTTTCGTTTGGTCTCAATAATGCAGCTTTCACTTAATTAAAGATTTCCAGTGCCTTTTTTTTTTTCCCTTTTGGTTGTACTACACTAAGCCTAAGTGCACAACCAGAAAAGAATGTTGATAGGATAAAGTAAATCACATGCACATTTATTTGTTTAATTGTGCACTGCCCCCTTTTTTTTTCCAAGCCAAGGCAAGACTCAAACCATGTTCAACCTCTTACACAATTTTAATGAGAATATATTGCCGTGTTTGTCATCTGAAAGAGTATTAGCACCCCCCAATGCAATAGATGTGATTTCCCTAAAGAAAAACAAGAGGCACAGAACAGTGAAAATGTCATCTTAGTTCTTCATTAGTCTCTTTAATACTGCAGGAAGTGCTGATTTTGATTCCTGAATCTTAGCCTAATTGTTGTGAGAATCAGATCCAAATGGGACAGTTCCTCAAACTTATTTTAGCTTCTTCTCAAAGCAAACAAATAAATGCTGAACAAGTATATTCAATGATGTAACCTGGAGAGGAATAAAAAATGCAAGACTTCCCCACTTTAGAAAGCTGATAATACACAGAGGTTTCACATGTGCTTCAGCGATTACATTTTCGGTTTGAAGCATATATGGAAAGATTGCTTTTCATAGCTGAACCCTTAACGCGGGTGCACAAAGTTTCACTCCGTTGACTGTGTAGGATTTGTCCATAAGCAGAGGGGGAGGGAATGAAAAAAATGTATAGTGGAGTACCCTTAACATCTCTCCATAAGCAGTGAGTTTCAAAGAGTTACAATGGCAAGGAAACCCAGAGCAGAAAAATGAAGGAGAACAAAATCGCTTTGCTTAATGCAGAAATACAAAGGAGACTATAGCCATGGTAAATTGATTTTGTACTGAATATGGGCTGGTCCATTGGAGGGGGTTTTGAACCTCCTACTCCAGAAATCATTGTGCAAAACAGTAAGAGGAGGCTGCTTAAAAGTCTTGTCACATCTATCAGCAGAGGCCACAAAGAAGAAGGAGGGATTTGGTTCTGAATGGCGACTCTGCCAAAGAACATAAAGGGGTGGAGATGGACATCTTTTGGCGGTAGAGGAGCCTCGAAAGAAGAATTGCTTCCACTATATCAGGGGAAACCATTGCTGTGACTCCATTCGTTGGCTCACTTAGAAATAGCTTGTTGTACCTTGTTTGTATCAACTGAAGAAAAGAAACCCCAAAACAAAGCCTGTTCTTTACAGAATAAACAGTGCTGGTGCTATGAGAAATAGTACTATGTGATACCCACCTGGCCAGTGACAACTGCACCTGCCTGTGCCTCAGCTGTATTTATATTCCTGACCTGTGCTTGACTGCAGTGAAATTTTTCTTTAATTATTTTCCCCTCAGTATATTTAAACCTCTTTATTTAGTTATTTTATTGATTTAACATATAATCTTATGGCTCTGTAATCTCCAGTACATTTTGTAAATGTTTGTTATCCTAAGCTGTAAACTGAATGTGACATGGCAAGAAACCAAATTCTACTGTGGCTGTTAATTACCCAGTGTGCTAAAAGTCTCATCTTAGTTTCTGTATGCTTTTGGTCTGCACTAATAGGAAAAACAGAGTCATCTTTCCCCGACATCCCCTCTGCTGTTCTCCAGTTCTAGATGTCATCATTCATTCTATACTGGCTACAGGTGGGAGCTTCAAGGTCTTTTTTTCACTAGCACCCCAGCTTACTGAAACTATCAATTTATATTTGGGCTCATACATGCTTTTTCACGCTTAAAAACAATAGCGTTCATGGGAAAGATAAGCATTCCCATATAGAACTTGCAACTAAATCATTGTACTGTTAAGCACATGCAAGCAAAATGAAGTAGATCACCAAGTAAATGAAATCATTGTCACAGACTGACATTTTTCTTTACATAAAATGATAAAAATATAAACACTAGATAGTGGAAACAGAAATGCAGTGCCATCTTTATCTCTCTCCTTCAGAGCTGTATCTTCCTTCCAAAGCATCGTGTTGGCGTGCTCATCTAACATTGCTGTGTAAATATGTAACTGTCAAAGCTCAGCTTGCAGTCAGAGCAGAGCGTGCACTCCTTTCTTTATCATTATGGACAGCTCTGCATTCCATCATCTTTGTACCTTACACTGATTCCCCTCTCTTTGGATGTATCCTTGTGGCATTGCATTAGTGCTTGTTTTAAGGGTCTTCCACAAACCTGCTTATCACTGTCAGTAAGAGGTTTGCCCTGCTTTGAATCAGCCCATTAAGCCAGCATCTCTCCTGCCCTTGGTTAATGTGTGTTTTCCTCTTGCTTTCTCCCATTTGTGTCCCCTTTGTGTCTCAGAAGAATCCCAGCCCTGATTTAATAAAATTGTTCTGGTTACGAAAACCTCACAATGAGTTATGTGGCTGCTGAGCTGTGACCTTTCCCTTTTGTGTGGTTGTGCTCTGTTGTCTCTCGGTGCTCCGCCGTCCACTGCTACCTGATGCCTCATTTATTATTGCACTTTACTTATAATGCATTTTGGCAAGGCTATACCTACACAGGCTTGTACAGGGAGTCCTGGGCTGCAGTGGAGGCTCACAGGTCCTATGAAAACTGCAAATTTGGATGACAAAATTCCATTACGTAAAAAAGCTCAAATTCTCCTCTGTATGGGATTCAGCATCAAGTTACAAATGTTTTACAGCAGAGTTACTGAAAATAAAGCAGTGGCAAGATAATCTGCGTGCTTCAAATACGAATTTTTGTTTGACAGCACCTAAGACAGAGCCGGCTGCTCCGTTGTAACATGTTCTTTGTACACTAAAATTCCTGAAGAGCTGAAAAAAGCTGTAATCTGTACATAGCTGTTGTTTATCTTAGAAAATACTGTTTTAGTTTTAGCACTTGGTATCAAATGTTCTTTACTAAATCTTTAGACAATCGTCTTTAATAATAAAACCTTGTACTTGTACAGTGCTTCCATTTGGATACACTGTAGAAACCGTGATCTGCTAAGCCTCATACAATGCTCCTTTTAGATAAGGGAATGCATAGTCTGGAGCTGTAAATTCCTACCTGACACTGCAGAGAGGGGGGAGTGTCAGATTTACAGACCTTATGTTGTTTAATGGAATCTCCTACAGGACAAATGGAAGTTGAAGGCACAAAAACTCAAATTTCTTTTTGTAGATGAGACTGTGGCCATGCCCCAAAATGTCAAAAAGAAGTGGACAGGATATATGAAGTCTTGCCCATTGTTCTAATCTCTAACCCCGCTGCCTCACGCACCACTGATTCAGTGGATGTATTTTGTGACACTAGCAAAAAAATGCTGTCTAAGAAGTCATTTGTGCTAGACAGGAAAGTTTTTAGTCCTCAAGAGAGCAAAGGTCAGTGCTCATCTCTGCCTCTGACATGCTCAGTGGCTTTTCCTAGTCAGTTGACCCCTCTGTGCTTCTGGTTTTCCCTTCCTCCCATGTGCCTGTGTTTTCTGTTTAGATTGTAAATGGTCTCAGACAGAAATTCTCTCCCACAGTATGTTTGTTTATTGCCTAGAAATAAAGGGTCACAATCTCAGTTCACTCCTCTATGTGCTTCTATAATACAAGTAAATAACACAGGACTTTGAAGCTGTGAAAGGGAGAAAACCAGGAACATTGACCAGCAAAGAATTCACAGCAGCTAAAAATGGTCTCTGAAAAAATAACATTTGCAGTGGAGAGCAGACTGTGCCTTTAGGCACAGACACACAACTGTGGTACAGGGGTTTACCCACTTACTGCAGAGCTGTGCACAGGAGGAAAACTGTGAAGCATTTTATCTTGCATCTGAGATACAGGAGGACCATGAGCAGAGTGAGTGACCATGACTCAGCTGAGGTACAGGACATCATTAGGGCTGGGATAACTTGATCAAAAGAGTAGAGCTCCCTTACCTGGAGTCTGGGGCCCTGCTCTGCCAGGTGTTAGAGTGGTGCCCTGTCCAGGTGTGCCTGGAAACATAAAGTGGGAGGACAGACTCTATTCTAAATCAGCAAGGCTTAAGAATGAAACCAAAGAGAACAAAGTCAGTCTTCTGAAAACTCTCCTCCCTATCTATTGGTCTACTGAGTGCGGATGGACACCATTATTTTGTGCAACAGGTGAACCAGGGCAGAGGAACATACCTCAGACTACTGCATTTCTCTTTGCAAGGATGTGGTAACAGTCCAGGAGACAGAGAAACATGAATATCCAAAGATGGTGTTATTTGGAACTGAGTGAAATATCCATTCTTAAAATGAGCACGTCCTTCTTTCTGATGGATTATTCCATCCTTACTATGCCAGTATGAAGCAGCCACTTCTTCTCTGGCATGAACGAGTGAGTGATTGTGTTCAGCAGCCAATAAATGCCAGGCCAAAAGCGATCGCTGTATAGGAAGATGCTGACATTTGTTTGTAGAGAGAAGGTCTGATTCAGAGATTAAGGTTGTGGGAACTGAAACCCACGGATGGATTTTTTCACTTGTTTGTTTGTTTGTTTGCCAACCTCCATCTTCCAAGTGTTACATTTAAGGTATGTGGCTGAGTTACTGTCCAGCCACTCCAGAAGAGCCATGTGACTGGGCCAGTCTGTTGTTGGGCTCTATGGGAGCAAACAGCTTGAGTTTTACATCTTGAAGGATCTGAGATCACTTAAGGGAAATCAATTAATAATTTGATAACACACAATGCAATTCCCTTCATCCAAACCCCCTCCTCTCCCCACAATGAATCGACTGAATTCCATGATCATTCCTCATACCTGTCACTGCACGCAGCAGTGATCTGCAATTTATATACTGCAGCGTGAAGCAGAACTAATTATTGAAGTTTGGTATTCTGTTCTTTCGGTATTAGTTATCTTTTTATCAGACATACTTATCACAGTTTTAATAAATTACCAGTGTTGGAACTTCAGAAATGGCCTCTAGGGTATTAAGCTACTGTGTTTTATTATAAAAAAGTTAGATTTCAAAAAGTTACTTTTTATGGAGTACTGTAAATGTTACTTGTCCTCAAGAGACGAGAACCAATGCTTCAGAAAGGGAATTTAACTTTCCACTTTTAGACTAAGGCAACAAGTATTTATGGAGAAGTTCTGGTGGATTACATAGAGAAGAAATAGCTAAAGAGTTGTAGAAATATTTTCACAGTAAACATCACAGAAATGGAAAAACCTCTTCATGGATTTTCTGCATCCAGCCTATAGAACTTCTTTGAAAGACTTTTTTATTCTAAGTGCTGTAAGACCCAGCATTTATCAATTTCTTTTAAATGCAACAGCATTTGCCCAGAGAGGGGTATATCTACACTGCTACCATATTATGTAGACAGAAACATAGGGGAACTGTTGCGAAATGGATTTGTCATTATCAGCAAGAATCTATGGGTGATATTTTAGACATCTGAAATCTGTTCATCAGTATGGATGTGTTGGAACCCTGAGTTCTGAGAATTTCAATCTTTCAGTGTTGACAGGCAATGATATTCAAAACAACATGGATGGAAAGACTGAGGCTGGAATCTTGTACGGGAATGAACCAGCCTCTGAGCAGCCACTGTGGGAATGACTCTGCGCCCCAGTTTAGCAAAGTCCCTAAGAATGTGATTAAGCGAAACTGGTCCAGTTGGGTGTGTAAATATTTGCTTTATTTACATTACAGTTGGCAGATTTTATATGCAGGCCAGAAGCACAGTCCCTCCATGTTCTTCTCTCCGGCGACTCGAAGAAAAGTTTCCATACCTTGCTGTGAAATGAGCTGATCCAAAAAAATTTTGTGAGTGTAAATAAGAGATGAAGAGATTTTTGGCCTGTACATGGAATTTAGGAAGCAAATTGGTTGGTTTTTTTCAGAGGTACCTTTTTCTGAACATACTAGTGCCTTGTACTGCTACTGGAAAGGAAGATGTAAATAAAAACCCAGGGAAAGGAATAACTCTGCCAGTTCAGGTCTCTAGTGCACAATAGCTGCCACAGCACAGCACCTCCTGCCCTCCTTCCTCATGCATAACTCAGCAAAGGGTGATGTGACTGGCAGGCTCTGCTCGGGGTGCCCTCGCAGCACAAGCAGAGAACCAAAATCACCTCGCAATCCGTGGGCAGGTTGGGAAGTCTCCTGTGAGCACTGTGGATGGTTGATGGAAATGGAAACTCCTGCGTCAGCAATCCCTGCACGCCCAAGCCTGGGACACAAGGTGCTGCTTTTGCTTCTGCATCTGCTGACAGTAGCAGAAACCTGAGGAACACAGTACCTTCTAGAAAAAACTGGCATCTCACAGAATCAGTACCTGATTTGGGGGAGGGATTGGGGGGGGCTGCTTGTTTGTTTGTTTTGTGGTGGTTTTGTTTCTTGGGTTTGTTATTTTTTCCTAGTAAGCTTGTACTTGAGGGGTTTTTTGTTTCCTTTCAAACATACACAATGTGCATTCTGGTATTACACATTTTTCTCCTAATAGGGGAGAACAGCGTGATTGTGGGTCTGTCTGCGGGCATGCAACTGGTTTGCATGGAGCACTTGTTTCACTGAAGTGAGGTTGGTAACAGATAGATAGGTTTGTAATAAAACACCATAGATAGGTCTAATTAACAATGGGTTTAGTTGATAAATATGTATGTAACATTCTCCTCCAATCTTAACTTTCCAGCTTTAAACCAGTGTTCTGGTTTTGCATGAAAACCTGCAACCTGTGTTGTGCAAGTAGAGTGCAGGGATTAGTGAACTCATAATCTATAAATTCATACTGTGGTGTTGAAGTAATTATAAATTGCTGAGCTGAGTGTAAAAGCTGGTCCATAGAAGTCTAAGAAATTTTCACATTAGCAGTTGAGGATGCGCATAACTATTGATAACAAGACTTGCTAGTGACAGGCAGGCACTTTGGATACCAGTGCCGGGATGTGCAGGTAATTAAATAAATGTATCTAGAAAGCTGCTCTCAGCAGTGTGTGCTGAATAACTGATGTGACAGCACATGATGAGCTAGAATTCTAGAGCACTGTTGATCTGCAGTCAGAACTGGTAGCAAACTGTGAAGCTCATAATTTATTGGGAGAGACATTAACTCTTTCTCTCTGTGTCCGGGTGTGACCTCTGAATATTCAGATATGCACTGAATAGTGGCTATTGTTGCCCATTCCTGTTAATTTCTAGTTGGGCAATGTCGCACCAGGTACATGTGATTGTACACACGACTGCTTCTCTGTGATTGTCTCCTTCATGGGACTCCTAAAAATGCAGAAATAATACACAAACATTCAATTTTTATTTTTTTAATAATTGAGAAAATCTGCCTGCGTAGAACTCAAGAAACAGAGATGTGAAGGACCATCTGTCCTTGCACATAGGCTGAAGGAAGGCACATTTATTTGCATTTTCAGTTCAGGGCCAAAGTTGCTTGTCCTCTGGTGTCTGTCTGCACAGGTGGCTGGGCAGTCCTGCCCCTGGTTTGCGTGGCTCATCTTGCACAGCAGCTGCAGCCCTGAGCCGTTCCCTTCATATGGCACGTGAATCTGCGTATCCCATTCTGCAAATGGGCCATGTGGTTATAGAGGAGGTCCTCAAAGTGGCTGGAAACACTGTTAGAAACTGCTTTTCTTCTGGAAATGCATGAGGGAAGAGATACTTGAGAGTTCGTAAGGAGGTAGCATGAAAAGCTGGAGTGCTCTTGATAAGGATGTAATGGGAGGAATTGCTGACACCCTGACAGCCAAAAAAGCTGTTTGCTTGGTTGCTTAAGCACATGGTAAGTACATATTGTCCTGTATTTGGATATAGCCCTGCTTCAAGGTTTGTCATGTCTTCATCCAGACTGTCTTCCATGACGCCATGAAAGTGGTTTTATTGCGTTTGGGTCCAGAGATGTGTACTGCTTTTGACTGACATATGTAGCAGGAGGTATAAAAATAATGCCAGATGTGTTTTCTGGGGCTGAGAAACTTAAATGTCTCAGACAACTGAGAAAATTAATCATAAATTCAGGATGATATCCCAACAGAGTGACCAAAAACATCTGGTGGATACAGTTTGTACCTCATCCAAGTGTGCAGAGGCAGTTAAAGCAGTAAAAAAAGAGAGAAAATAATTTGATTTATTAAGGGAGATGAGAAAAGGGAGGGGAGGCACCTAAGCCATTGTTCAAGAACCTGGCTTTTGAAAAGTATTATGATCAGGTAAGGAAGCAAAAGTACAAAGCATCTCTTACAGTGCTGTGGTGTCATGCAAGTATTAAGTAGGTCTCTGCCTCACTGATAAATACATGGGTACACACAGATGCACTCCAGAGAGAGACATCTTTGTGAAAGTTGCTCTGTCAAATGTTCATTAGTTTGATCCTGGGACAAAATGGATCTAAGGCAGAGGAAGAACATATGCTCATCTCTGGAGGAGGGGCTTGGATACACCAGTGAGAGGATACAGAGCACCAGCATCACACAGAGAGTTTGCACAGAGGAGACCAAGGCAACAGAGGTGACCAGGGTGGGACATTTTGACCTGAAAAGACAGCTGATCAGTCAAGTAAAGGAACCAAACAATGCTGGAGAGCTCATGTGAGAGCCCCAAGCTCAGAGGTCTGAGCCTAGCCAGGTCCAAGCCACAGGCCATGGCCACAGATGTGTGTGGGCTCCTGGGAGTCCAGCACAAGGCCTTGTCTAGGCTGTAGGTCAGCAGACCTTGCAGTACAAATATTTAAGTGCACACTAGCTGCTTGGCTTTGCAATTATACTTTTATTATTGTCAAGATGTTCTGCTTTGCAGGGTCATGAATATTTTCTTTGAGTCACCAGAGGTCATTGGAGTTACTCAGCCCTCAAGCTAGCTCCTCCCTGTCCTAACAAAGACGTGTGGGACTTGTAAAACATATTCTGGATTGCCATATTGCTTAATTATCCTCTTAGCTCTAATGAAGTGCACCCTGACTAATGGTGCAATCACAAACAACATGTTGCTATAATTTGGGCCATCACCAAGATCTTCTTTATCACTAGACTCATCAAGGTAGTGCTTCAGAAGGCTGAAGGGCAATGTGCCTAATAAAAGAAAACATTTAGACACATCAGAACATGGCTGGAGGAGAACAGCGCTCTGACTAGAGCTACGTTTGCAATATGCCTGGAAATTCTGTGGTGCAGGTGTCTGGCAGGAAGAGCTGGGTGACCCCTGTGAGGCCAAATTCTTCTGTGTTGCATTGCTGCAATCCCAGATGACCCAGAGTATTTGCAGAGAAGCAGCATCAATTGCTGAAGCAATCAACGATTTTTGTTTTCATTTTCTCCTGTCAAGCACTGTTAAGGTGAACTGGGCTGTACAATGGAAAGTTCTCTGTCTCTGGTTTTGAAATGGGAAGAAGGGCCTTCCAGTAAGCAATCTCTTTTCTGAATATCGTTCTCTTTTTTTTTTTTTTAATGAAAATTGTCAAAACTTGATTGAAGGTACAAGGACACTCTAGTTTAATGACCATGGGCTAGAGCTGGGATTGCAGATCAAAATGCTGCTGTGCAGTTGCTCTTCTGGTGTCAAGGGCCCCTGGTAGCCACCAGGCAAAATTCCTTGTTCTCCTATGATGGCTTACAGTGTGAGCTCTGTCACCCAGCGACATTCCCTCTCAGGATATGACTGAATGATGCTTTTCAGCAAGGACTTATCCCAGCTCTCACAAAAACACTTCTGAGGCACAAGCTTTTGGCCTTCGCCATGGATTGGACTGCAGTACATGGGAGGTACTTCCCAAGTGGCTTCCAGGGAAAGACCTGTGCTCTTCCCTTCTCGCCAGATCTTTGCCTGTGCTCGTAAAGTCTTTATTTCAAGCCAAACTAAATGGAATGCTCAGCTAATGGAGAGATGCCTTTTTTTTTTCCCTTTTGGAATGAGATAGAAATATTGTTTCCCCAAGTGTTGTATATAAATGCATTTCCTGGCTGGTTGCATTTCTTGTAGGTCTGAATGAGTGCCTTCATGGACCTGAGCTGGGAGTGGGAAAATTCATCCTCTCTTTTTAGTGGTTTCCCAACTTTCTCCTGCAAAAAACTGGATTTATCATGTATCAAGGGGACAATTTCCATGGCAGCACAGGGTTTAAAAAGTATATTGGCTGCAGTGAGAAGTTCAAGAAGAGTTCAGATCCGGACCGAACTTTGAAGCTATTTCCTTTGTTGGTAATGGACTGAGGAAAATAAAAATAAAGAAAACCTGGCTCTGTTAGGGGAGCTTTGGATCTTTATCTGAACTTTGTGAGCCTGGCCTTTCCTATGTAACAGAGCTATTTTTCTGGTACTCAGAATGATGTATTATGTATAGTATGGATATTTATATGTATTTTCACCTCCAGCTAACAACACCTGGTTGAATTTGTTAGGACTATTTTTAAAAAGTGCTGAAGGGAGGAAAACTGGGGAGGGCACTGAATAGTTTGGAATGTTGCTAAATATTTTAAATCTAAAAGTTCTCTCTAATGCAGCTTTTCTGGTCTTGACTTTTCTTGTGAAGGAAGGGGCTGTTCATTCTGAATAAGTCAGATGCAACTGGGGACCACACATGCTCTCAGCCCCCAGTCAATAGTGCCCTCAGCCCTAATGTGTTTTACTCTACCTCAGGACCTGACCCCACTTGTCTGGCATCACAAATCACCATCAACCTTTCTCCCCTCTTTCCACCTCTCTGGGTTTCACCTGTCAGCTCCCAGTTTTGATCCAGCTTGATTCATTCCAGGGTTATTTAAAAGGTGATAATCTTGGGGGTAAATTTAAGAAGACCAACAGATTTGTGCAGAACTGTTGGACTTTGCTGTAGGGAAGTTTTCTTTCTGGTGATGAAAGCTGGGGGTTTATACAGCACTGTCCTCTTTAAAAAGAATGTGATGACTTGGTGTGTGGGGCTTATGTCTTGGACCTTCCAGCTGAATGATGATCAGAAGTTATATTTACATGTAAATTAAAGGCTGTCCTCTGTGAACATCCCAGTTGCCACTGCATCCCACTGCCTCTGGACTTCTCATCTATTTATCATTTGTGTGCTCTGTGAGCACAGTGGGAGTTAGATACATGTTTACTGTCACAATGCTGCTTTTAAATTGGGATGTGTGAATTGGCTGGAGATACTTGCTTTTGTTTTGGGACTCTCCAGACATGGTGGTTGGTGGCGTTCCTGCGTGACTTGTGCATTTTGGTTTTTCAGGCAACAGCATGGGGTTCAGATGAGGACACCAGGAGGTCCTGTCAAAGTAAAGGGAAAACAGAGGTAAGTTTTGCTTTGCTACAATGATGTTACGGGTAAATATATTTGCAACATGTGAAATCCACACAGAGAATGTCTGACACCAGTTCGAGCTTGCAAATTTGCAGCAGTTTAGCTCTCCTACCACATGTGTATAAGCATCACCAAGCAAGCCACTTCAAAGGCCCGCTGTCCAAGTTATTACACTTGCTCTGCATGAAATTGAAAGGTGATTTCACTGCTGGAGAGGACACAATTTGTAACACATCAGGGAGCAGAGTGGTGGCAAGCCAGGGGTAGCATCCTGCAGTGGGGTGTGAGGCCAGGAAGGTTGGCTTAGCCCAGGTCCTTAGCAATGAGCCACTGGCATTCAGCCCCATGGGATTCAATGCTTGCTTGCAGTTAGAGTTCATAGTTGTGTAATTCCCTGGAAGGTGTGGATTGAATCTGCTAGCACACTGCAGTCTCTTCAGGTTGAATGTCACAGAGCTGCTTCAGATGTGAAGGCAGGTGCACTCTGTTAAACTGCAGTTTGAAGTAAGAATTACTTGAACTAGCACGTGCTGTCCCAGAAGTCCAGAGTTTGCAGGCATTTCTGATTCAGCCACACAGGGCCTTTCCACTCTTCTTCTGAGAAGCTAAAACAAAGGCATCTATCTAAAAGCAGGAAATGTTTTTAATTTTCAAATGTGATATTTGTGCTCTTCAAAAATCTTCAGGCTTCAGCTGAACCCTCTGGTTGCTATTGTGCTTAATACAACGCTGCAAAGAGCTCTCAGTCCAAACCGGAGAAGGTGGACAAGGGATAAGACAGGATAAGCAAAATCTTTGCTTAGACACGGACAATCAAGCAGAGAGTGATTGTGTGGCTGGCCCAAAATGCTAGAATCTGCCACATTCCAGTTTGCTGCTTTAAACACAGGATTATATGATCTTCCATTGACAATACTTTTATATAATAAACTTTATGTGGTTACTGTATTAACTTGTTTATACACACACACAAAAAAAAGCTAGCAGATAGGCAACAATTTGCTTCATGTAGCTGTGGAGAACAGGAGTATGGGTATCCTAGAACATATGCTAGAGTTTCATGTAGAAACTACATTATGCAGGAAATCAACATGGAGGCAAGATGGATTGGGATGGGCAAACACCAAACATGGCCAGCAATGATAATAAGTAGGACAAAATTGAAAAACTCCAAAATCTAAGACATGAGGAATTTTTGAATTTATGATATTTGCACTTTAGATGTGCAGAGAAAGGCTTTTCCTCTTTTCTTCCTTTGTAAAGTACATAAGATTTAAGTTGTATCCTGTTGTTCATGAAGAATTTGAATTTGTAACCCAGAATTATTTTGTCAACCCCTGGATAAAGCCATGGATGTGACTGAACAAATTCTAGGGTAATTTCAAACTATCTTTGTTACTGTTATGCCAAAAGTAACCAATGGTCTGAGTATCTTCACTGCTGCCTTCTCACACTGCAAAGGGTTTGCAAAAAAATTTCATGAGGATAATGCTCTGAACAGCTGAGTTTATGCTGATTATGAAACAGAGCTTGAAATCATTTGGTGGGTCCAGTGACCATGAGTGAGGTTTGGAGGAACAGTAATTAAACTGACTGTTAGGCACTTCTTGTCATACTAATTATGGCAAACAAAGGTGTTGACTAAGAGTCTGACAAGAAGACAGGAAGGCACAGAGGCAGAAGGATTCTGCAGTAGCTAAGCAAACACTGATCTCCCAGGTCTGTATCTACTCTAACCCGTGTGTCCACAGCTGAGTCCCCCTGTACATTCATTGTTAGTTACACTGCAGAGAAATGATTCAGCACCAGCTCAAAAATACCAGTCTAGGCAGCAGTGAAGTGCCCTACTCCAGCTAAGTCCAGATCTGACCCAGCATCTCTGCCCTTGGCTGGGTAAAGGGAGCAGGTGAGGGCAGCACTATTGTGAACATCCCTGGTTCTGCTGTGCAATGGTGGTACAAGATGCAGAGCTCTGTCTCCCTCAGCTCTGCTTTGTCAAAACTTGACTAATGGCAGGTTTCTACCCAGCACAGATGATTTGATGATAAATACGTTATGGATTGTCAAGCACTTATATATGTGGTGATAGAGGCTAGAAATAAGGAGAACCTTTGGCTCTTATATTAATTCACAGTATAGTTTGCCTAAGTTATATGACTGGCACAGTTTCCTTGCCCATTTAATAATGTATGTAGTTTAGGTGAAGCTTTCAAAACTGCCTCATGTATTAAATGCCTTTTTTATTGTGCCTGGTGAGTATCTAAATAAGATTCTTCCTGCTGCTTAGGAACTCTCTTCCTAAAATGCACAGAGCTGTACCCTACAAAAAATAAAAACCACAAGAATAAAAGCCAAAAATGCATATCACAGAAGTGTAATTATTATGGTATAGTAGTTACTTCACATTTGAGTACCTATTGTCTAGAGAAAAGGCAGATGAAAAATCTGGGTCTCAGATACAAGGTTAGAAGGTACCATTTTTTCTGACACCTCTGGCCATAAATTTCACCTGCTTATTCCTAAATGGAGCTCAGTACCTGAACTTGTCTGCTGTACTTTTTTAAAAAAGATGGAAAGTTTTGCTCTGAAGCCCTGAAGCAAATGTGCTGCCTGTGCTTTGCTGGCTTGTTCTAATGGCAGATCACCTTTCCTGTTAACATGTATTTTAATTTTGATTTGGATCTGGCTTCAGTTTTAAGTGGCTGGGTTTCATTCTGCCCTTCTCTGGTAGATTAAAGAGCCCTTTAGTTACGAATATTTATTGTTTACAGAGGCACTTATGTGCTCTTGTCAATGCAGCACTTAGGCTTTTTGATAAAGTAAAAAGATGAGTTCTACAAGCCTCTTTCTCTAAGTCATTTTTCTACTGCCCTTGAATACTTTTTGTCTGTTTTCTGCACACTCCAATTTTTCACTTGTATTCCCTTGTCAATCTCTCTAATGCCTGAGTGTGATTAAAACAGCCTTTCACCCTCCTCAGTTCATATACATGGTGGTTTTGTAAGCTCCTCTGCCGCAGGAGATCATGCAGAATTGCCTGGCCACTGTGACCACTAAATCCTTTTCATAGTTACTACTCTTGGGATGTAATCTCCATGCTTATACATAAAGCCCTTTTGTTCCTCTTTCTTTGATGCATAATATCATTAAAAAATGTATTTTATTTGTTGGGTCCAGCTCACCAACCATCCTGGCACATATGACTATATATATACACAGTGAGGCACTGGCCTCATTGATAGTTGCTACTTTTGCCATCTCTGGGGTAAATGTTTGTTAAGAAAAAGTTGATACTGGGCTGGTACCACCCCAGCTGTGGCTGCACTAGAACTGCATGTTTATGAGTGATTTCATTTCGAGGATTTTTTTCATCACAGTCATTTATCAGATTTTAATCACTTAATGTATAAGTTCCTGAACCTGATTTTAAAATTAACTCTCTGCAATAAATCATGCAGTATTAAAACAAACACCTCAAAAAAGTCTCTTTTATTGATGTTATTTTTATCAACTAAAACTTGTGGTTTCCTCAAAGAAGCATACATGCTTTGCTTGCCATGTCTCTGGAGAGCCATGCTGGCTTCCACAAGTAATCATTCTTATTTTTGCAGCATTTATAGAGTGTAGCATGACCAATATCTTTAAACTGTCCCCTGGAAAACATCCACATTATGGAGAGACAGTGCAGAGAACAAAGTCAGTGTTATGTTGCCTTTCTTTGTTTCTTCCAAATGAAATCATCCAGAGGTGATGATAAAATGAATGATGGATAGAGCAGAAGGGTAAGAGGTGTATTTAATTTCATTAGGAGTTGCTCAGCTCCTAGTTTGTAATTGGTTTGTCTCTGCATAACATTCCCCATCCACCACATCTAAGGAATTTTGTCTGACATGGAAAATTGTGGCTTTTTAAACATTAGAACTTTGGTCTTTCTTTTGTCTAAGCACCGAATTATTTGTTAACTTTCCAAAAGCAGCACACCATCATTTTAAACTGTGTAAAGAAACCATTTGTGAAAATGGCAGCTCTTACGTTCTGCCCTAAGAGCTTTGTGTAGCCAGGAGGAAGATGATGCACTAATAACACTTCCTGAGCAAGACAGAAGTGAGAGAAATATCTGACAGGCATCCAGCTGGGCTGTCCCCCTGCATTGCCAGTATAGCTTCTAACCTTTTTTTTTTAAGGTGTCATGTTGCTGTGGATGCACAAGGTTACAGGGAAGTCCTAGCCCAAGGCTACAATTCCAGTGGAATGGGATTGGTGCATAGAAATTGCTGAGCTAATGGAGGAATCAGCTATTTCAGGCCTTCCAGTGGCTCTGTGCCACACAGAGGATGCTTATCTGCTTATCTGGTGGAATTGGGAAACTCCACACCACTTAAGAATAATAGGCATCCAGGTAGGAGAGGCACCATAAAAATCTCCAGGGAAACAGAAATAACTGGGAGGCCATCAACTATTTTTATCCCCTTTGTACCTGTTCCTAGAGACCTGAACCTACATTCCTATTACTTCTGCTAAGCTGTCAATGCAGAATCAGCCCCCAGATAAATTTGATTAAAAGTCTATTAAAGAACATTTGGCTGGAAAAATCATTAGCAATTCTCTTTGCTATCTGTTGCACTCAGAGGAGAAGGGTAGTTTGGTTGGGGCCTTGGCTTAAACTGAGTATCAGAATTGCTTGTCCAAAGAAATAAATACAGATATCTGAGAGTGTATCAATAGCAGTGCTCAAGAACAAGTTAGGTCTTGATTGTTTTTTAATAAATTGGGATAAACTGCAGCAGATGCACTAAATGTTTGCTGTACTCTAAAATGTCACTGAAGGGGTAACTTGGAGTTCTGCTGGCTGATTCTCTGAACTCCAGGTTGTACTCCAGACTGTCAGACTGTCTGCAACAGCTATTTTTCTCATACAGGGTATAACTGTAAAATATATCAGTATGTGATGAAATAGTGTTAGCCTAAAAAAAATAATTAAAAAGGAGATCTCTGACAACAGGGCTTGGGTAGTTTATTTAAGCTAGAAAGCCATTAAAGTAGTGTCTATATATAGCTATGCTTTCAAAGAAAAATGCATCTGTACAATGAGATTAAGGGTTTATAACATTTTAGAACTCTGGTGTTAAGAGATGACAGAATAAACAACTAAGAGGCATCTACAGCTGGCTTATTTGCAGAAACCTGAAACTTTTTAAATTTTACCTCAAATGGAAGCTGCAGGAGGTCAGCCCCTCCATTTGCTGATCCGTCCACGTGAATAAAGGCAGTAACAGGACACCACTCTTGTTTCTCAGGTTTGAATTGTGCTCTCAAAGCCACTTGACATCTCTGTGAGCTCGAAGGAGACCTGGTCCTGTCCACAGCATTCACAGCCAGTGGGTGAACAGTAACTCTAAATGTGACCAAAAAACAAACAAGAATAGGCTTAAACTGGTGGCAGGAAGGGGCTTCAGTGCAGTTTGTTCTGACTGTGAGATCCTGTGGCCTGTAGTGTTGAGCATTAGAAGTCATGTCCTCTTCCTTCCTTGGTAAACAAGGATCATTAGACTAGAGAAAAGTGATACCTTCTAAATTTATGGCCCTATCTCAATAAAGGGACCAATACCAGGTAATTTTGAGGAAGGAGCAAGAACCTCAAAGTACATAACATGCAATTCATAGGAAAATCAGAAATATGCTTAATTCTCTGGCAGTGAGGCACAGGTTTTTATCAGCTCTGCCATATATTTAATAATAATCCTAACTAACATAACTGAGTTATTCTTATTAACCATATAAATATGCAGTCTTCCCCCTTTATTTAAAACCTTAATCTCTTGATCCCAGTAATATCTTCTGGTGATGAGATTTGCAGACTGATCATACACAGATTTAACTGTCTGCTCCATAATGTGAGAGCAGGATCCAAGTATTGTCTTGTCTGGACAGAGGTGGGTTCAAACTTGCCAAATTTTCTGCTTATATTAAAACCCATCTGAATTTTGCTTCCTGTGTGCAGAGTTTTCCAGCCACATGGAAGAAACTACATTAAATAGCTCCTATTTTCTGTAGGGGTTTGTGAGATCATTTTACTAACCAGTTGCCTCAGCTATGACTTGTTGCAGAGAGCACTGTATTGAATAACTTTTCAAAGCAAATCCAGGCTGGTTTAAAGAACACAGAGAGGAGGCTGTTCCTTGCTGTTTATTTTGAGAATGGGGTAGAAAGAGGATCTAATTAAATCTCCCAGACACCGTCTTGAGAAAAATCCTGCAAACTGGAGCATTTAAGTGGTTTTGTTTCTTCTTTGCTTTTGTTGGAGGCTTCATAGATAGATGTGACAGGTACAGCAATAAGAAACATGAGATGAGCACTGTATTCCGCTTTGGGCCAGGCAGGTTGGAGGGATGTGGTCTGGTAGTGAGACCTTTTTGTCTGTCCTCTAACTCAGTGTGTCACCACAGAGAGTTTAGCACCTGCATTGTTTTGATTCACCCAGCTGAGAGAGCAGGGCAGACAATGTACATCTGTTTCAGAACATTGCTTTAAGTGTATAAATTGCTTTGAGACCAGTGCTTGAAATGAGCATATTATCATTGCTCTTCCTCCAGGAACATGGAGTGCTGCTACCATCATCAGTGAGGCAGGTCTGGGGGAAATGCCTGCTCAGTTAATTCACAGGAACAACTACAGGTGGACATGGCCCCCACCAAACAGCATTGTTTTTAAGCAGTAAAAATGGAGTAAAAGTATGCAACAGATCCATCACTGCCAGTAGACTGCAGCAATGACCTTCCAGAGAAATTCTTTCTGTGTGCTATCTTCTCAGCTGGGAAGATTTTTACAGAAATTGATGTTTGTTAATCTGTAATACAGTTCTGTGCAAATAAAGGGAATTCTCCAAATTAGGATTTTAGATTTTGGCTGGACAGGGCTTTAGTTAGGATTACTTTGTATTAGCAGGAAAATATACAACAATATAACTAGTGTTAGCTGGTTTAGGACAGAAGCTGTGCTCAGACCTTGCACAAAGAGAATGGTGGCAGTGGAGGGGGAGCAGATGGGTACTCTCTTACTGTGTGAAATTTGAGTACAGAATGGCATTCTAGGTTAGATGGCAAATCAATCATATTCTGAAAACAAAACTCTGTTGGGAGACGACCTAATACTTTTTTTTAACAACATTCGCTTGAGAAATTTTAGTACTTTGCAGTCAAATATATAGTGGTCCTAAAATTATGTGGGATTGAATAACTGTACTCTACAGAAAGAGGAATTACCTTATCCAGTCATGAAATGCAGACATCTCTAGGCAGGGAGGAGCTGACAGAACTCCCAGCACCATGCAGCAGTGGCAGGAGAGGGCAGAGAGGCTGGCAAGCCCTTTGTCTTGTTAAGGGAAGCAGTGAGACCACTATTCTCAACACACAGAAGGTGGCACAGTGCTTCTCAAAGTCCTGTTTGATAGACTGATGCACCATCACCATGACTGATCTGCTTCTGAAATGAAGAGTTGACCCAGCTATGAATCTAAGCTCTCAGTTTTTGGGCAGCAGGAATCAGAATTGGGTATCTGATTCCTGCTGCCCCTCAAGACTAGCAGCACCTGCTCTGTGGCACTCTGTAGCCTGTCTCCAGGCTGGGCAAGTGCTCCTGGGCTGGCTCTGTGCCATTCAGAAGCAAGGATCACATATCATGCCCATGCAGTTGCCATCTGTTGCTAACACTGGCAGGTTTCTACGTTGAATCCTTTCTGTACAGCAAATGAAATAAGGTAGCGTGCAATCCAGCTAAGCAAGCCCCTTCCTTTCCAGATGATAGGGGGTGTTTTTACACTGCTGAGTCTTGCAAATGAAGTCTTCAGGGAAATGATCAACAGCGTGGAGTGCTGTGAGATGGGAGCTTGCAGAATGATTGCTGCTCACAGGAGGGAGAAGTGGTGTTTGCAGCTGTAGGCTCAACTTAGTGGCAAATGATGATCTATTGGAGGGAAGAAAGCAAAGCAGCCAGGGTAACCCAGATGAGGTTGCTATTTTCTAACAAGTTTCCTTTTCTGTTTCTGGTATAACACAACAGACTTTCTTCCCCTGGAGCCCAGTGGGTGCCAGTCATTGCTCGTATCCTCTCCTCTGAGGTGGCCCAGGCCAGGCAGGCTGGTGCACATGGCTCATTGGGGCTCTTTGGGTGATCCTTGGGGCAGGTGGTTCTGGAGCCTCTTGCACTGCCTCTGGGAATTGCACGCTAGTCTCTCACCTCCCTTTTCCTGTGTGTATTGTTAGAAAGTTCCTGCCTTATGTGGCCTCTTCCTCCTCCGCTGCTTAACTCCAGGGGATGCTCAGTTAGCCTGATCTGCACTCCACAGGTCTCTGGATATGAGGCACTGGGGAGAAAGAGAGGCCATGGCTTGCTCTAACAGCAGAAGGCAATTTTCTGAAAAAAAGGCAACTGCAGCCTTGTGCTGCCACCCCAGCACAGCGTGGGACAGCAGGATCCCCACACCTTTGGGGACTGCCATGTGGAGGGAGTTGCTTATAAGTACCAGCAAGTGGTCAAGCAACTGAGATCGGGAATCTGCTATTTCTCACTGGCCTGGCCTGAAAGAGAAACTCCTTCTACCATGGAAAATCCTGAGCACACAATCCTCTGGGAGGCAGGAAGTAACAGCTTGTTCAAGCACGAGGTTCTCCTGACCAGCCTGGTCTATTAAAGAGAAGTTCCTGCTGTTTTCCTGCTGGCACTGGTTTGAATTATAGTGCAGACAGACCTGCTATCCTTCATTGGAATTTGTGTCTGGGTAATGTTTTCAAAGCTGCAGCATTACTGGGAAAATAGGTCAGAAGTATCATCATGGAAAGAGGGAGAATCTCTCCTCCAATCTAAGCAGAGCACAGAAAGAGGCACTTGTAGCTATGACAGAATCAACCCGATGGATAACATCCTACCCCAGGAATGTGCAGGGCTATGGTTAGAGAAATAACCAGCAAATTGGGCTTACCCACTTAGACTGCTGGCTCCCTACAGCTGTGCACTGCCTGAGGCAACAAACCTCAGCCCAAGTTAGAGCCAAGGAAGGTGCATTCCTGCTGCAATACAGGTATTTTAAAAATGTAATAAAATTTTCAAACGTCCTTTGTCTCTGTCTTGTGTCCCTATAGGAAGAGTGCCAGAACTATGTTCGAGTGCTGATTGTTTATGGCAAGAAGGTCTTTACCTGTGGTACCAATGCCTTTTCACCTGTGTGTTCCAGTCGACAGGTCTGTTTTAGCTCTGTTACAGTGATGGAGAGGGTTGGATGCATGCTCTGGGGAAGGCCAGTCATTTGGCAGGCTATCATGGGTGCACAAAAAGTGTTCTAAATGTAGCTGACTGAAATTATTTTGGTTTTCTTCTTTGGGCTACTGTGGGGCAATGAGTGCATCTGCAGTTGGGGAGCAAAAAGTTCATGTTATGGGTGAGTTGGGTCTGGACAAAGTGCTGCTCGTGTAAATCTTGGGTATGGTGCTGAAAATGGGGAATATAGACAAGCTTAGCTGTGAGTACCTACTGAGCTGAATACCTTAAAGTTTCTTTAAAATAAATGGCAAAACTCCCTTTGGATTCAAGGGAGGCAGGAGCAGGTCCAGAGAAATGTTTATTTGTATGTTTTTTTAAGGCCAGTATGTATTTAGGAGGTGTCTACGGAAGATTGAAAACCTGTGCCTGTGCCAGGAGCACCTGATTACACCAAGCGGGTTTGGGCTTTACTGGCTGGGGAATTACCCTTTGTACAAAGCAGTAGGATCAGTGAGGCTCAGACACAACTTCATACATTGGCAAACGATGGATGTAAAGATCAATTTTCAGTCATCACTAAGATTACCTTCTCATAGCTACCTGATTTTTAAAAATCAGGGATTTGCTAGTAGGTCCTCATGGGCAAACAAAATTCTCTATACCAGTAAGAAAGTCAGATGCTCTTTAAATTTTCTTCTCTCTCCTTTTAAATACAGGTAGGAAATCTCAGCAAAATCATTGACAGAATTAATGGAGTGGCTCGGTGCCCATACGACCCTCGGCATAACTCGACAGCTGTGATTACATCACGAGGAGAACTCTATGCTGCAACTGTGATTGATTTTTCTGGACGGGATCCTGCTATTTACCGCAGCCTTGGAAATGTTCCCCCACTTAGGACAGCACAATACAACTCCAAATGGCTCAATGGTAAAGTCATGTGGGTCACATCTGAGCAAGAGATATATTAAAGTCAGCTTGACAGGCTTGTAAATCTTTCTCTCTCTTTTCATATTGAGATCCAGAGTTATGATGGGGAAAGGCTTCCGGAGCAATAATCAATGCAGCTTAGAAGACATTTAAAAAGAGCCTGGAAGTATTTCAGAGAAGTTGATTTAGAATATAGAAAGTGGGTCTTAGAGGCTACTTAACATATATATGGGTCTCTGTCTTGTGAGATGACCAAATACATCATTTTAACAAGAAAACCACTCAAAGATTTGAAGATCAAAACCAACTTAAAGCATCATATTGTTGACCCAGTTCTGCAGAGTGATAGGCACTCTTTACTTCCACTGACTCAGCTGAAGATGCCTGGTTTCAGTGCAAGATCACGCCAAAAATGAGAAATTTCACAGCACATTATGTTCCATGTGAATCCATGGTGATGTGGATTTATAGTTATTAAAAGCAGCTCTTACACCAGTATGATAATACCCTGCATCAAGCAAGCTATAGAATTTCAACCAGTAATCCCTGCACTGAGTCCACACCTTCTGACTGGGGCAAAGCACTTCTTGTCTGAGCAGACTGTAGTGATGGATACCCCAGTATTCCCCCCATCTCCTTTTACCCAGGTAAATTGATCAGATATTTGAAATCTTTCTATTAGATTTCAGGACATTTCAATTAAAGATAAGAGCAGTGGGACTGTGCACTCTCTGGAGCTTAATAAGACTGAATTAGGCTTCTGCAGGCATACTGAAGTCAGTATGGAGACCTGGAGTTTAAGGAAAAGGATGTCTTCCAGAAGGACTGAGAATTAGGACTAAGCATCATAGCCCATATACACTCACTGGAAATATGTTCCTCTTGTTTGTGCATGAATGCAAGATTCAGAAGGAAGCCACATTGGAACAGGGGAGTTTAAGGAAGACAGTCAGTAACTGAAGTTCTCATATGTGACTGGAAAAACTAGTGTGACTCTTGGATTTATAACTTTGTGCAGCATTGGTGACATCGGAGTAATTTCATCCTGTTCTGGACACTTTTCAACAAGAAACAGAAAACCTGAAGGTGATTCAGAGAAAAGCCATGCAGTGATTTGAAACTTGGAAAGCCTGCTTCACAGTGAGAGACTTAAGGAGCTCGATTTATTTATCTTTCTGAAAAAGAGATAAAAGGTGTTTTGTTCACGATATGGAAGTACTTACATCAAGAGAAGATTTTGGAAAGGATAAAGTTCTTTAATCCAGCAGACAAGTCATGACAAGAACCTGTGATTGGAAGCTGAAACCAGATAATACCAAATGGGAAAAGAAGTGCAGGTGGCAGCTGGGTCAGTCTTCAGTCATTTGAACAAGTCATTGAGGAAAGTGATGGCTGTAAAGCCATGTGACATTGTCCAGTAAGATCATATCGCCTTCGAAAGATGGGGTCTAACTCACCTGTTAGTTAGAGGATCTGATGGTGGAATTACAGGGTGAAATTCTCTGATTTGTGTTAGACAGAAGGTCAGACTGGGGATCACAATGGTCCCTTTAAGGTTCATGGTTAGTTTGAAGGAGAAAGTTTGACAGGAGATGATTGCAATGTCCTTCCCTCCGTACCATCATCTGCCTCCCAAACTCGGCTTGCAGCATCAGTGGCCTACCTTTCTCTGTTCTTCTTTCCCTCCTGGGCTGCAGCTTTAAAGGAATTCTGTACTTCTCTTTTTTCTTCTTCCTTTGAGCACTACTCAGAAATGAACATTTTAAAACACCCTATAAAACCAACAGGTTTGGGGAAGGGTTTTTGTTTGTTTGGTCAAATATTATTCATTGGCCAATCTTTACCAAAGAAACTTCTAGGATAAAAGACTACACACTTTAAAGCTTTGTTATATACCCAGTTAAAATATTTACTGCTAAACCTACTAAATTTCAGGTTCATTTCAATTCTTGTGAAAATAAGAACAAAAATTCTAGGAGAAAAAGCATTAAGGAGAGCATGTTTCACTAGTGTCAGTCTCTGGCATGGTTTTGTTTTATAGACATAAGATAATCTTTTGTGCCTAGAAACTGGAAAGGTTTCATGATAAAAGCCAGATGTGACAGTGCTGGGAGAGTAGCTTGAATGTTTCAGCGCAGCTGTGTGGGGAATCGGGCGGATGCACGCAGCATATTTAACACATCATAAGGTCCACTTCAGAAGTGAATAGGTGAAGCAGCCCAGTGGGAAGGCTTTATCTTGTAAAATGAGTATAGGTACAGAGAAAGTCCTGCACATGCAAAGTGTTGAACTCTGCTTTCACTGAAATCAGTAGCAGCTTTGCCAATGAAGTGGGGGAAAAATGGGGCCTTTCCAAGATCTGAAAAAAGGTACTAGAGCTATATCCTCATATATCATTATTCCCATCTACTGTTTTTATGTCCTCTGCTGACTCCAAACTCCCTGTGGTCCCAGCTTTGACAGGCTGCATAAATGGAGCTGGCAGTGCAATGCACTGAGCGAGTCAGTGAGCATGGATTGATTTCTAACCTATATAAATCTCTTCAAATGTTTGTTTTTCAGAGCCTAACTTTATTGCTGCCTATGACATCGGCTTGTTCACCTACTTCTTCTTCCGTGAGAACGCGGTGGAACATGACTGTGGGAAAACAGTGTATTCTCGTGTGGCAAGGGTTTGCAAAAATGATATTGGAGGGAGATTTTTGCTGGAGGACACATGGACAACTTTCATGAAGGCAAGACTGAACTGCTCCCGTGCTGGAGAAATCCCTTTCTATTACAATGAATTGCAAAGCACCTTCTACCTTCCTGAGCAAGATCTGATCTATGGTGTCTTCACTACCAATGTGTAAGTTGCACTGGCTTTACTGCCCTTCCTCTACCCCCAGCAGTCTGAGACTGACAATGTATTGATTTCTTAAGCAGTCTGAGCAATCATTTTAGAGAGACCATTTGGTTAATGTGAAAGAATAGATAGGTCTGTGTTATCCATCATGACAACATAGCCTCTAGGACAGTGTTTTTAATCCATGGTTCACAGATTGCTGGAGTCTGCAAAAGCTGACTGTTCAGTTTTAGAGTAACTTGATACAAACCTGGGCAGTGACAGACTTCAGACTTTTTGTAGGGACAGTGCAACTTGTATAGTTTGGAGAGATGATCTAAAAATGACCCAAAAGAAACACATTAATTTCCAGCCAGGCTAATTGCCTGGACAATCTGACACAATTGTGTGAACACTGGAGCTGGCCCATGAGATGGACAGGTGCTCACGCTTGGGAGAGAAGGGCTGGAAAGAGAAGAATGAGGAAGATGGGATCACAACAGATTAGATTGAAATCAACATCTATTTCAGTTGAACAACACTATAATAGCAAGGTCATGAGGACCACAAGGCATTTAGCATTTCCAAGGCAGGGGGGCTTTACTCTGCCACAGACTGTTTGAGGTCCACAAATCAAAAGCAGCCTTGGAGCTCTGAGGGGAAGGTATGATTTCTGATACTTCATAATCACCTCTTCTTGGCTTGATATTGAAAAACTTGTAATTGGAATGATTTAGTGTAGCTGTGAAAGCAGAAAGGAGAAGAGGAGTTAATTAAAAAATATATTGAAAAACTCATAATGTATATTTTTAAGTCAGGAAAACTCAAATAACTTCTTCTCTGATGCCTAAGGCTAGGATGATAAGTTTCAAGCTATAACCAGTCTGCATGGTATTGCGTTTCAATAATACATGTTCTCCAGGGGGGTGTTAGCCTGACGTGTAAACTAGAGAATGAAAATCCGAGTAGTTACTCCATATGGCAAGTGCTCCAAGTGCCTTCCTCATGCTGGGCAGCCAACTTCTTGGGGGTTTTTGTGTGCAGTGCTGTACTGTACAATATGAATAAGGGGCTGTTCCCAGGGAGCCCACAGAAAACCAAAGCAGTGAAGCCCTGCTGAAGTACAAACCCTCCTGTTTTGATGTGTTACCTGCTGGTGTGACAGGGCTTGAATTTCAGCCCTTGAACTCACAAAGCATCAACCCCAACTTCTTGAGCTAAAGCGCTCTTGGGAGCCTCACTGTGAGTCAACAGATCCTGAATGTTCTTCCCTCTCTGTAAATTCCAAGAAATAGGTAAGTGTTTGGCCACCCTCATCCATCTTCCATGTTTTGTTTCTCTTCCACCATTGCCAATGTCAGTCAAAAGTGAGCCAGCGGAGAAGCAACTAGAAAAAATAAACATGACTGAGCACTGCATCTTGACTGTGGACTTGGGGAAGATCTGTCCTCAGACTGAAAGGCACATGAGTCATTCTCTAAAAACATTTAGAAGATATTAGCCAAACTTCCTGAACATTAAAAGGAAATCTGGCTGCTGCTTTGGGCACTTGAGCTGACCTTTGTTTTCTTCTTTTTTTGCAGTTGGAGAGGACTTCTGTGCCCATAGTGATAATGTTTTGTCTATTTATTTGTCCATTCATCCAGCCAAGAATGGAAGCTGGAAATGAGAAAATTATTAATAACTGTATTTTATTTATCAAATTGGGGATGTTTTTGGACATGGGGGAGGCATAGACTAGCTCTGGCTGGAGCAGTTCTCTTCTGCTGTGTCCATCTCCCAAGTTTAGCATGAGATGTGATAAGTGTTATGATAAGTGTTACCTGTCTCCTGTGGGTACACTTGAGTCATTCTTTGTACATCAGGGATGTAGGATCTCTCTTGTATCTTCTGAAGACAATATAATATGCAATGCTTGTGTAATTGAAGAAATTAGTAATTGATAATAGCTGAAGTTAGATCAAATAGCATTTTGGGTCTACAACATGGTGTTCTTTTAAAAGTTCAAAGAGAAAATGTTCCAATTTGTCATCTGACTGGAGAAATAATGGTAATTACTCTTTTAACTTTCACTGGGACTTATATCATGGTGCATGAGCTCTGCATACCAAAGAGGGTTAATTTATGCACCAGTCTGAGTTTCTTTGTGATAAAATGCCAATGCAACACAAAGCTATGATTTTTTTGTTGTTGTTGTTATTTACAGGTATTTTTTACTTTGGAAGGTTCATGTTTAATGAATTTAGGGTCATCTTATAATAAAGGGGAATTAGTGGTTGTGGTAACACCCACGTACAGATTTATTGCTTCATGTTATGTTATACCCAGCTGAATCAGTGGGAAAGAGAGCTTTTAGGGGAAGCTGCTGATGAAATATTTAAGATGTTTTTATTAAATTTTTTCTGGGTGTTAATAGAGACAGTATTAGAACCTCTTTGAACTTAACCCATTCTTTATACCAGCTAGTTAGTCACAGGAGATAGGAGGTGGGGATAAAGGAAGTTGCACTTCACACCAAAACAGAGGGGCCAGCTGTACCAGTTGATGTCACTGGCTTGAGACTGGGATCAAACTTTTCATAAGGAGGGATGGGAAATATGCCAGGCCACAGATGGAAAGGAAAATGGTCCACAGATTTAATGGAAAACCTCTTTCCTTTCTCCTTTCCAGCAAAGAGAAAAGGCTGAACTATGAAGTCCTTAGCAGGGTCCTAAAAATATCCTTTTTTTTTTTTCCCTAAGTATTTTCATTAGACTAGTGGAATTTTATTCTTTCTTTTCCTTTTTCATTTTCTTCCTCATTGTCTTTTTTTTCCTGTGTACGCCTCAAGGCATTTACTTGTCATCCATCATTAGGTTTGTCTTAAGAGCTGCTGTCTGTGAGCATGCACTGCGTCAGCAGTGTTCAGACAAAAGTGGAGAAAGGTTTGCCTGGTGTTGCTTTGACATGTTCAAAGTGAACTACTCCATCATTCTGGGGATGGAAGGGGCAGGAGGGAGCAGAGAATGGGAAGGCAAAGCAGGAAGTTCTTCCTGATGTTGTATTGCTAGGAAGAAATATGCTGTGAAAGAATCTGTTATTCTGCTTTCCAGCCTGGAAGGGTGAAGAAAGGCTTTTTTTTGTGTGTGCAAGAGAGTGTAATTATTGGTTTAGTTAAAAAAAAAAAGTGTTCTTTTCAGGGAATTCAAATTGCTTTAATTAGCAGAAAGATACATACAGCAGGGCTTGGGTTATTTAAAAGGCACCGTGACAAATCAGTCTCTCATGCTGCCCCTATTTTTAGTTTTATTTTGGTATCTTTTTATCTAAACCTTGTAGTTTTCCTAAAAAACCAAACAATAAAAATTTAAAAAAAGGGGAGAACTGGGAGCAGGTTTGAATTCCAGGTCATCACTTATCAGTGTCCCCCTGGGTCAGTTTTTTTGAGGTCACCATCTAGGAAGTGCCCTCCAACCCTCTTGAGGCAGGACAGGAGGAGATGAGCTTGCTCAGGATCCTGCAGAAATGGGTCCTCCAGGACTGAAAAGGAACAGCAAAGGCCAACTGATCTGTGTGCAGTCTGACTGGGCAGCAGAGCATCCCTAGAACAAATTCCTTTCTGAAGAGTCCTTCATCCAGCAGCATCTCCCTCGATGTGCCTCCCCTGGCTGAGTGTACATGGTGAACAGTCTGCCCCAGACAGGTCCTGTTCCCAGCTGGGAACACACAGAAGTGAACTGTGGTCATTGAAAACAGAGGTTTCCATGAATTAGCAAGACCTTTTGCGTGCTGAGCTACTGTCAGAACCAGCTGGTTTGTCACTGTCACCTTTTCCCTTCCACTGCATGTATATATATATAAAATATTAGGTGATATATTTTATAGCTGAAGATTTCAGGAACCTGCAGAAACAGAATTTCACCTTGAGAAACACCAAGAGATTAAAAATTAGGTTGTTTGTAATCAATAAAGGTAGACCTGTTGTTAAAAAAAAAAAAATAAAACCAGACTCAAATAATCCATGCAAATTAAACTGCATTCACCCTTCTTGTCAGAACTGCTTCCATGGCCCTTAAATCTCTGACATTTTAAAACCAAACTTAAAATTCATTCTCAAAATTGTCATGCAAGTCATCTGCATTTTACAGTTTATTTATTTATTTATTAATACTCCCAGTGAGATTGGTATCACTGTACATCTACCTAGCAATTTACATGTATTTTATTTGAGTGGAGTTTGATGTCTGTTATGATGAAAATGTCAATGTTCTAATGATTAAATTGATTTCTTTTACCCTCCCCTTTTCCAGAAACAGCATAGCTGCCTCAGCAGTGTGTGCCTTCAATCTGAGTGCCATTACTCAGGCATTTAATGGCCCTTTCCGTTACCAAGAAAACCCAAGATCAGCCTGGCTGCCAACATTAAACCCCATCCCGAATTTCCAGGTACTGCTGTTGCCCTTCAGTTTACTGCAGTCCCTTTTACATTCTGTCACTTCAGTGGGTTGATTTGTGTGGGGCTCATTTCTCCAGGTGGACCCATGGTACAGATAAATTGTATTTCTCCACATTTATGAGTGTTTTAGTCTGTGGAACTCCTTGCCACAGAATTCATGGCAAAAATTGAATGGTTTAAGGAATAATAAGAATGTTCTGGTTTTTTATAATGATGAATAATTTAAATCTCTGTTGCACTTATCACTGGCACGTGTGCTCTGAGGATGTGATTCTCACAAGAGGACTTAAGACATGTCCCTACTAAAACTGTGAAGGACTGAAAGCTGAAGCTGGACAAAGTCAGACTAGAATGGAGACAACCTATATTTTTTAAACAAGAAAGGTAATTAACCACTGTGACTCTGTAAGGAAGTGATGAATTTTCCATCACTTGATAGGGCCCCTAAGGCTACCAGTGCTTCAGTGGAAGATGGATGACTTTCTAACACATGGTAGCTCAGCCAGAAGCCATGGACTTGTTGCCACAGTAACTGATGGAAGGGGAGACATGAGGATTGTCACAGGGGTTCCTTCTCCTTTTAAAAATCTTTGAGTTTATGAATGAGCAACTTTCCAGGATTATCAGTTAAAGCAATTTTGAAAATTATAAAACAACTTCAGTTGCTTTATCACCAGATCCAGTCAGTGTGGTGCAGAGTATGTGTGTGACAGCCCTGGCAAACCTCAGTCTTCTGAAGCATGAGCCCATTTTACAGCTCAGCCGCTTCCCACTTGGGGAATTCTAGGGAGGATGGACTTGTCTTCATGTCCTTGTGTCCCCATGGCACATCCTTTCAGCCTAATTGTCTGAATCTGGCTCTCCTTTATTATGGCAAATGTGCTGAGGCTGCTTGCAAGTGCCATCTGCCTTCAAACTGGTGATGTCAGGGACCTTCCAAAAAGAACTCTACAATCGCCTGAAATCAAGCAAGAGCAGATGGGAGGAACGTCTCTGCTGCAGGCAGAGCCAGCCTTGTCTTCCTGCTGAGGAACCTGATTTCTCCTCTTGAATTCCCTCTTGGCACCTGACTGAGGGCTCCTGCCCATACAAGGTGGGATAGGCTTGGCCTCTTGATCACCCTCTCAGCTTGGTGCACTCAAAACCAAGAAACAAAGCCTTGCTGAAGGTCCAGCCATGCCAAATATAGCCAGGTTTTTGTTGTCGTTGTTGATGATGTTCTTGGGGGGGGTTTTGAGTTTAAAGGGAATATTAAGGCAAACTGAGAATCAAAGACTTTCTGTCCCTTGCTGGGCTAACCCAGAAGGAATAGTAAAGGACTTTGGAAAGGAATAGTAAAGGACTTTGGAAAGCATTTCCATGGAGTGAAAAGTATCAGTTAAAATGTGGAGTGTAAAGATTGCAGCAGCAAGATGAAAGAAACGGGTCAGAGGAAAATAAAGAAAGGAAAAGGAGCTATGTGGTAGACAAAAGGAAGATTGCAAGAAGAGATTACGATGTTTTTCAAGTACAGAAGGAACAAGAGGTCAGTGCAGGGCCTTTAGGAGATGACAAGGGTAATTTAGTGACAGAAGAGGCAGATATTGCAAAAACATTAATTTTTTTGCCTCAGTGTTCACAAAGAAAGATGAGGGAAGCATGCCAGAATTTTTTTTCTTGCAGAGAGGAAGGAGAAATACTGAAGGATGCAGAGGATCAGGACAGTGCAGATAATCAGGAAATTAGAACAAAACAACATTAAACCAAACCAGAGGGATGCTGCGTCAGCACGTGAGCTGCCAATAGACCAAAAGGATTATCTGCGACTTTCTGAGAAAGGAAAACAAAACCAACAATGACATTCCTGCCACTGGGGCTCCTTTTAGGTGATGCTCTAGAAAGGAAAGTGAATGGGGAGAAAGGCATCCAAAGGAAGACAGTGGTGTGAAACAGGAGTAT